>NC_051846.1:188652083-188669582 GCF_002237135.1 Teleopsis dalmanni | reverse complement strand
AATTTATTGCAACGACCCGGACCGCGACTGAGTAATACCTCAGCAAATTTAAAACGACGAATCCGTGTCGTTACAACCTAGACCAGTTTTTTAATTGCTACATATCTCTAAACGAGTTGTGGATTAGCATTTCTCTACTCTGGTTTCTTGATTACACGCATATTTTTGACAACTGTAAGGTAGACATATGGGGCATATCGTTGACAACATGCAAATAGGTGTTGAAATCTTTCTGTATTAACCAATTTACTACAAGGTCGAAAGGTTTAACGATATGCAAATATCTATCTGCATATTGAGAAAATTATTTTTTTATTTTGTTTTTAATAAAACTTTTTATTTTGGGACTGTACTTTATGGTCAGAATCGAGAATGGATTTTAGACTTGACGATAGTGACAAAAAAACTTATTAGAATTTCTTTATTCTAAAAAATACGTATTTTGTATTTTCATATATTCATTGGTTTAATAATAATAAAGTATTCTTTAAAAGTAAAGTATTTTTTTGTAACTGAATTTTAATATGTTTAATATGTTTAATTTCATGACAGTTCTATATTATTTTTACTCCAAATATAAAATATCTGAATTGACCAAACCAAGTTGTATCTATATTAATATCGGGTCTTATAGAAAAGTAAGCCTACTTTTCTAGGACAACATGAAACAAGGATTTACCGCACAGTCGAAGCTTTTCAAGATAATATTTAGAGGGCGCTCAAATAATATATACCTATCAAAGCACCTGTTCAAAGTTATCCAGATTCAAGTTTCAGCTTATGTGTTCCACCTATTTTATTTCACTCAACGATATTTACTTACTTACTTAATTGTCACTATATGAGCCACAAGGTCACGACCTCAATGGGTTGTGTTATCGTCAGCTGGTTGTACCGAATGGCTCCATATATTCAGGCATAATGAGAGACTTGCAGAGCGTAATTTTTGTTTGTTGACAAAAATGCATTATTTCTCAATTGCCCATTTATCCGAAAGTAATATCTGTTGATAAGAGTGATTTTTCGTTGAATCTCTTAGTTGACATTATTTTTCGTATTTATAGTTTCTAGATAAACAAAGTCCTTCACAACTTTCAAGTTAAAGTTGACGTGAGTGCAAGGACGCTTAGAAAATTTGTTTGCTGGCAGAAGGTACTTTGTTTTTTCCACATTTACTACAAGATCCATTTGCTTTGCTTATTTTTCCATGTTGGAAAAAGTCGCACTGACGGCGCGGGTGTGCCGGCCATCAATATTAATATCATCAGCATAATTAAGTAGCATTACACTTTTGTAAAATATTGTGCGAATACTGTTTAAATCTGCTGCTCAGATCAGCGATATTAACATACCGTATTATTATCTCATTATATAATAAAATGATATAATGCATGATCTATTCTATTTAGTCATTATAACAATTAGTGGAATGTAAAATGACAGGCTCGCTAAGTCAATATATATTTAAGCATTAGTTTAACTTTTACTAACTTCATCCAATGAATTTTCTAATATCAAAGGACAGTTATAATGAACTGTAGAGAAAAAAACTTATTATTATTAAAGAAACAGAAATGAAATATAATCCAACCTTAATTATAATTGCACTTTCATGTTAATTATAATAACTTCAAGTATTTCATTATAGCCATTACACAATATAAGGTATATTGTATAAAGTATCTTTACTAGATAAATGGTGATGAATATTTATTGAATAATTTGTAATGTCAAACTAATAACAAAAATTTTATCTAATTTATTTTATTAATGGCGGTTCAAATAAGTAGTCAGATGGCTGTTTAGTTAATTCTCTATCAGTGAATTAAAGAGCTCAGCAGTGAAGCGGAATGTTGAGAACAATTATCGGAATACTGCATACCTTGAGTATTATAACAGGACTTAATATATTTCAATACAAACAAAAAGGAAGCAACACAAGCTTTAGAAAAAAGAAACGGAATTTTAATTATTCCATGATTTACTGTGGTATTACTAATTTTTTACTATTATGGATTTGTCTATTCATGTTTTATGCATTGATAATCGAAAGAAGACCCCCATTTATTATGGTTGAAATTTTAGGTGTTACCGCTTTCTTTGGATACCTAGCTATTTATATTAAAATAGTTTACACTAATTTATTTAAGCAACAACAAATTTGTGCACTTCTAAATAATATCCTAAGCGTCTATGAAAATTTTGTAGAACTATTTGATAAAATAGATATTAAACTGAATTGGAGTATCTGCACATTCTTATTGCTTTACAATTGGCTCTGGTTTTTACTTTCTATATATTTAACGGAATCTAAAGCAAGATGTTTTGGAATATTAACTTTATTTATGATTTCCCCAAAGGTGGTTCTATCAACAGCAAATGTAATGTATTTACTTATATTAAATAGTCTCTTAGACTCATCCATACAAACGTTCACAAGGGACGTCAATCCAATAGAAAGAACAACAGTTTTTCAAAACCATTGTGAATTCTACCTACGTTTAAATGGGCTTATTGAAAATTTTTTAGATTTAAGTTTACCTGTGACATGTGTTCAATTGTTTTTGGAAAGCATTTCGGTCTGGATACTCTTCGTTGCCATAATTGTCACACCTCTTATTGTTGAGAGTTTTTTTTGTTGTTTTTTGCTTTTGGTAGCTATTATTTACATGCACTTGGTAACTGAAATTCTTCACCAAGTCCACATTAAGCGACAAAATTTCTTACTGGAAATACGAAAAATTAATTTCCGAATTGGTTTCTATGTAAAAGAGGTAAGAGGAAAAAGTCAAAATTTAAAAACTTTTTATATAATTTTTTGTATTACAAATAAAAACTATTTACTTCTTTCAGTTGGAACGGTTTTCATTACAATTAGTGGTCCTGAATACGAGACCAAAATATAAAATACTTTTCCAGTCATCAATGAAAGGAAAATTTATTATAAATTTTATGAAATTTTTGTTTCTGACGTTATTCTTTTCGTCCAGTGCCTTGATTGATATGCAATACGTTGGAAAAGTTGACGGAAACGCTTTCATCAATATGTTTCACTAATTCAGTGCGTGGGTTAATTGTGTATTAAATTAAAATACACAGTTTACAAATATTTGTCCTCTCAAAAACTTTCCAAAAATATAAAATATTTATTTAATATAACCATGGCAAAGAAATTATATAAATTGTTTGGCTTTATCTTATATTGATTGATTAATATATCTCCGCAGAGTATACATATGAAAGCGAATAATAAAAAAGATACTAAAATTAATTCACACTTCCTCTCAAAAGTCATGGTAGGAATTGTAGCTGCTTTTCTTGTAGGTCAAGAGTTTTTATGGAGAACACCTTACTTTACCTCATGTGTGGATGGATATCATTGCTTAGGATATATATCAACATCTTTGGAGTTTCAGGTTCTGATTAATGAAATGGTAGCGCCATATTTTTCAGTGTATCACTTTTTCAACCTTTTTAGAATTTCTTTAATTAAATATGTAATATTATTAGCCTCGAAAGAAGCAGTCTCGATTTTTTGTCACTAGATGGCATATATATCTACATATGTGATAACATTTATTTGATTATGTTCAATGTATACGAGTTTAAGAGATGACTCTTCAGGCTACATATTTTTCATGAATATAATTCCGTAAATTGTCACCTTTATTAAAAGAATATATATAGATTATAAATGAGTGAAATATCTCACGAATCACGCTATGTGATGTTTTATTTTTATAAAATATGCAAAACTGCTGCAAAAACATGCCAAACAATTTCTGTGGTTAACAGAGACGAACGCTGGAACTAGGAGTTGTATGTTTGATTCTATTCTGAAAATTTAGATATCAAAAATGTACCACTTATCAAGACTAACAAAACCTGTCAGCAAAAAGTGACGCACTAAACATTCACCACTTGACAGTCTGTATTTGGATATATCTACAATAGAAAAATATCTGTTGAGGCACTGAAAGAAGGACATTAATCATGGAACAACTTTTTTAAAAAGAAAAAAATAGTTCAATATAGATGCATCGCTAAAACCTTAAAGCTGAATTATTACACATGGTAATATATACTACTATTCGGCATATGAATGTCTGTATAACATTATTACCGGACCAGTTTTATCTTATAGAAAATAATAACTTCGATTATTCGTGCCGAAGTAAAAATATTGGTAAACTAATTGAATTTTGATTTCTTGCGTGAAAAAGGGAAGAAATCTTGTATCAGCTAATACAAACCAGCAATCTTACCGCTCCATTGCATTATGTGTGAAGAATTTGGTGATCGAATTAAACTTGTGTTGTGTGGATAAGAGTCACTAAGCCCGTTTGTCAATTAAAGTTTTACGCAAAAGTACTTAATATGGAACCCTGAAACTAAAAGTATTTCTCACAGTATAGTTAAAGTTTATAAGTTATTTTGATTTCGAACAAATTGAAGGATATAGTTCAATTAAAATTAAACGTTTGAAACATTGTTTCGTTTAAATTTGACTCACTCTTAAAAGTTGTCTAAAAAAACAACTACAAAGAAAAAGAACTACTTTACAGAACTACTTAAATTAATTCTTTTTCCGTAAATAATAAAACATAATAAAAAAAATTGTCATTAAAAATTATATATTTGAAGAGATACTAATATAAAGAAGATTCTTGAAGATTAATAATAAAATATCTTGACGTTCATTAACTACAAATAGTATATTTATTTTTCTTGATTTTTAGTATATATATAAAATTGTATCTTTCTTACAAGAAATGGACAATTTGTTCAATTGTTAAAGTTATACATCATAAGCAGAAAGAAAAAAAAAAACAAATAAAAGAAAGGTAAGAAAGAAGATAAACGAAATTAAGAAGAATTGTAGATATACAGTCACATTAAGCTGATATAGAGTATTTCGTTTTAATCTTATAACCATTGGACCAAGAAGCAGGTGTCTCATATCATTTTGTGATATCATTTCGTTTTGCATTTTTAGCAGTATATAATTCCGCTTTATGTACGCTTTCACCCTTCCATGGAGTACTGGTTATTTGCCGTAGTAGTTCAATTTGAGAGTCATTTTTTAAATGATTCACATAAGCTGAGAGCTTTCGGACCGATACTGCTATCCGTTATCACAGTATGGTGGACGACCTCAGACAAATCTCTGTATTGTATGGTACTCAACAGGGCGCAGCATTGTACGTAACTCTGTATTAGCTGTGCATTGAATACCACACCATCTATTGCGTTGGATTTAATGCCTCACTTAATGTCACTTAATCTTATAAGTAAATAATTGGCAGCATCATCTACTCCTCGACTCAAAACTCTTTTCTAATGGAGGATTAGTGACAACAGCCATAGCTTCATTCTAAATTGTTTTAATCGTACTCTAAATAACATTGACTACATTCCTCACAATCTTTATTTCGATAGGAAATTAAGTGTCGAGAATTCATTTAGAGACACATGTTGAGAGGTCCGTCTTTAGAGGAGGGTTTAACTATTTCTACCGATGGCTCTAAAACAAGTAGTGGTGTAAGCAGTAAAGTCTTCTTGAAACAACTAAATCTTACCGCAGGCTCTCTAAGCATCATTTTAGATAAGCTATAGCTTGTCTGGAAGTGGATAATATATCTATTAGGAATATATTCATACATATTATCAGATAATCAAGTTGCTTAAAATTTCCGGAGTTCAGTCCAATATACACCTTGTAAGGACGGAATTTTGTACAAATTCCGCCCTACATAAAACTTATTATTTTTTACTAAAAATCGTCTGGATAAAAGATTTATATATTTGAAACAAATAAACAAAGCCAACCTCGATTATATGTTTAAACAAATAAACAAAGCCAACCGCGAACATACGCACAAACGACACGCAAAACAAAGCCAACCGCGAACACACGCACACACGACAAGCAAAACAAAGCCAACCGCGAACATACGCACACACGACAAGCATAACAAAGCTGACAGCGAATTATACTTGTGCGGTTGTGCGTGCAATTAAGCAAAGCAAAGTGTCGTATATAAATAGCGGAGATTTTATATGAAAGATCACTTAGCACCGGCACACCGAAGTGAGTAGATCACTACTCCAGCGCTAAGTCCCTTTTTAGAAGCCCATGGTGTTTCGACGCTAAGGCTTAATAAATCAGTAGAAGGTATTGGATAGATTTTATAAACGCCTTTGATGTTTTGACGTCTTTGGCTAGAAACTAATTACGTAGATTTGGAAAAAACCCTTTGATGTTCTGACGTCTTTGGGTAAAAATTATTGAATAGGTTTTATAAACGCCTTTGATGTTTTGACGTCTTTGGCTAGAAACTAATTACGTAGATTTGGAAAAAACCCTTTGATGTTCTGACGTCTTTGGATAAAACTTACTGAGTAGAATCAAGACTAGAATAAGTTATTTAAGAAAACTTTTAATAAATAAATTTTAAAATAATAAAAACAAACGGTCTTTTACTTTCCACTCATTGGTTTACCAGTTTCGAACTAGTCAATAAAACAAATTTATTGCAACGACCCGGACCGCGACTGAGTAATACCTCAGCAGAATTAAAACGACGAATCCGTGTCGTTACAACATCAGACTTTTTTTTAATTTTATATAATTTAATAGTATATTAAAATATTATAAATTAATAATTAATAATTTATATATATAATTTAGAGAATTCATATTAGGTATTCTGTTGCAGTAGAGATATTGACAGGACATTTTCCATAAGTATGGGTTTTGAGAAGAAGTTTCTATTGCATATATTCGGCTCACCAAAATCTTCAGAAATGATCTCAGTAATCGTTTCCATAAATTGTTTGTTTACATTTTACATATAAAACATATGACAAATATTTCAAAGTTTGGTAATTTCGTTTATACGGAATTTATTTTTAAGGGTTGCATTCGACAATTTTGATCTAAATTTCCTTACTTTTTTTAAGTAAGTTAAAAAGCACAGAAGCTCTGTAGAAACATTCAATTAAATAAGTTGATTGATTTATAATGAGCTCATTTATATGCAATCTCTTTGTGTGGTAAATTATACTCATTAGCGGCATTAATGAGGAAAACATTTGAAGGTAAAGAGAGACACTAAGGCAAGTGGAAATATGGTATGAACAATATAAGGAACTCATCAGAAATACTATTACAAATGTAGATTTTTTAATTCTAAATAAGGTTGAACTTTTAAGTGATTACTATAAGAGATTATTTACTATATGAAGATTATAATCAAGACGAAACCAGTGGGATTATGAAGAGGTAAGAAGAATTATTTACTTAGTTCTCTCTCTCTAAAAGTGGTTAATCTATATATATTTTTGAGAAACATGCCAACGACAAGTAAAGTACCACATGAAGCTGAAATAGCATTAAGTAAGAAAGATGTTTGAAACTATGAAAATCATCTATGTTGAGAATATTAAAAGAGATAAAAGTCAATGAGATTTGATTATAAAATTAAATAATTTTACAAATTTATTTAGCGACTTTAATAGTGATAGATACCATATTAAAGGACCCCGTATCGCTGACGATCAACTGCAGTTTAAAACTCTCCTGGCAGTTTTATAGTTTGCTGCAAAAGCAAAAAAAAAACCAGGCTTCTTTAGAAACAGAGACATTATATGGACTATAAGCACAACAAAAATTACTTTAGTTGAACTAATATCTATTAAAACAGTAATACTGGACCTGCTTCCATACAGTAGATAAAATGTGATTAAAGTTCTTTTGTTATTGTGTTTCAGAAGATAAGCTCTTCCAAGGTAGATTTTAAGAGGAGCAAAAGATTGCTTTAGATTTACTTGTACACATAAAGGCGACTATACTCGATGGGTTTCCTTGTCATCATAAATTGCTTAGAAGTCTCACTTGACAATTCGATAGTTTCTGGCATTTGATTACATATTAGAATAAACTTTGATTTTAATTTAGTCATGATATAAGTAGAGTGGAACAAAGGATATATAACAGAAGATTGGGACATTATTAGACTTTATAAGAAGGTGAAGAATTTTTCAGAACTAGAATTTTAAGAATTAGAATTTTAGAATTTTCACTTTAGTGTTTGTTTCCGCAGTGTATAATTTTTATTTAAAAAAATAAAAAAATTTTATTGTGGTAATTGCCTTATAAAAACATTTTATCTAAAATTTTTCAGTTTTTCTATGTGATTTTTATTCTAGCATTTTTTATAATGTTTCATTTATGCATAACCAAAACACTTAAAAGTCACTTAACTTTGTTAAAGTGGCTTAAGAGTGGCCCTTAAGTGTTAGTTAACAAATAAATTCATAAATTTCACAATCACCTTTTTTTAAAGGTTTAGGATTTTTACTTTAAGAATAAAGTACTTTAATAAAACTATTTGATATAAAAAATTATTAAAAAATTAGCACGAGGTATACAGTTAAAAATCCAACTACTTAAAAAATAAATAAATAAGAACTACTTAAAAAATTAATAAATGAGATAATAAAATAAAACAAAAAAATATGATAAAATTTTATTAAAAAAATTCTAGCCATTACTTAAGATTTTCCGAAAAAAATTCAAAATTTAAATAAATCAGTGCATATAAAAAATTGTTAAAATTATATATAAAGGATTTATTGGACAGGAGTTTATTTAATATTTATATATATATAAATAAAAGTGCAAATTATATAAAATATATTTTATTCTAATTATAATATATTCAAATGTATATGTATATAATTGTATTATTTATTTTAATACTAATTTTATTAGGTAATATATATTTTTGATATATTTTTTTTAATTTATACTGAACCTTCTGCACTTCAACAAGCGCAATTTTTTTTTTTTTGTTTGGTAACGTTTATTTAAGCTGAAAACTTTTAAATATATTTTAAGTATTATTAAACTAATTTAATACATCATACTTGGTTAAAAACAAATATTTTAGTAAATTCATTAGTTACGAAACACAGCTAAATCTACAGCAAGGCAAATCAAACTATACTAACGAATACGATAATTATTAGAGTTAGTTAAACAAAAGTAACTTAAAAATAGTAGTTAATATCGATAGAGCTAAATTAAGTAGTTAATAGAAGTAGTAAGAGTAATATGATATAATATATTGTAGTATAAAGAGTATTAGTATTTAGTGAACTTGAAAGAAAAATATTATATTAGTACGCTTTAGTTAGTTTAATGAGGCTACACTAAGCTAATTTTAGTACAACTAGTGCAAATTAATTATTTAAGTAATTAGTAGGAATATTTATTGTATATTAACGATTATGTATTTTATTTAAAAGTTTACTGTATTAGCAATGAAAATAAATACGTTTACGACAAAAATAATTACGACGTTAATGGCGATTACGTTTACGATAATAACAACGTTAATGATTACGTTTAAATTTAAAGGTTTTGTTTTTTAAAAAAATAAAATCCATTTTAACAACAATTTAACTAAGCAACCACAATAACTGGGCTTATATACAAACACATATATTTGCAAATTAACAATATATATATGCAAAAACAAGCAGAGAAGTCCAATTTTAAGCATTTAAATTGATGACGAAGTCCTGATTTAGATTCTCAAGGGCGTTACGAAAATTCCTAAAGTAGTAGTAATAATTACAAAGGATTTATTTAGATAGTAATTGAAATAAAATAAAATAGTATTTATTGTACAGAAATGGAAATACAGAGGCAAAAAATGCATTGGAAGATTTTTAATAGTTTTTGAGAAAAATTGTACTCAGTTTAGAAGGTTAGTGCGCTTATAGACAAAAAGAAAAATAAGAAAATATTAACGAAGTTTTATTTACATTAAGCCAAAGCTAAATTATAATTCAAATAGTTTTATATGGAAGAGAATAGATATATTAGGAGTTCTTTTCGCAACGCGCCTAGCAAATCTAAAGACAACAATCGCAATTCTAAATTTGGCTTAAAATTGCAAATGACTGCATTGTGATAAATTTATTATTTACTCTGTCGAAGTATATCAGGAGCAATAGACTAAAATTCGAGTAGATTTTACTTTTTTTGTATTTAAATAAATTCATTTTAGGAACATTAGCTAAATGACACCTATATAAATACATTTTAAAACTAATTTGTACTAAATTGTGGTATATATGCGCCTAAAACTATGTTTTTATTTATTTACCTAATTTATTATGCATTTTAGCGTACGTTTACACACATAAAACCTACAAAATTTTTACAAAGAAACATATATATATAATTTCTTTGATTCAGTATATTTTAAAAGTTACAGTCTTTACTTTTCGACCTATAAACTAATTTACTTTAAAGGTACAGTACAAACAATAATTTAAATTTGTTTTATTATTTTAAAGTTGTTTTCTCTTTTAAAAAGCAAAAATATTTAAATTTAAAAGCTAACATAGTTTAGGAGAGGATAACACATAATATACTTAGGGCGGGGTAGGTAAAATAATTATTCAAAAGTGCAAATTTTAATACTCTTTTCACTTTTCTTTTTTTTTTTTTCTTTTGAAATATATTACTTATTATTTTGTTTTTGTTTTTTTTTTTGCTGCATATATATGCACTTTCTTATCTATTAATATATTAAATACATATAATATATATATGGTATATATGAAAAGTAAACAAAAGAAGCATAATTTTCATACTGCAATATTACAAAAATAAATTTCTTTTTTTAATAATTTTAAAATATTTTTTAAAATAATATTTAGCATACTTTTAATTTTAGCAAAGTACAAAAAAAGTATTTTCACCAAAAAAATCTCTGGTGCAAAAAAAATAATTATTTTCTCTTTTGATTTATTTAAGCAAAAAGTCGACGTGGCTTCAGTGCTTTTTGCAGTTTTATGGTCCGAGCTGTGATTTATAAGCCCCACATTTGCGACACAAGCGCTGCGCCTCTGCAGTATTTTCATTTACCAGGCAGGGCATTAGATATGTACTTTTATATATTTTTAAAATATTTTATTTTGTTCAATTTAAAATAATTTATTTTTCTTGTAAATTTCAAGCCAATTTTTATGTATTTTAATTATTGTTATTTAGCATTTTTTCTACTTTTTTTGAAGTGTTTGTGTGCGTGTAAGACTGTTGTTAGTTTTTTAATTGTAAAAATCTATTGTTTTGTTATTTATATATATATAGAACGGAATTGTATATATATATATATACATATTTAATATATATGCGTGTCTAACTTGTATTTGGGTTTTAAGTGATTTAAGTAGTATTAGAGTATCACATATTTTATTATTTGTTGTTTGTATTTGTTGTGGTCTTTTGACTGAAACTTACCTATAAATAAGAAAAATATAAGTAAACCTAATTCCCGCATTGAGGCTTTCAGAGTTCGTCCTAAAATTTGTAAACCCTTCGAATGCCTAGATAACTTAAATATTCGAAATACTCGAACTAATCGTATCACTCGTAATATTGCCAAGGACATAGCCTGATTCGATGACTTGTCCTAAAAATTACAATTTATGGTATTTTTTCATTTACACAATAATAACATTAAAGTAAACCAAAAATTTTCTTGTTACATTAAAACATAAAAAAACATTAAACAAAAAAGTTTATAAAAAAAGTTAGAAAACAATAAATAGTATTTAAAAAACGAGCAAAAAAATTATTTATATATATATATATATATATAGGTATATTTATATATAGTTATATATGTATATTATTAATATATGTATGTGAATTTAGTTAACAATATAAATATATATTTTAATTTTATTTTTTTTTTAATTTTAATTATTTTTTATTTAAAATAAAATTATTGGCAACATTTATATGTAGACATTGCATTGGTAAACAAGATGAACATACCTGTGGACTAACTGGCGCTTTTGGAAGATTTAACGTATCCTCCTCTTCGGCAACAACAGTCGCCAATGTTATAAAGTACGGAATGATGGCGATTATGTCGATAACATTCATGACATCCCTGCAGAAATTTAACTTATTCGGACATGCGAGGAACCTTTTTTTGTTGTAATGAAGAATAAAAATTAATATTAAAGAATAAATTATTTTTTTTTACTTATTTTTCATATAACTAAAGAAAAAAATTATTCTTAAATTATGTTTTATATATTTAAGTTAAAAATATTATATAATTTAATATTATTATAAAAAATAAATAAAATTTATATACACAAAAACTTTTTTCCTGAGTTCTTTCGTATAATTAAGGTTTAAGTATTATTTAATTTAATAATGTTAATAAAATAAATAAAATTTATTTCCACAAACATTTTTTTCTTAACTTATATTTGATATAATTATAAGATTAACATTTATTATAATGATTTTTTTATGATTACAAATGGGAGTTGAACTGTAAACTGTAAACTGAAAACAACGATATCTTGGCCAGAGCAAAAGGAAAAACCATTCAATTCGAAAAAATAGTATGGCTTAGGGGTATACTATAGAGAGAGTAGTATGGAGCAATAATTTTAGGATCACGTCAAAGCTGAATGTTAGACAAACAAAAGTGCTTTACTTACTGTTTTACTTTATGACAGTGTATAATTGAATCTATTACTTATTTTGTTGACTAGAAAACATATTTTAATACTTCACTAATTAAATAAAAAGTTAAATATTTTAAAATAATACCAGTTTACAGTTTCACAACAAGAGAGCTTGATTGGGATATCGATCGTTTTAATTACAATTAACTATTTACTTTATATAAAAATCATTTTTAATGAATTAACTTTTATTTAACAGTATAAATTTGACTTTATAGAATTTGTATATTAAACAGTATAAAAGGAGCTATAATAGAGCACTTTAATATAGTCACATATGTTATATTAAGTTCCTATATTGAAAGAAATAAAAATAAACTTATACCGTAAAACTTTTATTTAAAGAAGCTGGACAAAGGCCTTATAAAAGTTCGCTACTCTTCTACTATAAAAAAAAATTTATTAGAATGTATACAGATTTTTGTTGAGAAGTTCAAACAAATTAAAAAAATAATATGAATATATTATATAATACATAACATATAATATATAATTAATATTTAATATTTCAATAATTTTTAAATCATTTTTAATTATTATTTATGTATTATATTCTTTTTCATAAAGTCTTGTATTATATGTTATTAATATTTTATAATTATCTTAAATTATTAATAGCTTACCTGACAGTGAGTTCAAATGTAAACCAAATAATACATAACGTTTCTATAAGGAAGAAAGGATCTGTAATATCAGGCACCTCATCTTCCTCGATTTTTGTGCCATTTGTTGTTGTATTGAACACCTTGAAATTTTAATAATAAAAAGAAACAAAATTTTAAATATTTTTCTGTATACATAATTATTAATTATAAAAATAATTTGATATTTTTGATTTCAATACAATTTTTATAAAATTAAAAAGAAGTTCTTTAAAAAGGATTACCCGATAGATGAAATACTCAAAACTATCAGATTTGATAAAGTGAACTGTTAAAAAATAAGTAACGAAACTTAAATAATGATAAACCTTATAATATTTAGTTTAAATACATATATAGAGTTAATTCACTATCACCTTATTAATACATTTGTGGCACACTAGATCTTATGATCGCTGTGATTATGGCACTATTATAATAACTAATGTATTCATTATACTGATGTAAAACAAGATATATCGCAATCTATATTACAACAGACAATTCTATTACTTAGAATAAAATAGGCAGGGTAGAAAAATTGACAAAGAACCGCAAAGCAGGAATCTCCATGAGTTTCTCATCTGAAGTAATATTTAAAATTAATATAATAAGAAATAATATGTTAGAAGAAAGGGTCCAAAGAAAGTTGGATGTATACCATATCTGTTGTGGACAGATAAGGTTGGAGTGTTAACCATATTGGATACAGAAGAATGTGATGACGTAGGATATTTATAAAGTAATTTTAAATTAGGCAGAATTTCAACATAAATGAAGTAATTTAAATGACAATTTTTGCAATGAATAAATTAAAGTTTATTTTCAATGAAAAGCTAAAGAAAATCTATTAAAGTAAGTTCAAAATATGCCGAAAAATTTAAGGGGAAGCTCAAAAGCAACCAACCTATAAGGTGTTTCCGTAAACGGAGTGTTAAGGTCACTTAATAAGTAAGAAGATATTGGGAAGAATTATATTTTTTATTTTCCATAAAATTTTAAAAAATATCTTTTTTTGATCAATTGCTTTAGTAGTTTTTATCGTAAAAAAGCTGATTATTTCAAAGCCGTATCCATTAAATAGAAATTCGAAATTGTTCCTATTGAAAAGCTGAATACCATTACGTCTTATAATATATAGAATGTATGCGGTCCCTTATTTTTGAGTGTAATGGATTATTAATTATTAACAAATTTTTTTCCACATAATACATAGTATTTATCTAAATCTAAATCTAAGAATCAGTTAAGATAATTAGCTAAATATATTACCTAAATCGCTGTACATTGAATTTTCCAAATAATAATAACAAAAAATTCAAAATTTTTTTTAATGTTTAAAATAGTTTAGCTGAATTATTAGATGTTATTTATGTGTTTTGAGTCAGAAAATTGGAATCTGATTACACATTTCATATAAAGGATAAACTACGTACTAAAAAGATCTTGATGCATATTCCATAGAGGTGGAATATATTCACAGTATATAATGTATATATACCATATAATGACATAATAGTGAAATCTACAGGTGGGCGTTTTTCCTACAAGAAAAACATGCCTTAGAAAAACTCTTCATATTGGAAACAACAAAAAATCTGTAATGGGGAAAGAGATTGGGTGTTGGTAATATAAGCAGAATACGGCATAGATAGCCCAAAAATGCTCCCCAAAGTAATGTAAAGGAAAAAATTCATTGAAGACGGGAGGTTAGGGTAGGTTGAAGTGAACGTCTTGTGCCAAAAGCCCACTAAAGCTCAAAAAATGACCCATTGTTGAATAGCAGGATTAACATTTGTAGAAGCACAGACTGAATGTCAGTGTACGAGCAATTCAGAAGGCACAACTCCCCCAACCTGACAATTCTATAAACTTGGCTAAGTCCACAATTATGCGCAGTAAAGACTCAGGAACAGAATTCTTACGAAGGCTCGTTTGACGGTGCATAAATTATTGCATCCCCCACCCACAATTAAAAAATTATTAAATGTAAACCTAATAAACTAAAAAATGTTATAGTAAATATTAATTCTTTATAAAGTGTTCATATTTATGAAGTTTTCGCATATCCCACACACCATTAAAAAATTAATTAATATAAATCTAATAAATTAAAAAATGCTATAATAAATATCGATTTTTAAATGTTCTGCTTACCTTGTAATGCTTAAATTCGGGTAATGTTTCTAGACAAAATATAACAATTGATAGCAGAATAACAAATACACTAATTATGGCTACGACTCTGGCGGCTTGCGAACTTTCTGGATACTCAAACAGTAACCAGACTTTTCTTTGATTTTCATTTTCCGGTAAGGGTCTTTCTTCTTCTTTAATAAAGCCTTCATCCTCTCTGTTTAGTTGGATTGAAATAAGAATTAAGTACAAAATGCATTAATTGATATATCAAAAAATTAATTTTATAAAATTAAAACTACAGTTCAGCATAAGCTAAACAAAATCCAAAAAAAAATTATTAATTATACTGAACTGTGGTTTTGAGTAGAAAAATTCTAATTATTTAAAACAAAAGATTATAACAAAAAGTATAATACAATATATAATAATTATTTTTTTTTAAACATTTTAACAAATTCAACTTCACGTTAATAAGTTTTATTTATTAAAAAATATCAAAAGCATAGTTTAAAGCAAATTTTGTTCGTTCTTCTACAAGAGTTAAGCCAATCACTTGATCACCCACACTGAGATGATCAGAACTAAGCAAATCATAACTAATAGATATCAACATTTCTAAATACTTTGCAACAAAATAATTGACATTCCACTACGCATAAACTGTGTCTGGTTTTGTATCTGGTTTATTTGGTACAAATTATGAGATTGTGTGTTGTGTTGAGTTTCTTTGTTCCAGTGATTGCACTTCTAGAGATCTCTCTTCAGTTGCTCCATGTAAAGCGAAACGCATGTATTTTTTGCAGTGTTGCCATCTTAGCGCATTTTAGTCGCAAGCATGCATTTTTCTAAACAAGTTGCCACAGTGTTTAAAAGCAATTTTATTTATTTTCTCTTTCTTGTTGTTGTACATTTTGTTTGCTTGTTTTATTTTGTTTTCTCAACTGCTCAATACTTTGTGCTGTTTGCCACGGGGCCGGCCGAGAACGCCCCCTTGCCGTATAAACAAAATTTTAAGCAGGTGGTCAAGTGATTAATGTCTGTGTTTTAACAAAATTTTAGCTTTGTTTTTAAATTTGAAATTGTTTTTTTTTGTTTGTTTTTGTATCGAATTCGGTATATATTACATTACAACAAAAATTCTAAAAACAGCAACAACAATAACAAAAAAACAACACCATAAGCCAGTGGAGGCGAATTTATTATTGCAATTCTGTTTTCAGCAAAAATATATTTAATATTCTTTTTTCTTATTTTTTTAGTTTTTTAGTTTTTATTTTTAATAGTCAAATTCTACTTGAAAAAAAAAAATCATAAACCAATTGTGTGTTACATTTGTCAAAAATATGGCAACACTCTTACCTGAATTTATTAATTGCTTGATCACCTAATTCATAAAATTTTATTTCTTCACTAAATACGTCTAAAGGGACATTGACCGGTCTCCGTAGTCGACCACCTAAATGGAAAGTGAGAAGAATTTCATAAAAATAAACAAATGAAAAAATATTAGTTTAAACATGTGTGGAAAGGGAAGAGAAAGAAGAGTAAACATTATATGTTATTAATTTTTTATATATATTTAAATTAATATATTTTTAATAGATATTAAATATTACTCTGAAATGGAAGAAACAACAAAGATTAGTTCGAATATATTTTTCGATAACTTACCACTTTGATAATAGTATAAAATCGCATCGAAGCTCGGTCGACTACGGTCAAAAAAATATTCATTTCTAAGCGGGTCAAAGTACCGTAATCTCCGAGCTGGATCTCCTAGTAACGTGTCCGGAAACTGATTTAACGTTCTTAATTGTGTTTCAAACCTTAACCCGCTTACCTGAAATATAAGAAATTAAAATTGTTCATATTAATACGTATACATATATATATATCTTTATTGAATGGAAATATTCCTGAAAAAACTTAGCTTAACGAATAAAAAAGATCATTTTTCGAAAAGACTATAAACCTACTCATACAGCTAAAGATACTGATCAATCAATTAATTAAAGAAAAATTTGTTGCAATGTCTAACCTATTTGTCACACTAAGTACCGAAAGTAAACAAGAGAACTACTGACTTTCCTCCCTCTGACTTTAAGTCAAATCAATAGTTAATAATTGTCGTAGAGTGGTATTTTGACAT
>NC_051846.1:188643006-188651983 GCF_002237135.1 Teleopsis dalmanni | reverse complement strand
AACGTTTGTTTTCCTACATATTTTTGTTTTAATCACAAACTCTATTAAGAATCAATAATAACTTAATAATAACTTAATTTAAATTTCATTCTCATTCAAAATAAATATTTTCAAACAATTTCATATACATAAACATAAACATAAACAGCACCAACTGTGTGTATGTATGTTTGGGTGTACACATTTATCGAATACATATGCTTGCATTCACATCATATGAGTATATGAGCACTGCAGTGTTATTCCTTTAATTTTCCATAGAAAAATCTAAAAACAAATTTAAGAAAAACAACAACAAATGCGTGAAGCATGAATGCACAATGCTTACACAAACAGAAAACCACACAAAAATAACAAATGGTTTGAGCGCAGTACGTCACAACAACAATTTGAGGTAAAAGACGCTATTGATGTGCCCTAATTGTTTGCTTTTCTTTTTACACTTGGTTTTGTGTTTTTGTATTCATTGAGCTTTGTTTGTTGATGCATCAATATTTTCACCTCTAATGGTGTGTTAAGTAAGTCAACATTGTATGCTTTTTACCACGATATGTTACATTAATATTTAGTAATTTTCATTAATTTATATATTTTGAGTTTTTTTAGTTTGAATTACGGAATGTTTTTTATAAAGAAAAATTTAACATTGAAAATATTTTTACATGTAGGTATATAATTTGATTATTATATTATCAATATATAATACATTATATATTGATATATATAATTTGATACTATTTTTTTTCATTTTTTAAGTGGTTTAATACTATGATGATTTCACCATTACAGACCTTCGGTATATTCGAATTTTTATTATTAATATTAGAAAGGTTTTTCTAATAAAATTGTATTTCATTGAAACGAAAATATGTACCTATATAGAATTTAACTTTATAATATGAATGAAGTTTTATGGCTGAATTTTTTATGCTGTAAGAAATCATCTGACCCGTTCTATCTTGTGGAAAAATACGCATTCGATTATTCATTCTGAAGATCAAATAGGGGAAAATCAATGTCATTTTGGTTTTCGTTGTAAGCGTAGGGGAAGTCTTATATCAATTGATGCCAACATTGAGCAATTGTAGTGCATTTCTTATGTGAATTGAAATGCAATATTGATGATAACCACCAATATCATTGTATTTGGTGATCGGATTGAATTTGTGTTGTTTGTGTTTTTTTTGCTGTTTTGTTTTGTGTATACTCTGCCATAAATAATGAATTATTCTACGTTTATTTGTTTTTATATTTTACGTTCACTATGTCTAAGACAAGTAATTCTAGCTTTAAATCCTAATTTAATTTTCTTTACGAAATGATCTTGATGTTTTGTTTTTACTAGGCAGCAGCAGTTTATTGGTTTGTTAAACCAATAAACTATTATTATTATACAATTATGGTTATTATATTTGTATGCGTATATGCGCAAGTGTAAATATAGATTAATATTAACACTATTTCTACATAAATTTGTTATTTAAAATTAAATTTATTAAAAATTAATAAAAATTTTTTTTTAAATAGTCAGAAAGGAATATATTTATCCTTTAGGAATAGAAATATTAATAGCAAAGGAATATATTTGTTTTTTCTTACAAGAAATTTTACTCTTAATAATTTTAGTATTCTAAAATTAAAAAAGGTTTATGCTTAATTTGTTATAAATATGAAATAAAAAAATATATATAAACTGATATAAAATATATATAATATAATATATATATATATATAATATGATATATATATATTATTTATATGTAAAATACATACATAGATATATTTTTAAAAAATTTTTGTTTATTTAATTCCTATCTGTTTATTTATAATTTTTTCCAATATTAATTTTTTATTAATGTTATCCATAATGAAAGCATAATTAAATAATCACTAATACTTAATATACTGTATATTAGCTTTTTCATATAATAGTATATATACTTCGTCGCTACATTATATGCATTTTTGTGATATATAATTTTTGTGTATTTACATATGTAGTATGATTTTATAGCAGGTCGATAGAAAGTAATCTTTTTAGTCGCTTTCTTCTTGTCAGTTCTTGTTGTGACAGAAAATTAATAATTTGAAACTGCATCAAAGTATATATTACTTTACACATTTCTTTTACTTTCTATTTGCCCGTATTTTAGTTGTCAAAATATGACGTATCAAATTACGTTCAAAATAATTTATTTGAATTTTAAATTATTTTTGGTGAAATAGAAATTTTGTTTACGGTTTATTTCGGTTGCGTTTTGCGCCGTTCAAAAATTTTTCATACACTTTGAAATTCTTGAAAAACAATAGAATTGGTTGGTTGAACAATTTGGTGTAAGCAGATTTGGAATATTGAAGTGGAGGCTCCATTGAGAGGTATGATATTCTTTATCTTTATAATTGAGATTAAAACTGTTAAATAATTCAATACAGTCTTTGAATTATGCTGAAATTTTTAGTATTCCGCGAAAAGATAGTATCGATATGTGAAATAAAAATCTATTTTTTGATATTTGCTTTCCTTTTACAAATTTGATCTATGAAAGAAAAACCTTTAGAACTTCTGGTTTAGATTAATAAATTTCCTTTATTCGTTTTGGGGAATTTTTAATTTCTTTTTTCGTAAGTAAAGATATAAACAATTACAATGCTTTTAACCATTAGCCGGAGGTACTTTTATAAACATTAAAAATTTCTGTAATTAAATAATATATTTTTATAATAAAGTACAATACTATATAAAGATTTTCTATTTGAGGACTTCTACTGGACCAAATATTGTTTTGGTTAAAATATGAGAAATTGTAAAAATATCGCTCACCATGGCCAAGAAGCACAAATACATATACAAGAAATTTAAGATTGCCTGCAATACGCGGAGTCAGGAGGTTGTTTTACTACGTTTGCGTAAAACCTGCTTCTGGGAATATATCCAAACAATTAATAGGGTCTTGCCTGAACCAATAAAACATGTCTACACCGTTGCAACTAGGCTCTTCAACATATTAGAAAAATTTTGGGAGAGAGCACGTACTTTGATGAACATATCGAATCATAGAGTTCTGTTGCGTATAGATAGACGTTATCTGAAGGATATCGTACAACGTCTATTGCACCCTGCTGATCTACTTGTTATTTATCCCATGATAGAAACTGTGTTAAATCTTGCGAAAAAGAAGAAAAAAAAAACGTCATCCAAATCGTGCAGAATTCAGGCGCGCAGAAGACGATATCGCTAGATTTACCACATATATATTTAAGTAGATGAATATGGTAAGAAGTATAGCGTAGATTGTGGTATTTTTTAAAGATTTTAAGTTTTAATTTTTAAAATTTAGATGACAAACAGAAACTGTGCGCTGTCCCCATCTTTTCGCAATAAAACCAAATTGTTTGACTGTCAAAATTAAATGAAATCAATAGAAAATTAAAGAACAGAAAGGATGAAGCTACAATAAAATGTGGTAAAGATTTTTGGATTAAAATTCTTTATCGCTACCAACAAATTGGATATACTATTTTTATAAAAATTGCAAGACTTTTTTTGGGAGAAATGCAGAAAAAAACAAAAATTTTACGAAACACTAAATTTTTTTTTCGAAAGTACTTTAAAAGGAATGGTAATGTGTTAAAAAAATTAATAAAAGTAGAGTATGTTTTCGAAGATGAAATTTTTTTATTTTACACTACAGATTTATGTACAATTTGCATATTTCGCGTTAAGTCTACAGTACATATATTTTTTGTATTTTATACATATATGTACACATAATACATATATATATATATTTATGCTATTTTCCTCTAACCGTTGGTAAATGTGTGAAAAATTACAGCAATATTGCAGACAACGTCTGAAATTTATTGCTGCTACTTAAGCGTATTTGTGCAGTAATTTTACAGAACGCTGTGACGGTAGCTGATAGCTACAAACTATTTTTCAGTGTTTTCATTTGTTCAGATATTTAAAAAAATGCCATGACAATAAAAAGTTTAATTAAGCATATCTTGTGGTTGATTTTAATGGCAATTCTTTATTTAGAGAACATCCCAACCCATATGTCACTTGCAACACATCGTATGTGCATGCAACAGAAATCCAATCGGTGGAACACTGTGTTCGCTACGAAAGTGATTAATTTTATGGATTATTTTTTTCGTTATATTGTATAGAATAAATTTTTTTGTATTAATAAACTGAATCAACTTTAACTTTCTTTAAAAACGGAAAGTTGAAGTGGAGAAATGAAATTGTCTCCTATAAGCAATTCTCCAGATCATTTATGCTGTATGTTGTGGTATAAGGCAGTTGAAATCATGTACCAGAACCTATAGAAATTCGAAAAAAATAATATTAAAAAGATATCAAAAAATCAGTGGTGTATTAGAAACTCTAATGCTTATAGAGATCTTAATACTGATATCATCATCAAGTACATCAAGGTTAAATAATGTAAGCTATTCAGTAAAATAGCAAAAAAATTATTCCAAGACAAAAGAGATTTACAATAAATAAATTATAGATTGCTGGGCTTTTCAGCATATCGATTGCAGGAAGATCTAGTCTAGATACGACTGGATTGGGTATTAGATAGTTGAACCCACTTTGAGGTTTGGCATGGAACAGATGCAGTCGACAGAAATAGGAACTCGTAGATTATTGTTTAAAATGATCACGTTCTCTATATCGATTTTAAACCATTAAGTGAGAGTATTGACATAAGTCTGGTCGCCACTAATCTAGTTCAATATTTTACCAGACGCTTAAATAACAACCAGTCAGAAAAAAAAGTTTTCGTAAAAGTGAACGTAAAGTTCTAGGGTGAAGTTTAGACGGTGATCATTTTTCTGGTTTTGTTAAGTAACTTATGTTAAGGTAGCTTGTCACTCAAAAGGTAGCCACAAAGAAAACTGTAGGATGATAACTGTATAAAGTGAGAGCGTGATCAAAGACACTAACTGGGATCAACAGCTCTTTTACAGTAGTAAGTAGCTAATGTTGCTTTACGAACCCTTTTCGCCAAGTTCAACTTTCAGCTGAGTGTAGAGCTGAGGATGAGACCCAGATATTTGAGATGTCTCATGTATCAAAACAGTGAGAAGACTAACCGTAGTTTTTGTTATTACATTGTGTGCTATTTTTGATCAATTATTTGGTCTCTTTGGAGAATTTGAGGGGATCTAATAAGTGTACCCTTGTTATCTGTATCAGGATAGAGTAGAAATAATTACCTTCATATCAAAGTCGCTAAATTTATAGTGCTAGACAATGATATAGAAAGTGATAGTTGGATTCTCCCTCCTATTCATCATGAAAACTCTTAGGGTTTTTATAGTTCTAGAGAATGATATAGAAAGTGATAGATTAATTCTCCCTCCTATTCATCATGAAAACTGTTAGGATTTCTATAGTGCTAGAGAATGATATAGAAAGTGATAGATGGATTCTCTTTCCCATTCATCACGAAAACTCTTAGGATTTTTATAGTGCTAGAGAATGATATAGAAAGTGATAGATTAATTCTCCCTCCTATGAAAACTCTTAGGATTTTTATAGTGCTAAGGAATGATATAGAAAGTTATAGATTAATTCTCCTTCCTATTCATTATGAAAATTCTTAGGATTTTTATAGTGCTAGAGAATTACATAGAAAGCGATAGGTGGATTTCACCTCCTATTGATCATGAAAACAATCTAAAGATGAGCTTGTCGTAACAAGATTAAAAAATATAATATATAATATTAGTTCAAATTAAAAGTGAAAAACTTATATCAGTGAAATTAATTTACTTGAAATTTCAAGTTTTTCGAACTATATTATGAGTTTTAAGAGCATTGTACTCTTATAAATTTATTATTTCTTGTATTTTAATTGAAATATTACTACATATTTTCGTGTTTATTAGAACAATGTCAAGTTTTTATACTTTAAAAATATAAACACTAATTCATATAGTGCAAAATAAAATTTTCCTATAAATTTTTACCAAAAATTTAACTTTTTAACTTAAGCTTAAACGCCTAAAATCATGCAATAACTTTTTGGATTTAAAATAGAATTCGTGCTACTTTAATAAGAATTTTGATTGTCAAAGTTAAGAATAAAGTAAATACAAACAGAAAAGTTTCATGGCATGTAAAATATTAAAATTTAAGTTAATAAAAATTCCATCCAAAATGTTATTGTTTAACAACTATAAAAGCAGAATAGCATAGCTTTTTTCATAAGTAAACATTGTTCTTCTGATGACTGAAGCCTCGAAAATCAAGCCCTCGATTTTCGTTTTCACGATTTTTCATTTTTAAGGGAAATATAAAAAATTGCGTGGCATAAAATCACGCCTGCTTTTACACTGTGTGGTTTGTGTTAGTATTTGTTTATATATATCTGTGTATGTGTGATGGTGGTTATTGTATATATATATATATATATAAGTCTTTAGCTAACTTTGGTATTTCTGCTCGAAACTACATGGAAAAGATTATCAACGAAATATGTTGATTTTTCCTACTTGTTATTTGGTCTAAAAAATGACGGTGACGATTGCGTTTGGTTTAATTAAATGCCAGGCAAGGAAAAAATAACAGCAAATAAAAAATGCCAACACACCCTCGACAATTTGCGGTCATTTCCTTAGATTTCATCGGTTCTGTTTGGATATTGCGAACATATTGTATAAGTTGATTTCGTTTCCGAAGGCATAAAACATTCACTTACGTGCTTAAAAATACTTTATTGAAATGACTAATAGAAAGTTGTGATTACAGGGCTTTCAGTTTCCTTCCCTCACGATATCAGGTGGTTGGAACATGAATTGGGTCAAGAAAAGTAAACAGTTTTCAAATAGTAACTGCAGAAAAAGTAGTTAGAATAGAAAAAATAATAGAAAGAAAAGAAATATCTACAACTATTTTATGAGATTTATAACTTTGCTTAGGGAGATGACTTATTTGTTTTAGAAATGCGTTATTATTGCAAATTACTTTGTTATTGAAAATTACTATATAGTATATATATATATATATATATATTTTAAATTACATGTCGAATTATTGTGCCATCAGATAGAAAATTTACCCAACGTGGATATAACAGAATTGGATCGGTTTTTGTAATATTATTAAAAGTTTTGATAAGGTCTAGCCTTTTACATTTATGACTGTCTACTTCCTTTTCATATTTGATTAGCATTTCTGCTTAAAAAAAGAGTGGTGGTAATGACGAATTTTATTCCTTTTGAGCATCTTTATATATATTTTAAATAATTATTTTATAATGCAATTCGAGAAAAATTTTTATCTCTAGGTCTTAGGATCGAAGACTCAAATTTTATATTCGTAAATATGCGAGATAATAAATTGGATTTGAAAATGAAGTCATAGGTTTAGAGTGTGCCTGGTGTGAAAAAGATTCTATTTGGAAGCTATATATAGTGTTTGTAGAGTACTTATATTGTACTTAATTAAATTAATAAAAAATTAAATGAAACAAGTGAAACTGAACTGCACATATTTGTAAAGAATGATTAATTTTTAAAGTAATATAAACGATATTATTAATAATATATGACGTTGCTGTTATTTGGAGACCCTGCACAATGTGAGATCTGAGGCAACTTCTTAACGTTGACAATTGTTATCCAAGAAGCGTTAATAATATGCTTAAATGGGATTGTAATAATAGTTGTAAATATGGCAATAATTATGATTGGGAGGTTTCGAACAGTAGCGAATTACAAGAACATAATTTTTTTTATTATTTTTAATTAACTTAATTTTTGGCTGTCCATACAGAATAATTACGAGTTATAGACAAATTAGTCAGTGAGATAGATGGGACTTTACAGAAACCCCCCAATTATCAAAGAATAAAAGTGCCAGTTGCACTAACATGGAAAAGGTTTAACATAATAATATATTATCATGTGATATGATACGATATTATATGATAAGAATACATTTTTGATATTAAAAAAATGTATATGTAAGTTTTTGTAACTAATATTATATATCAGTATAATCTAATAGGATGTTACATTAGATTATAGAAATTTATAGATTATAGATCTCCTATAATCTATAAATTTAGAATTAGGAGATCATAGAATCAATCTTTCTTCTATTATTTAAAAATAGAATTCCATCACTTTTTGTTGATTCGTCATATCATATATATCTGTAGAAATATAAAGCAATTAAATTTTCTGGACTCTGAATATATAATATATTTATTTATATTGTTATATTTAAAAACAGAAGAAATAGATGTCTGTATAAAATTAGCTTTTTATTGCTATTAAATTTTTAATAGAAAAGTCTGCATATGAGTAGTGAAGTGACATTTTTAAAAGCCAATGACATTGAATTCAACGGCGTTTATTGTTTTTAGAAATTTCCTATGGACGAAATGACATAATTGACGTCATTTAAATTGTTGTTATTTATAAAATTTTATTGCAATCGCACATTTGAAAATGAAGTTTTTCTTTTTCTTATTTTTATTTTTATTTCTATATTATTTTATTATGTTATAAAATATAGCATTGAATTTTCCGTTTATTTTATCATTAATACTTTTCATATGTATAAGTTATACATCTCAATATGTTTTGTTGAATATTGTCATTTCACTTAATAAAAGGTGACTTGTCAGTAAACATAAGGTCTATAAATTAAAAGGTTTAATAAAATTGTACATTTGGACATATATATATTTATATTGATATCTTATAAATGATATAAATGTATGAACGCTTGCCAATTTTCTTTTTTGTAGGTACAAAAAAAATTAAACACTTGTGTTTCACTTGACAAAAAATGTTGTTAAAGTCACGCGTCTTGGAAAATTAGACCAAACGGTGGCAATGTAGGTGTAGACAGCATTTATTTATATTGAAATATTAAGATATATATATATATATAATGATCTTATATGTTTGTATGTCTTTATTTTACGCTACACACGCGATTATTTTT
>NC_051846.1:188634428-188642906 GCF_002237135.1 Teleopsis dalmanni | reverse complement strand
ATATTTTGTATTAGAAAATAAAAATATCATTAGAAACAATCTTGCAAGTGTAATGTATGAACATATAGGAAATCTTTTAAGCTTAGAATTTTAGTATCTTTTTATAACGTAACACATATACGCATATCTTCTAATTTTATTATTATTATTATTATAAAAATAAACTTTTCGATAAGAAAATATTTTGAACTGGAGTAATTAAGAGAAAAAACTTAAGGTAGCTTTTTACATTTCAATCTTTTTTAAATGTTTAAATGTTTAATCCTTTAAAAATTCACTTGAACTTAGTGAGAATTGGCATTTTGCATAGAAATCCACATTTGCGAGTCACAAATTCATACGAAATTATTTTTCATTTTAGTGCTGACATTTTTATAACCTTAGCGGCCTTCATTGCTCTTTAGCGACATCGAACAAAAACGGTTTTAAGGAGAACTAATAAAGAGCTGAGAAGGGAAAGTTCAAAAGCGAAGTCACATGTCCTTATAAAACAACAACTGGCACTACAATGTCAGTAATATGTACAAATGAGAGCGTATAGATGTCCTGTGACTTTTATGTCAAGTTCACAATTTTGCACTTTTCACACTTGCATAGCCGCCAGTATTAAACGCCAACAAAAAAAAAAAAAATATATAAAATAAAATTGCACTAAAAAGATAATCAAGAGGGAAGAAAATAAATTGGGTTACATGTGTGTAAGCAATTTAAAAGCAAAAGAAATATAATTTTGGATATTTGCGAAAGCAGGCTGCCTGCCAGAAGTGAATTGGTTCATGCTTTCGCTTCTGATAAACAATCTAACAATCTACCAACCAACAGTACAAGTATTAGAGCGAAATTCTATTACAAGCACAGATACATCACACGTACATATCTCCAGCACCTCCAACACATGCATCGAATAGAAACAACAACCCTGGCATGGATATTGCAAAAATTGGCATCGTGCACAGGTGCAGGCTGCAGGCTGCATTATTTGCTGCCAGTGCACTTGAATATCCTTTTGCTTAACAAAAAATTTCATAGCTGCAAAAGGGGCAAGAAAAAACCAAAATAAAATCCAAAGAAGGAAATATGAATTTATCTATCATAAATTGCGTTTTGATTTTACTTGGCACTTGTGCCATAAAATTTATATGAAATTTTAAGTTCTGTACGTTTGGCAACAAAATTACAGTTGACCTCTATTATCCTTACACAGTAACGTTAGCTGCAGGTTACAATTAGTTGTGTGAGTGTGTGTGTTATGGTTTTGTTGTGGTTTTATCCTTACAAGTAATGCAATAAAATTTACGGTTACATGTAGAAGCGCATCAATTTAGTCGGAAGTGGGCTTTTAAACTTTAATGTTTACTCTTGGAAGTTTTATGTTTTTTAAATTGCAAACATAATTTTGGTCGGCAAAATAGCTTGTCATTGAGCTTAATGGAAGCAATAAATAATAAAAAAAATAGCATTTTAGTATTCAATATATATTGCAGTAATTGCGTACTATTAGTCAGTCTAAGGGCTATTCTGTTATTTTTTCAATTGCATAATTTATGAGTTTATCTCAGGATAAACGAAGCTGCTGTGCAGTTGCAAGTGTAAGGACGTTTACAAAATTAAGGATGTCAATTTTTATTTATTTTACCAAAATCTTGATTATTATTATTATTAAATGAAATGAATATTTATGAGAATATTTATGAATGCGTCTAGTCGAATTTTATTTTTTTCTTTTATCAAAACTAAATTTCACAAAAAAGTGCTTATATATAATAAGAACGCTACGCTAAAGTTGATTTATTAATTTTTCAAATATTTTGGTTTATTTTGAGGCTGCTGAGTTCAAATATGAAAACTGTGCTTTTTTTGCAAACATCTGAGTCTCTGGAAATTAAATTGTTAACAAAAAATACATAATAAAATAATTTATTGTTATTATTGATATATTTACAATTTTAAAAAAAATTATAAACATTGCCTATTCACAAAGCAGATTCACATAGCTTCGCCAATTATCTTAACCCATGAACTTTAATATTTTCTGGGTCATTGGTCGCCGTCAAGTTAACTTCGAATAAAATAATAATAAATGAAATATTAATAAAAAAATTATTTTTATAATTAAAAAAATTAATAAAAATTTTTTGCTTTGATTGCATGTATGCAGCAAACTTGGTACAAAATAAATAGATAAAAAATATTTCTTTAAGTCATTCTACATAATAAAAATGTTTTTAAATAATATTTAAAAAATATTTAAGAATATAAATTTTTACCATAAAAAATACCTTTTTTTTGTTAACCCTTTAGAGCTACAGTTGCTGAAATTTATGTTTACTACATTATTATTAATAAATAATAGGCTATGAATGCAGTGCAACGTAAAAGATCTATTGTGCATCTTAAAGCCCAACTAAAACAATTGTAGACAATTTTCTTTTTAAATTTCGTAATTGCTGTGGATCTAATTTTACCTATTTGATTTGGGACTAAACTCCCGCTTCCAAAGTAGTAAAGTCTACGTCTACGTCAGTAGCATAGAACATATTCTGATGTTTTCTACTCCTCGTGACAAAGTCGACTGGCATCACTCTCTACTACACCTATATTCTTCATGTGGTAATTGAGTCTACAGTATCCTGTAAGAAGTTCAGTGTAGATTTTAAAGTCGTTTCTGCTAAGGTAATGAATAGCGTCAACTTTAATATGTTCAGGAACAATAAATCTTCATTACTAGATAATAAGTGGTATGATAGCAAGCGTATACTATATGTACTGAAACTTTTAATTAAATTCTACATAGAAAATAATATCACATTGCTTATCACTAAATATAACCCTGAACACAACTCACATAACTCCAACTCCTTGCCAAATTTAGTGCAATATAGATTTAAGCGGTCAAAAGTCAAAGTCCAACTAATTCCACTAGAAGAAACTGCAAAAGCAGAAAACTATTTAAGTCAACAACAGCAAAACTGTATAATAAAATAAACAGAAGAATTATGTCGAATGTCAATAAAAATATATCACTGAAACGCAATAATTGGCTCCAACTAATAGCCAATAATATTAAAGCTTCTTCTTTAAAACCACTTAACAATTTTATTTGATATTAGTACTTGATAAATTTATGGGTGAGTAATCAAAATAATTGACTTCAAATTTGATTAAAATCTTTACTACTAAATATTTTCATAAAATGCAGGATGAGTATCCAAGCAAACTCCAATCTATCGAAGAAGACTGCAGTATTATTTAAATCTTTGTGATTGCTACTGCTTGAAGCGAAGTAGTAAAATTTAAGTTGTTTGAGAAATGGTTCAATTAAACTTAGTACACTGCATAATGCAAACTGCAAACTGCAAACTGCAATCAGTAGGAATCATAATAAAATTGTCATTTTATTTTCTACTACAAAAATCAAGACGCTGTAAAAACTGTATATATGCTTTACATAGAGCAGAACATATCACAGTACATGAAGTGAAAAAATTTAATAATACAGCAAAAAACTCAGCCAATCTCAGAGTATACCATTTCTGTGCCATGGTATAAGCCATAAAATTCTATACCAGAACTCTAAATTCTGTGTATCTCTGAATATGCATTCCTGATTAGAAATAGTTTTTTTTTTTTTGGTTCCAATTTTGCTTACATTTGAAATGATTTTGAAGTAATCATTCTGTGTCCATAAAGCAGCTTTCGGCTTTACGAGAGTTGCACTTACACTTGCAGTTGCAGTTAACCCCATCATCAATGTCTACTACGTGTATACAATGTAACGCGTATCCTTCAACAGTGACGTCCTGCTTCTGTGCTTGATTTTAAATTGACATTCCAATTATTCTTATCGCATCTGTTATAAAAATGAATTCTAAAATTGCAGCAGTAATTTTGCTGCTTTGCTGTAGCATTTTTGTGCTGTAAAAGCAGCAATTCTAGTAATTGTGAAGCAGTGAACGTAAATTGCCTTCGATTGCCATATATTCAAGAAGATGAATACTCAAAGTAACAATAGCATAGTTTTTAAACTCAATGCAAAAATTATTGTTGCTATAGGTACTTTGAGGTAACTGCAAGTACAAAATATCTATGAGAATGTTTTATGGGACCTAAAGTATTAGTTGCTTTGATAACTTTCGGAGAAGAAGTACAAACGAATTGCTTTACATACTTTCAGATATTTTAAAAATTTAATATAAATATTATAAAGTAATATACTATTATTATTTTTTTTTCTCTGTAATAACTTACATTTTACTGAATTTACTAAGGTTTACCAATGAACAGTATAGAAGCATTCACAAATGCTTTTTGCATTTTTCAAGCAAAATTTTTCTCTTGTGGTTTAAAGTTTTTCAAACAAAAAGGTTGGAAAAGTTTTTATTGTTATTATTTTTCGAATTTTTCTAATATTAAAATTTGAATATTATTTAATTTATTTATAAGTAACCTGCACGACATAAGTTTATACTTAAACTTCTCAAGTTCTTTCTGACGCCAGCTTTTCATTTTATTTCTTAGAAAAGTAAGACTCATTCCAATCATTCGATCTCAAATAATATTCGATTTAAATAAAATAAACTTAATTTTAATAATTTAATTCTTAATAAATGTATACGCAAAATATTTGTGGCTAAGTCCAAAATGGAAAACCACAAAACTTAATAACTTCGGAAAACCAAATTACGAAATATCTGAAGCAAATGATGAAAGTAATACGAGTTAATAGCAACAAGCACATATAATTTCTTGAGGAATTGAAGCAAGTTTTGAAAAATTCCATGGTTGGCAACACTGATTGCAAGCAATGAGTTGCAGTCAGTAAAGAAATTATAGGAGCTTATGCGGTGCAAGCACCATGACTGGTCCAATAAAGCTAACACCATTTTCGAATCAAGGATGCGTGCATTTTGCACATTTAATGCTACTACAGCATTTCCCAATTACTTCAGCAGTTTGTGGTGTCTTCTTACTAATAGAACTCAACAAATGTAAGTAGTGTTCTTCTCAATTTCTGTAAATATATTGTCTGTCTGTCGAATTTTATGTCTGTCTGTTGCATTTAACTGCAGTGTAAAGGCAGCAAAGTTTATCAATTGTTGGCAGTAGGTACTTTGCTATGCACAAAGAGCATTCAACAAATAGAAAAGAAACTAAAATAAAATAAATAAATAAATAATAGTTGAATAGTTGAATAGTTGAAAATGAAATAGAAAGGATGTGGTTAAGGATTTTTCATCTCTTTTTGCTATTTAATTTACTCTTAACTGCAATAATCCGAAATGCTCATGTTCGTAGCTGGTAGCTTGTTGCAGATTAGTTCAGATTTTGCGGTTTTCGCACAATTGTGAAATATTTCTTGGATTTCATACTTTCCATGGATAATATTTTAATTATTTGAGAAAAGTTCCTTAATGCTTAAATACTGAAAATACTTTTGTGAAATATTTTCTATTGCAAATGCTGAGAATACTTGAATTGTTTTGCAGCATTTTGTGCAAATTGCGAAAAATCTTAAGAATTTATTTTCTGCAAAATTATTTTAAAATTAATTAAATAATTATTGTTGCATATAATTTTCAAAAAATGTCACATGACAATACACATGCATTTTTAGTATTTCGTTATTAAAAATATTTAAATTTTTTGTGCATATACACACATTTCTGAGAATTTAAATGGAGTGAATCCCAAAATGGTATTTTCCTAGATGTAGAAGAAATAATTATTACTCTGGCAGATCACATATAATTATAGTTGAAATGTAGAACTAAAATTAGAAGACATCAAATTTTTTGGTTTAGAGAAAATCAGGTTAAAAATAATGATAATTGTTTAAATAGTTAATATTTTAATATTAATATAACTTTACCAAGTATATTTGCATCAGTGACATATCACTTACTTTGAAATCAACACTGAAATTTCAATGATATATTTAAATTACTAGCTCAAATATTGCTGCAATTTACAAACATAGTTGAACTATTGTGCTAAAAACTGACAATTCTCATCCTGCACGATGTATATAGCTTTCTATATAGTGGCGTGAATATCTTTCTTTGAGGAGTTTCTGATATCTTATATAAAATTTTCTACTCCAGCAATCTTCTTCTAGTCCAAACTGTGATGTGACTGTGATGGCTTACTGTTACAGAAATGCGACTAGATTATTGAAATGTAAGTTTACCAATATATTGTTGAGATACATTTACTTATAATGAAGCTGCTAATATTACTTTCTGTGGTTTAAACTATTTCATTGTATTTGGTGGGCTTAAGCATTAGCTGTTTGTGATAATGCATCTATTGCAGAATTATTATATTCTGCTGCAGTCATAATTATCAAAGGCTTTCTTTCACTTCGACAGTATCTGATCTTTTCCAGATCAATGTTTAACTACTCTGATTCGTGCATTAATTCCTTGTGACATCTGGAGATTCTTCAATGTTATATAAGAAAAATTTATTAATAAATAAATGTTTTTCTTATGGATAGGTTTCAAGCATATGGTATAGTCTATAATTTTGAATTACTGTATGACCTGCTTAATAGTTTCTATGTTGAATAGGATCATAAAACCAGCTTCATGCTTTGTGAAAGATATTGGAGATTTTTATAGCATTTTATATTCGCAAAATAGCAACAGTATTTTACAAAAATAAAAAGAAAATTTAAATGGAAGTATGTCGAGAACGGTGAGTAGTATTTTTATAGGATGTGCTCGAACATGTTGCGATTGATTGGTATAAACTGACTTCAGATTTAAAGTTAAAGATTTCCAATATAAAACTATAAACTAATTTCGAGTAGTGCAAGTCATCTGATGAGTCACCATGTATTGCTTTATCATTCCTTAAAAGATGGGTTCATTTGAGAATGGATGTTATCGACTTTGATTTAATAGTGAGTAGAAAAGAAAAACTATGGCGTTATATATTAAACTCATCTGTTATTAGGAAATTCGCAATAGGTAACTTTTTGTGTACATTCTGTTTGGTTTGTAGTAGAAAAGATGTACCATAGATACGGCAAGCTGCTCCATTTTGAATGAGTACTCTGTTAATTCATATTTTATTCTCATCTAATATCGTACCATAGATACGGCAAACTGCTCCATTCTGAATCAGTACTCTGTTAATTTATATTTTATTCTCGTCTAATATCGTACAAATTACTTATGGTGAATGGTTGTTTGTCACAATAATTCTCAGAGGATGTAGTGACGTGGTGACATAGTTTCCAATCCTTACAAAATCAATGCATGGTTGAAGTAGGGTTCAGCTGTCTGGTTTTAAATACCGTTACTACACTCGTAGTATTTACTATTGAGAATATTATTTTATTTGCTACCAAAAGGTAAGACTAATGTATAATTTTATCTGATTAATTAAACAAAATAAAAACAAATATTTTTGTGACTATTATGTTATCGTCCCATACTTTTTAGATATAAAATTTAAATGAATATATAGGAATGTATGGTTTGCTTAATATTTCCATAATGTTCATAAACAATTTTAAGTTTTTAATTTAAGCAAAGTTAAGTACAGAAAATTATTGAAATTAATCTGCAATAATTGACATTTTCGCTATTGGCAGATAGTTTATAGATACGTCCAATCATTGCTTAATTTAAAACGAAGAATAATTTTCACAATTTTCACTCAATTTTTGCGAATCTGATGTAAGGAAATATAAATTTTAAATTTTTTTTTCAATAAAAAAAATTATGCAAAAAATTATAATTGCATATATCCTTAACTGGGGGGTTTAATATTAAAAAGGATTTTCTGCTTCTGCGCCTTATTAACGAATAACTTCGTTATTAATCTTAACGCCTCGCATAACGTAGTACGTACAGACGTAGTATATCTCAATATTATTATTTTAATGATTTATGGGGCAATATACATTGTGACCGAAAAGTTTTCGGAAATTCTCATTTAAAATTCGCGCGCTGTATATTTTTCGATATTTTAATTATGTAGTTTGGCAGCACTATGGTTAATTACTATGCCAAAAATGAGCGCGATCTGTCAGACAGTTCGTTTACGGCAGCTGTTTAAACCAGTTCACCTCAGTAGTGCGTTGCGAAAAAAACAATGGAAAAAAATATTGAACAAAGAGTTTGCATCCAATTTTGTGTTTCGAACGAAATTTCGTGTGCAGAATCTTTGCGAATGCTACAAAAGGCTTATGGGGAATCAGTTTTATCGAAAACTCAAGTTTATGAGTTGTACAAAGCCTTTCAGGACGGTCGTACGACCGTCGAAGACATGCCGCGTTCTGGACGACCTTCGACCTCTACCCCCGACGAAAACATTGAAAAGGCAAAGGAAATCGTGTTCCAAAATCCTCATGTGAGTGTTAGAGAGATAGCACGAGAGCTAGGCATCGGTCGTGAGATGGCTCGTTTGATTTTGGTGGAAAATTTGTGTATGCGACGTGTCAACGCTCGGCTTGTTCCGATTCACCTC
>NC_051846.1:188629669-188634328 GCF_002237135.1 Teleopsis dalmanni | reverse complement strand
AACAGAAGTATGCAACGCTATTAATCTATTCTTCTCTTTATCATGACAACCGATGAACAGTACTCTATACCTCTAATAGACTAGTGAAAAAACATTATCACAAACATTTCATCTCAGACGATTTGGCTTCAAAAGGCAAAGAAGAAGGTCAAAAATAACGTAAAAGGAACGATGAGTGACTAATTGCAGGTATTTAGCACTATACTGCCCTTATGTAGGTCTGACTAGACCTATCTTTACTTAAACAAAGCATCCAAAAACTAAGAAAGACTCTTAAGACTTAAGATTTAAGGTTCAGGCAAACGAATTAACTTCCACTCTACGACAATTTACAAAGTAGAGGAGGATCTGAGTTCTCGTTTCACCGAATCACCACCAACGAGTGAAAAATGCTGTATGTTAGACAATATGAAAATACTTCCTTGTGTGAGAAGTAGGTATTTATTTGTGTTCTTAACAAATATTTCATTAACTAAAAGTGGCATACCGCAAAAGCTTAAAATATTTCATGTACTAGTAAATTTCACTCTTTAGGTCGTTCATTTGAAAAAATTTAATTTCCGTCGTCACTGATATTCCTTTACAAATTCCATTATTAAGCGTACTAGGTAAGCTTCTATTATTATCCGCTTCGACTGACCGAAAATCTGAGAAATCTTCTTTACACTCAGCATGGGGGGTGAAATAAAAAAAGAGAATAATAAAATAAATAAAAAGAAGATTTTGAAAAACATTTCTAATAAAATAAAGCAATCTTTGTTTATAGTACCAAGTGCAAAGGGATGTGTACGGGTGGTCGCTCAGCTCAATGCAGACACCTGACTTTAACTGCAATCGTCAATCTGTTATATGCAGTGTGGGAGGTGAACACAATAGCTGCAGGACATCTCAAAGCAGGAACGCTGAGTAATTGTTAGAGCAGCGTGTGAGCTTTTAAATTGTAAGTCCCTTGGTATAAAATAAACTTTGCTCACCAAGTGAATGTCTTTAGAAGATTTTTGATTTCATACATTTATTTGCTAACCTTCTCAAAGGAATATTTTACAAATTATTTACAATAAACAACATTTATTTGTACATTGAAACAGTTCAGACGAAGGTCTTCTTTAGCTTCTTCCTTTTTAACAAAAAACCCATAAGTATTTCATAGAGACTTCGTGGAGGGTAAGTAAAAATTGTTGAGGATTGAGTGAATATTTCATGTTAAGGTCTTGCAAGTTGAAAGTATTTAGTTCTAAAATATTATTCACATTCCTTAACGTTTAACGTTTTAAACAGGATGGTTAATTAAATCTCCTGGTATCGACTTAAATGAAATGAAATAATATTGGCGTTTAAGCTGATCTCTTAACAGTAAGTTAAAGTTAATCTTTAACATATTATTATGAGATCTACCTTTGTTTAATGAAAATATATGTATGAGTTGATTTTATTGATTTAAATATCACTGCTATTTAATTGAAAATTTATACAGCTTGCAATTCGGAATGAAGCATGGTAATTGCAATTGATACCGGGTTCTGACAGATACGCTTCAGGAATTTATATCAAAATAAGATGAGTTTCCAACACAAACCCGGTTTGAAGTCTAATCCTGACTTAAAATATTGATGAGATACAGATAAATTAAAGTACTCTGCCAAAAATCAAATAACATGTTCCGCGTGTAAAGCATGAAGCATCAGGATCGGATGAATCTCCAATCGAAACTATCATGGGTCGACCTAACCACTCAAAAAGTTTAATGGCTAGTGTACCATTTCTCCTCCAAAACAATAAAAATTAAAAAAAATATTTAAACACATTTTCATTGAAATAAAAATTTAAAATAAAATTCAATTTTATATAGGAAAATATAACTTGACAGATGTTGAAAGCTTAAAATATTGTAAAAAAAAATTCTGATTAGTGTGTATTCTAAATTCTGTAGTTTTCCCGTGACTTTTTGCATGTTGAAATACCCGATAATCCTTCTACGAATTCCCAAACCAACATTGAATCTGACACCACCGAAAAGATAATGAAGTGCTAACAATGTCATCTACAACTAATGAACGCAATAATTTGCCAGCACGAGAAACCCAACTGAATACATTTAATGCAGAAAATACTAATGGGTCAGCAATAACTATGTTAACAAATAATAGAGATATTGAAAACACTTCAACTCCTACGGATGAAAGCGCAAATGCAGTGGCATTGGCGGAAGGACACATTGAACGTAGAAACTTTTTAATGCCTTTGAACATCACTGATCGGGTACAGTTCGCTTCCTTATTTCCAGGCGTTAATATACCTCGAATTTCGATAATGAATTATATGAACGAAGTCCATTTTGATCATTTGCCAAATGAAAGACAATCACTCCTTTCTCGCATACGATCTGTAGAGTTGCCAAATGCAGCTGCAGCTACTAATTCTAATAGGGTGAACATTAACCGCTCCTTTGCCAATGACTTACTTAATAATAACACACGCCAACAACTTAGAAATGCTCATAGAGTGAACTTCGCTACAAATCAAGTGCTTCACTTTAATGTACGTACGAATCCTGAGTTTAATATCGCTGATATGTTCTACGAACTTTCTTTGAGGCCTCAAACACAAATATTGGAAAACAATTTTTCCGGTGCAGGAGACTACAATTATTCTGATTATTTGCCTTAGATTAGCTGAAGGAATGCGCCATGATGTGTCTTTAAAGGAAGTTGGAGTGTTTAGTAGTGTGCCATTGAGTGGGAATTGTATTCTTGTGGGTGTATACATAATTATGAATTTTGTTTTGATTTCGGTATTTTAACAAATTTATTGTCAAATTATTAGAACTTTTTGCGAATGTAATTATTAATAAATTATTTTGTATTTTTAAAATTAGAAATAAATTATTGAGTAACCCAATACAGTCCATTATATTATTTGAACGCAAACTTTCCAATAAATATTTCTAATGTGGTTATTTTCTAATGGATTTACACGTCTAGTATGAGGGCACATTTTCCTTAAATTGCCTTCAACTAGTAATTACTAGTTTTTGGTACGTGATCATAGTCAGTCAGATATGCACTGAGTATGATTATTTTATAAAAATTTTGTTACTTTTTCTGTCAAGCATGAATATATTGAGTCTAGTGATGTATAGTCTGTGAGTTCTTAATACAATATACACACATGTCAAGGGTTCTATATACTTTAAAGTCCATTTTAAATTAGTCTAGTCAATTTTTATGCATTTACTTATTAAAGTCCCATAGGTTTACTACAAGTTCTATCTTCTCATATTTCTGCGGGTTAGTATTGGTCGATGGGGTATAAATTGATGCAACTGTCAGCACTTTTTCTGAAAGACTCCTACATCCCATATGAAGTTACTTTTTTCGTCAAGCATGAAAATATTGACCTGTGAGAAGCTTTTGAATTCTGGCCAGAACTAGGTTTAAGTTTCTAAGGGCCCCTTTCTTCAACTCACTTAGCGATAGCCAGATTCTTGCTTTTGTTAATGCCTCTAATTGGTTCTAGTTTGACCCTCTATCTACTACCCACTATTAGGAGGTTTTTGTGGATTCAAAAAGGCTTTCATCCTTAGCTATTTGAGGAGGATTCGTTCTCTCTTCACCACAACTAACTAACTATCATCCACTTGACGAATACGCGCATTTATATGCCGCAAGTGAACCTGAGTTTATTATTGCGAATAATGTTAATAACATATTAATATATATTTATGTAGTAGCAGTTATATATTCATTTTTAGAAAAATAAATAAACAGAAAAATATTTACACCTGACTTAATTGCTCCAATTATTTTCCCTGGAATTATTCGTGAAATTTCTTAAGCAAATACACCTGACTATTTTTCTGTGAATATAAATGCTTAAAATAATAATGCAATGTTGGTTTTAGAAAATCACAATATTTTGATTTCATTTATTATTAAAAGTAATAAATGTGGACAACATTTACTGGAAACAAATAAAATTTTCGCTTGCTTTTTTCATAAATTCCATGAAAATTAATAGTGTATTAAAGCAAATCAGACAAACTTCCGTTTCCGCTGTTCGTACCACGGAGCAGCTAATTTTGTGGTATCAATAAATCATTGGTGGGTGCAATGTTGTAGATACATTAGTATCTAGTTTATATTTTGAATAGTGAAACTAAATATTATCTTTTCTGTACATATGTACAGAGTCAGATCAGTGCTTAAATAATGTATCTATGGTCGAAAGTGCTTAGCTGTGTTTGTATTTCTGAAATTTTTCTATTTACTATTTTAATTAGAGTTTTGCAAACTGCAAATGTTCCGCATGTGCGCATAAAAATTTTATTAATTCGTTGTTTGGCTGTTGTTTTTATGTTAAACAAAGTTTTTAGACTTTATTTACTTTCATACACACAGATACTCACACACACATGCACGCGTACATATATGGTATTGTATAAACCTAAGCAAACTTACATTATTTTACATATATCCGTGTTCCTTTGCGGAAGCTGTTAATGTGTTATTTTGTTGTTAACAACAAATTTGTTAACAACTTTTTTATTAGTGTGCAGACGATGTTACGTGCAAGTAAATGTTCTTATGTTGCAGTTTTATATCCTTTTAATGTAAAATGGCCTCATAATGTGAGCTTCTAAGGTATAAGAATTTTAATGAT
>NC_051846.1:188625322-188629569 GCF_002237135.1 Teleopsis dalmanni | reverse complement strand
TGCAACTTAGCCGATAAGCATTTTCTTAAGAGGTGTTTACCAGGTAGAGTTTATTTACACACTGTATCTTATTCAACACTCCTATGATTTTTTTGAGTCTCGAGCGAAGGAATGCATTCCAGAACTTAAATAAGCTTTTAAGTTTTATTTTCAAAAAAGTAGCAAATAAATTCATGCTTCCAATACTTATCAACTTAAGCAAAGTTTGTAAACAATCTTGCAGAAAACAATTCAATATCTTATATGCGAGGTATGAAATAAAATGAATACATTTAAAACTGATAAATCTAAATTGTATATTCTCTGGTATTATTTGGTTATAGAATTATTTGATAGTTTCTATCTATGCCGTTCACACTTTTCAATAATATATAATGCAGTATGTACCATATATACAACTCCTATAAACTTAAACAAGGCAGGACATTATTTACTTTTTAAATTTTTTCCAATAGCGTTTTTCGAGAACACGCTCCCATCGCAAATATCCTTGCTAATTTCATTTGATGATATGTATGTATTGTATTAAATAATAGAAATACTCACATATGTCCATGTACATAAATGTTTAGTATTTATATATAGACCAGTACATTTAGATGTTGCCGTCAGTATCTACATATGCCGCTCATATAAATAATTTTTTCATGCAGTCAAATTTTTCTTCGAGCATTGAATGAGCATTGTGAGTTGAAGTGAGGAGTGAAATGGAAATGCACCGTTAGGAGCTGAACAAGCTGAAAATGCAAAATGACTGACATGTGCAGATGTCCTGCCAATCAATGGATTCGGTCGAATGAACATGCACAACACCCGGCGAACGACACACATGCATAAATATTCAAATTGGTACGAGAGCCATGTAAGCGTCCTGATTGTAACTCCCACTACTCGAATCCAACGGATGCCGATGGCATCACATATGCAAAAACTAAAAATTTTTTGAATTTAAAACAAAAAATAAAAAGAAAAAAAAGAATTTGTTAAAATTACAAAAATAGGGAATAAAAAATAGAGAATAACGAAAATTGGTTTAAAAAAAATATGAAAACTATTAGAAAAAGGCGAAGGTAACAAAACAAAATTAAAATCATGTTTTCTGAAGCGAATGCCAGGAGGTAAGGTACGAGTACGTATACGTGTTTTTGTAGACCAGGTACAGGGGTGTCCTGTATACTTAATGCCAAGCTTTAAAGTGCTCCCCTGGTTCACATTTTCAGTTTATTTTTTTTTTTGTTGGTACTATAGCCTCTTTCAAGTACACCAATCATAGTAGTTGTGAATCAGTTTTTTTCTTCTATTTATTTTGCTTTTTTTTTTTTTGTTATAGTTGAGTTTGTTCGAATTATTGACGTACAGTATCCTTCTGATTGCCTTTCAAGTAGCGTAGCTATAGTACGCTTCACAGGACTCTTCGTTGCCTCTGCAGTGGTACTTGTACTCATATTTTGTATTTAGCCATTATTTTCGCTTTTCTATTTTTAGTCGGAAAATGTTCGATGTGCATGGAGTTTTTCAATTTTTAATTAGAAAATGTACACATGAGTTGTTCTTTTAATGAATGCAACGGACATGTTAATGTAATGAAATTCAGCTTCATCAATTTGTTTTTTGTACTTACAGTTCTCCGATCAGATCCACTTGCAATGCATAATTTTATCTACTTCATTTTGAGTACATTGTTGTTCCTAAACTTCCAGCATATTGAGGATTTTAAATTTTCACTTCAGTGTATATTCAAGCAAAATTGTGTTTAAATCAAGATTTTGATATAATGGATTTAATTAGAAAATTTTTGAAGAAATTCTAAGATACTATGTTGCTTAACGAAAATGAAAAACTTCATTTTTAATGGCGAAAATTGATTTTTTTTAGTATAATCTCCTTTAATTTCAATAAATTTAACAATCGTATGGTCTTAGATGAAATTCATCTCAATAATGGACTATGGATATCATCTCTATAGTTGTTTTCTGTAGTCGGAGATCTGCAAATTAGCTCTTTATGTAAGTTCTACTCTTTGATTGTTAAAAATTTTCTTTAATTTTGCACAAAAGAGTTTTCTGTAGTCGGTGATCTATAAAATAGCACTTTCTTGCAAGTGTTACCTATTTGATTATTAAAGAAATCTTTAGATTTTTACGAAAGATTTTTTTGTAGTCAAAGATCTGTAATAGGTATAGCCCCACCTTGCGAGTACTGCCTCTTTGAATGTTAAAATGTTCTTTAATTTTTTCGCAAAATTATTATTTTCTCTTTCTTTCCTTTTATCTAACCCTTCCTTACAACTTCTATCACTTTTTTTACTGAAGAATTTCTTTAGTTTTTCATAAAAGATTATTTTGAGTTGGTAGAAAATCCAAAAGTTGAAAGCGCTTCTAACCTAATGATTAGTATTGTAGTTGCGATAATTCCTTTGTAGGTTTGTTCAGTTGATCCCTATGTCCAATAAGCGACTTCGCACTATTTCCAACGAATTAAGTAAATATATGTAGACAGCTCGACTGATTGTTATCTGCTTTAAAAGAGCAGGACATGCATGTATTCATATGCATATGCATGTATTCATAGATAAAGTCCTTTCTATCTCGTTGGTAACAGTGTAACAGTATATTTAACAGTGTGTTTTACAATATGTGCCCGTTTTGGCCACATATTTTTTAGTAGAAGGCAGTAATCATTTAAGTCAATTTAGAGAAAGTCACTTCTTGTTTATTATCATTATTTTGTTTATTTATAGTGCTTCAAAAAAGCATTTTATTGTTATTGTTTAGCAGTCATTTTATGTGCTTGATGAAAAAATCTGTTAACACTAGTTAAGAAATAATTAAAAAATTTTTGTTTCCAAACACTAGACCTATATATTCTATAGTCAAATTTTTCATAGTATTTAAAAATCATGACTTCTTTTTCGTATGTATCGTTTCTCCATTATTTGCGCTCACGTCGTTGGAAAAAACTGTTTATTATATTTTAAATTATTAACCAATGTTTTTAGTTTAGCTTTGAATTAAAACGATTATAATTATATATACAGTTATTACTATTAATAGGACAGTCCTTTACGAAGAAAAACTTAAAACAAATTTGAGCTTGGGGTCCATTGTTATGTTATTGGGTGTTGTGGGTCTCACCATTATTAAAAAGCACGAAGAAAGTCTGTTACTGTTAATAGGACGGTAACAGAAGGACAGAATGACGGTTCTTCCTTCACGAAGAAAGTCTGTTACTGTTAATAGGACGGTTTTTTACGAAGAAAATATTTGAAACCCAGTTAAGCTTGGGGATCATTTTTAAAGTCAACGGGTTATGTGAATGATATGGCTCACCTTTATAAAAACAGCGATCTTTTACGAAGAAAGTCTTGGAATACATATATGCCAGGTTTTATCTACTCTCATCTACTTATCTCTGGTAAATTTTAAAGTAAGTGAAAGACATTAGAAGTTATATTAAATTCACTCAAAGCCATAAGAGAGCCAGACAGAATTACTCTAATAGCTTCTGCAAGAGATCCTGCCAAATCTAGTCATATCTATTATCCAATGATCTAAGTACCTTAAGATCACTGTACCCATATTTAAAAAAAAAAAAAAGATATCATACTAGTCAAATAGTTTTAATTTAGTTTTTAAATACCAACTAAAATGTTTTCACCAAAAGTGAAACGTCTCTACCGAAAAGTGAAGTATTTTTTTTTTAAATTTACAATCAATTTTTCTACTCCGCTGCGAAAAAGTTTATCTTATTTTACTTATCGGTGACCTCAGTAATATGCACTTTTCGGCTCCTTGTTCAAATTTCATCATCATTGGACATAGCATCCGATACTTCTACAGAGCAAGTAAAGCTTGCACGCCAATATTTAAGTTGAATATCGAGAAACAGAGAAAAGAAACCAAAGTGAGGAAGAACGTTTGTGGCAGCAACCGTAGTGAGTGCAGTGGGTGCAATGTGTTGCAAGTTGCACAAACTGTTGCATACTTCGTTAGCTCGTTTGCTCCAATTTAATCGCGCGTATACTTGAATTACTTAATCGTTTTTAAATAAGGCACATCGAGTGTATAGTAAATGCAGCGAGTTTGCTTCTCACCCATATGCATCACGATTCTGGGACTAATGTTGCCAACAAATTGTGCGAGCAACAATACTGCAACGTACGCAATGCGATTTTTGTTGCTTTTTACGAGCTGCAACAAATGAGTTTTGTGATCGTCAAGATTTTCTGGATTTTCTTTAGAAGACAA
>NC_051846.1:188620187-188625222 GCF_002237135.1 Teleopsis dalmanni | reverse complement strand
GAGTTTGTTATTAAACCAAATTGCTAATAAAATTTTTAAAAATAATTTTTTTCACACATATTAAAATAATTTCATTTAAAATTTTGTTTGTAATAATTATACATTTAATTAATTAAATAATTGATAAAACATTTAAAGGTGCTGTTAACGTTATATTAAACTTTGCTTTCACTTTAAAATATCTGTTATATATAATTTTTTATTCGTTTAATATTTTAATCAATTTAATAACAATAATATAATTTATTTTGTATTTATTTCTTTTATTATTAAATAAGTTGTATGTATTTCAATATAACTTATTGTCTTAAGTGTATATATTAGATTTGTCATTTATGAACTCAATAAATTATATTATCAAAAAAAAAATTAAATTAAATATATTTTTTATTACTTGTTTATTTAGGTTATAATACCTTTTTTAAAATTTTTGTTTTAAATTCCTCATTCCAACCCATTTCACTTTAATAATTAAAAAACCACAAAAACCTCTCATGATCGAAATATTAGTTTATTAATTAAATTAGAACTTTTGCATATTTGTGGTTTTTATTAATACTCAAAATTGTATATTAATATTGGTATGAAAAATAATTTAAATAAAAACGTGAAATAAAAAACTTGTAATTTTAATAATGCAATCAAATAAAAAATTTAAAATAAAAAACTTTATTGTTAGATTGATGCTAATGTATACAGTAGGAAATAGTGATTATGTTCCCACAACAATACTCAATTACGATTAATACTTATAATTATTCTATGATTATAAAGTGAGAATTAGAAAAAAAAAATTATTCATTTAATTAATTTTTTTTTTTCTGACCGCGAATTAGAAACTTCAACGAACTGATTGTGCACTTGTCAGTTAAAACTTTCATGTATGAAAATTTACATAAAATACTGCATATGTTTTCACTTAAATCACTTTTATCTGATTCAACTAATTGTATTGATTCATCTTATGTTTAATAGCTGAGCTATTTTAAAAAGTATCTGAAATTAATTAGAATTGTTAAATGACATTGAACAACGTGGGAATTTATTTATAAATGTATATATTAATAGCAGTATTCATATTTTTTAATTTATGTACACAATATACTCGTATAATTGCACAAACTGAATCGTGATACTCGTAACCCTTTAAATAAAATATTTATAATTATTTATAAAAAAAAAGTGTTAACAGAAGTGTTTCAAATTCCTTCATACTTAGGTCACTTAAGTATATTATTCATTATTCATTTATTTTTGAATGAATACATCTATATGTATGTACGGGGGTTTGTATGTAACACCATTTAAGTTAAAAAATTCTTAAAAAAGAATTCTTTGTCTATTAAAATACAAATAAAAATTAATAATGAAATTAATTTTTTTTAGCCTAAAAATTATATAAAAATAAATGAATTAGTGTTTCTATGCATTCACACATTTTTTGATGACAAAATCATATTTCATAACACATATGTGGTATAGCCATATATAGTATATAGATGTATATGTAATATATATCTGATATATTTAGATATACTATAGAAAAATGTTGAGACTCAGGACAAAAATTTACTTATTAAATCAAGTACTTCAAAGTGTTATATTGGTATATAGATGGTTTTACTTTGCATTCAAAGGTAAAGAAAACTGACTACAGAAATTGAAATAAAGTATTAAGTTATATATATTATAAATAATTATATATATATATATATTATATAAATTATTTTAGTTCTCTCTTTAATCAATAAATAATACATACACACACATATAAGTCCATATTATACATACATTATATTAATTTAATACATAATAATTAATTTTTAATTTTTAAAAATTAAAAATTTTAAATTAATATGCAAAAACATTACTAAAAAATTTTTTTAAATCATTAGTTTATTTTAAAATATTTTTTAATTATTTAAAATAAAATTAATACTTAATCTAAAAGATTGTTATATTCATAAAATTAATTATATATTTATATTTATTTATTTATTTCACTAACAGTCTATGTGGTTAATTTTGTTAAGTTAAAAATAATAAAAAGCGTTTCAAACAAAATGTTGTCATGAGCTTAATAATCTATATGCGATCACTTTTAATAAGACTTTAAAGTTATTTTTTTAAATTATATATTTATACCTAGAAAGAAATGAATTTGATATTAATATATGTAATTTAGATATGTGTTGCGACTATCCCTTAAATACAGCACTAGATAGGTTTATATGAACTATTTCTACATTGATTAACTATGACTTATTATTATTATTATTATTGGCATGCCACATGACATGCTATATGACATGTTACATGATATGCTACATGGTATGTCGCATGGTATGTCACATAGTATGTCATATGGTATGTCACATGGTATGCCACCTAGAATGTCAAAGTAGTTTCTTGTTCATGGCACACCGACTTTGTTATTATACATAACATTTTCTAATAGTTATAAATAGTATACTATCTACTACATAAGAAATACTATTATAATCATAGTGGTTGCTCTAATGTCTTAGTCGAGTACAGCACTTTTGAATGTGTTCTTAAAGTCCCCAAGAACTCAAAAAACTCATATTTATATATTAATAGATGTGCAGTATTTTATCTCCCTTCTAGTAATAACACAGCACAACAGAAAATACCGTACTAGATAGGGATTTCATTTTTAAAAACTAATTCGTAGAATAATATTTTATAATCTATATTTAAAATTTTTTAAAGGAAGAGTGAATTCGTAAAATTAATTTTCTTTTTGTCATCATAGGATAGATAGTCATGTATCTGTATCTTAGCTTGCAAGGCTTGCTTATTGGATCCCAGTTTTGTAATAAAATTTATTTAAAAAAAATTGCGATACCAAGAATGTATAATAATTCTTTTCATTAATAGATTTTTATATAGATTTTAAAAAATATATTAAAAAGTTTTTGGAATCAACGCTCAAGTCCTTCATTGGTTTAATTAACTACTTAGACTTATGTATGTAGGACTATCATTTATACTAACTTATAGACATGTTTACTTATTCTGTATTGGACTACATAAGTGAACATTTCTGTTGATTTGATTTTTTTTTAAAGCATTTAATAATATATTTATTAAAGACAAAAAAAATTTGCTGCTTATTGTTGAGCAACATTTAACTCATCTTTATTTCCAGAAATTCTTCAAATCTCAAACTCCTTTCCCAATAAGTTTTCCAATAAGCTTTTTTCTACCAAAATTTTGATTATTCTGTGAACCTTAAGTCGAATAAACTCACACATGTCAGTGTAGACAATGCAACCTTAAACATTTGCGGGTACATCAGTGCATCTCTGATAACGCATTTGTGTTGGCAATGTTGGCAACTAACTGCCATCACGCCTGACAGCAACAAATTATGCACATTGGCAACATTCTCTAACGTTCAAATTGCGGTTTCTGCAGTTGTTATTTGCTTTGTTTTGGTTTTGTTGCTTTCTTAGCTGCTTTTTTTCTCGTTGAGTGCGGTTGTCGTTTTTATGCACACACATAGTGCGCATGTGTAGCATATTAATGCTTGCTGCTATTACTAATGTTGCTGCTATTACTAATGTTGCTGCTGTAATGATTTTACGGTTAACATGCACCCATTAAGAAGCAGTGAGGAATATCTACGTAGTTGCAATGCAGGTGGCTTAAACCAAAAAATTCGAAGTTGAACAAAAACTGAAAAAAAACAAAACAAAACTAAAATGATCTTGACTTGACCTAGTTCTGGTGTAAAACAAGATTTCATTGCGTTTTACTGACGTTGTTGCATATTTTTCCAAGCAACTTTTTTTTATCTAAAAATACATTTTTTTCTTCATATATCGAAGCTATGCGATTTGGAAGGACGTTGTTTTGAATGGAATGGAATTTTCAAAACATGCCAGCAATAAAAATAAATAACTTTGTCAATTTTAATTAAATAAGATTTTATTTTCTTAATAACAAATAAGGCAAGATTTCAAATTAAAAATTAAAGAAAAAAATAATTTATAAATATTTTTTGTAGACTCATGCTGTTTTTCTCAACAATATGTGAAGCTACTATGAGAATGCTTTAAAAATAAAGTTTTCATATTTATTTTATAATCGTACCAAATAAGAAGAAGAATAAACTATTCCAGCCAAGCATTTTATACTCATCTTCACAGCAAATAAAAATTATGTTTTATTAGTTGCGTTTTTTATTAGTCAATACAATTTTCAATCAATACTTGTTTATGCCGCTACTTCATACCCATCCGAATCAAGCCAAATAGAAACGCGGTCAAATCCAAATAACCGCATCCAATGACCGAAATCGCTTGTTAGACGCTGCAAAACAAAATCTTCAGCACTTAGCCGTGATTACATAGTTTGTGGCGGTTGCCTGCCTGCCTGCCTGCCTGCCAGCCACCTTTCTTGGTCGTTTCAAAGAAAAATATTGTATATTGAAGTCGAAACCTGTTACTTAACTCGATCTGTTATTTATGCGTAGATACGGCATTTTTCTGCAATTTTATTGGCCTGACCAGCGGCCAGAAACCGCTGCTTGTGGTATTGTGCGATTCGCGCATATGAGTTTGTGTGTTTGTCTTATTGCAGCATTTTATGTAACTGTTTTGCTAAAAAGTTATGTTTATTAAATTTTTTTCTAGTAATTGTATTCTCAGCCACAGATACACAGATACTCAGATACTCAGCGAGTATCTGAAGTCGACCTCAGATACTCGCTGTTAGCAACTATTCGCTGCCATGATAAGCTATTGGTTTTTATTAGCACCGTTAATTTTGAGACAATCTCTTTACCAGTGTTGAGTTACTATTTATAAAAAAAAAATTCTTTTTTTTACCAAGTTTTATTCTTAGACTATTATATGAGTTTATATTTGTCCACAATAGCTTGAATTGTTGTTGTCTCATTTAATGATGATAAATGGCAATATTTACGCGCAGTTAATTTGCGAATGAAGACTACGCGCTCAGATACAAAAGTTCATATGTGAAGTATTCTTAAGTGCCTAATATCTGT
>NC_051846.1:188423894-188620087 GCF_002237135.1 Teleopsis dalmanni | reverse complement strand
CCAACTCACATTGTGTAAGAAAAACGACTGTAAGCAATGAATAATTACTCCACTATCTAGGTAATATTTTAATCATCTACACGAATCATAAACAGTTCCACAAGACTTTAGAAAGTTTAGGACATCCTTCAAAATTGCAGTGTAATAATTAATTAATTAAATTATTAATTTTTGTACATTAATTGTCACCTCCAAAATATATGTGCCAACGTCGAAATGCTTGATGGACTTACTGTCCATGTAAAGTCTAAGTTTATTGTTGGTACAATTACTGGAAGACTGTAATCGCCACCGTTCACTATTGCAACTAATTCTTTCGCTTCAATCCCCTATTGCATCATTCCAATATGAGCTAACTGCATTAGTACATAATTGATACATACTATTATATGCTATTTTATTAAATTTAAAAGTAAAAAATAAAAATATGCGACTTTTATTACAATTTGGAATGGTTTTTCTGTTGGCTAGTAATTGGCCTATTTCAGTACTACGCTCTTTGCAGTTTCGTTCATCTGATAGACTCCAATCTCAGTGCCGCATATATTACATTGTTAATCACTTTGCCAATCATGTTTTCTACCTATTTGTATATATTTTTCTTGTTGCTGTCGTCTTAAAGAGTATACTCGTAATATACTTTTATGCTCAATAAGTTTTCAGTGCTAATGATTTTTGACCATCAAATTTTTTTTATTTTTTAATCACACTACCATGCATAGCTAATAAAATTCATAATTAAATTCGAATATAAAATTCCTTTATTGAAAGAAAAAAAAAACAAAAATCAATACTCATGTTAATTTCAATTAAAATTTAATTATTATTATTTAATTAATTTTTATTAAAATATCTCAATGAATGGCTACTCACTTCATGTTAAGTACAAAAACATATAAGAAGACGCATGCGGCAATAAAATGAAATCATTACTAACGGATTTACGCCAAAATGTTGCAATATAAGTTTATGAGGCACAACAACTTATTTAATAAAAATGTTTATAGATTTTCCAAATGGGTGTTGAGCAAAAAAGCTACTCCAATCATTAAGTAAAAATTGCAATACAAATTTGCATTGAAATAAAGCTTCAAGCGAATTTTTATCTAAAAGAAGAAAAAGAAGAAGAAGAAGAAGCAACTTAATTGGCGTAAATTAAAAATTTGCTAATAGCAGAGAATTGCCTCAAAATAAAATAAAATAAATCAAAATGAATAAAATGTTTCGCTTGAAGTTCAATGGACTTTTATGCAAGACCAGAAATCACAACAGAATAATTATAAAAATAACCAAAAATAAATTCAAAAAAAAGATACAAATAATAAAATTAATAACATTTACGGTCTATTGAAAGCTGGAAAATTATAGTATTTTTTTTTTAATTGAATAAAAATTGTATGAATTAAATGCGAATACGCTTATTGCGTATCTGCGCAAATAATAAAATCATAGGAAGGTACACATCACTACCGGCTGAGTAAGAAACTGCAGTTATATTTTACCTAAAAGAAATGTATTTATAAATAATTATGCGCTGTGCTTTGTATACGTAAATAATTAAACGCAATTTTTATGCTATATGTACTTTCTTCAAATACAAATAATTATTGTTAATTATAGTTTGCTCTGCTTTAAGTCAAATCGAATCAAATAAATACATATCGTATGAATATATACCGCTACAATACTAAATTAATGGTTTAATTTTATTTGAATTTAATTAATTTGCAATGTCTATGAAAAAAAATTTACGCTAAATATTTCAAATTCGAAAGTCTGCATTACGAGGCAAATTCAAAAAAAAAAATGTAACCATAAATGCCTACCTAAGTTTGTTGCTTAAGTCTTTTATTTTGTGCGCTGCATAAACCCACAAAAAAAAAATGTTTTAAGTTTTCGGTGTGATTTTTTAAGTTTTATTTTTTCTATTATAAAATTTGTTGAAAATTTTTTAAGTGCAACGAAACAGTTACAATTGGTTTATTATTAATTTATAGCTATTATATTTTTCTTTTCTTTTTTTATTTATAAGTTTATAGCATTTTTGAGCGCATTCTTTATAAATTATGCAACATGATTTTTACAGTTTTAACAAATCCTAAAGAATTATAAATATATTCAATAAAAAAAAATTTTTTTAACTTTCTTATGCATAAAACATAGCTGATTAGTGTTATAATAGCAAAGATATTCATTTATATAAATGCAAGTATATATATTGTGAGTGGACACATATTTTGGTAGCAAAGACCTTAGCGGTATTTGACCACATCTCACACATATTACACATATCAGATATTTAGTATTCAAGACACAACAAGTTATAAATTTTTTAATGGAATCATTTAAACCAAGTTTACACACAGAACAGAACTTTAGAACGCGCCCATAAAATTGCCTTATTTGCATATCACTTTTACATCTATTTCTTGTATATTTTATTTTATATACTAAACTTTTATATTTAAAGCACAACCTGAGCTGGAAAATTATTGATGACAAAATAATTTCAGCTTTCAAAATATTGGAATTTATTCGCTTTTATACAGTAAAAAAAAATAAAAAATGATAAATTTAATATCTTTTGGAATTTTCGGTATCTGCCCGTTAGAGTTTTTGTTTATCTGCTTAACTGTGTTAATTTGTTTGAAAAGAATTTTTAATTTTATATTAATAAAGAAAAAAGTACAAAAGTCTATACCATAGATGTAAAGCTTATAAGAAAATTGATTTTTAATTACTAACTTAAATAGGTTGAAATATTTGCTTTTGAGAAACTACAAAAAATTTCTAAATGTATACTCATATATATATTTATAGTAAATATATATGTCTATATTTATACAAATATATATTTATACAAAATGTGTATGTACATAATATATTTATATTAATATACATTTATATAATATATATATATATAAGAGTGATGTATATAAATATAGTTATTAATATTTGCAATAAAATATTTATGGAATATATGTAATATATTTATTATATGACTATATCATCTATTAATAGCGAATATGGCAATAACATCATCTTTACCGTAAATATGAAGTCAGTATTTTCTTATGGTTGCATTGCTACAAATTTATTTTTATATAAATTTCATTCTTACTAACGTAAAACCAATATAATTTTGTATAATATATGTATATAATTTAAAAAAATATACACTATTCTAATTGAAAGTGCCGGTTTTAGCATTACTAATGCATTGAGCAAGATTACTACACATCCCCGTTTGTTACCAAGACCCATATAAAAAACTTGGGCTACCACTATATCTATTGAATGAAGAAAAATATAATGAACTATCCATTTTAATCTAATATACCTTGCAAGTTACTTACTATTTACTATATAATACTATTATATGCTTATATGCTTACTATTTGCATATAATAAAAATAAAATAATTTAATAAACTTTATAGTTTTAGTGGGATTGTAAGTAAACCGACTTTATAAAAAACTATTTCTTGACTATGTTTAGCCACTCTGGGCTGAAATATATATACAATTAAAAATTATTCTTAAAAAATAAAAAAAATTTTTCGAACAGTAGTGAACTACAACAACACAAATTAATTTTATATTATTTTAATTAATTCAGTTTTTGGCTGACCATACAGTTATTTCTAGTATTGCCAAATATTCATCATCGGTGGTCTTGGAAATAGTTTTTGTATTTAATTATTAAATTTATTTCAGTATTAAATTATTAAATATTTTTTGAGTTTATTTTTAAAAAATTAAAAAGAATTAAAAATTGTTTTTAATTATGTACACATTTTTTTCGCAAGTAATAAAAGGTTTCTAAACATAAAACATATTAAAATTGTGTCAATAAAATAATTAATCTGTAAGTATAATTAATATTATTATTATACAAAAATATTTATTATTTAAAAACAGTTTCGTAATTTCAATATGAAATTCTTTACTACAAATATTCCGGTCAAGAGTTTGTTATTAAACCAATTATTATTGCTAATAAAAATAATTTTTTTCACACACATTTAAATAATTTCATTTAAAATTTTGTTTGCAATAATTATATATTTAATTAATTAAATAATTGATAAAACATTTAAACATGCTGTTAACGTTATATTAAAGTTTGCTTTCACTTTAAAATTTCTGTTATATATAATTTTTTATTAGTTTAATATTTTAATCAATTTAATAACAATAATACAATTTATTTTGTATTTATTTATTTCATTATTAAATAAGTTGTATGCATTTCAATATAACTTATTGTCTGAAGCGTATATATTAGATTTGTCATAAACTCAATAAATTATATTATTAAAAAAAAAAATTAAATTAAATATATTTTTTTTAACTTGTTTATTTAGGTTATAAAATTGTTTTTTAAATTTGGTTTTAAATTCCTCATTCCAACCCATTTCACTATAATAATTAAAAAACCACAAAAAACTCTCATGATCGAAATATTAGTTTATTAATTAAATTAGAACTTTTGCATATTTGTGGTTTTTATTTATACTCCAAATTGTATATTAATATTGATATGAAAAATAATTTAAATAAAAACGTGAAATAAAAAAACTTGTAGTTTTAATAATGCAATCAAATAAAAAATTTAAAATAAAAAACTTTATTGTTACATTGATGCTAATGTGTACAGTAGGAAATAGTAATTATGTTCCCACAACAATACTCAATTACGATAAATACTTATAATTATTCTATGATTATAAAGTGAGAATTACAAAAAAAATTATTCATTTAATTAATTTTTTTTTTCTGACCGCGAATTAGAAACTTCAACGAACTGATTGTGCACTTGTCAGTTAAAACTTTCATGTATGAAAATTTACATAAAATACTGCATATGTTTTCACTTAAATCATTTTTATCTGATTCAACTAATTATATTGATTCATCTTATGTTTAATAGCTGAGCTATTTTTAAAAAGTATCTGAAATTAATTAGAATTGTTAAATGACATTGAACAACGTGGGAAATTATTTATATATGGTATATATTAATAGCAGTATTCATATTTTTTAATTTATGTACATAATATACTCGTATAATTGCACAAACTGAATCGTGATACTCGTAACCCTTTAAATAAATATTTATAATTATTTATAAAAAAGTGTTAACAGAAGTGTTTCAAATTCCTTCATACTTAGGTCACTTAAGTATATTATTCATTATTTATTTTTGAATGAATGTATCTATATGTATGTATGGGGGTTTGTATGTAATTCTTAAAAAAGAATTCTTTGTCTATTAAAATACAAATAAAAATTTATAAAAAAATATATTTTTTGTGACCTAAAATTATATAAAAATAAATGAATTAGTGTTTCTATGCATTCACACATTTTTTGATCACAAAATCATATTTCATAACACATATGTAGTATAGCCATATATAGTATATAGATGTATATGTAATATATATCTGATATATTCACATATTCTATATAAAAAGGTTGAGACTCAGGACAAAACTTTACTTATTAAATCAAGTACTTCAAAGTGTTATATTGGTATATACATGGTTTTACTTTGCATTCAAAGGTAAAGAAAACTGACTACAGAAATTGAAATATAGTATTAAGTTATATATATTATAAATAATTATATATATATATATATATATATATAATTATTTTAGTTCTCTGTTTAATCAATAAATAATACATACACACACATATAAGTCCATATTATACATACATTATATTAATTTAATACATAATAATTCATTTTTAATTTTTAAAAATTAAACATTTTAAATTAATGTGCAAAAACATTACCAAAAAATTATTTATTTATTTCACTAACAGTCTATGTGGTTAATTTTGTTAAGTTAAAAATAATAAAAAGCGTTTCAAAGAAAATGTTGTCATGAGCTTAATAATCTATATGCGATCACTTTTAATAAGACTTTAAAGTTATTTTTTTAAATTATATATTTATACCTAGAAAGAAATGAATATGATATTAATATATGTAATTTAGATATGTGTTGCAACTATCCCTTAAATACAGCACAAGATAGATTTATATGATCTATTTCTACATTGATTAACTATGATTTATTATTATTATTATTATTGGCATGCCACATGACATGCTATATGACATGTTACATGGTATGCTACATGGTATGTCACATAGTATGTCATATGGTATGTCACATAGTATGCAACATAGAATGTCAAAGTAATTTCTTGTTCGTGGCATACCGACTTTGTTATTATACACATCATTTTCTAATAGTTATAAATAGTATACTATCTACTACATACGAAATACTATTATCATCATAGTGGTTGCTCTAATGTCTTAGTCGAGTACAGCACTTTTGAATGTGTTCTTAAAGTCTTCATGAACTCAAAAAACTCAAACTTATATATTAATAGATGTACAGCATTTTATCTCCCTTTAAGTAATAACACAGCACAACAGAAAATACCGTATTAGATAGGAATTTCATTTTTTAAAACTAACTCGTAAAATAATATTTTATAATCCATATTTAAAATGTTTTAAAGGAAGAGTTTATTCGTAAAATTAATTTTTTTTTATCATCATAGGATAGATAGCCATGTATCTGTATCTTAGCTTGTAAGACTTGCTTATTGGATCCTAGTTTTGTAATTAAATTTAATAAAAAGAAAATTGCGATACCAAGAAGGTATAATAATTCTTTTCATTAATAGATTTTTAAATAAATTTCAAAAAATATATTAAAAAGCTTTTGGAATCAACGCTCAAGTTCTTTATTGGTTTAATTAACTACTTAGACTTATGTATGTAGGAGTATCATTCATACTAAATTATAGACATGACATTATAGACTACATAAGTGAACATTTCTGTTGATTTGATTTTTTTTTTTTTTAATGATATATTTCTTAAAGACAAAAAACTTTGCTGCTTATTGATGAGCAACATTTAACTCATCTCTATTTCCAGAAATTCTTCAAATCTCAAACTCCTTTCCCAATAAGTTTTCCAATAAGCTTTTTTCTACCAAATTTTGATTATTCTGTGAACCTTAAGTCGAATAAACTCACACATGTCAGTGTAGACAATGCAACCTTAAACATTTGCGGGTACATCAGTGCATCTCTGATAACGCATTTGTGTTGGCAATGTTGGCAACTAACTGCCATCACGCCTGACAGCAACAAATTATGCACATTGGCAACATTCTCTAACGTTCAAATTGCGGTTTCTGCAGTTGTTATTTGCTTTGTTTTGGTTTTGTTGCTTTCTTGGCTGCTTTTTTCCTCGTTGAGTGCGGTTGTCGTTTTTATGCACACACATAGTGCGCATGTGTAGCATATTAATGCTTGCTGCTATTACTAATGTTGCTGCTATTACTAATGTTGCTGCTGTAATGATTTTACGGTTAACATGCACCCATTAAGAAGCAGTGAGGAATATCTACGTAGTTGCAATGCAGGTGGCTTAAACCAAAAAATTCGAAGTTGAACAAAAACTGAAAAAAAACAAAACAAAACTAAAATGATCTTGACTTGACCTAGTTCTGGTGTAAAACAAGATTTCATTGCGTTTTACTGACGTTGTTGCATATTTTTCCAAGCAACTTTTTTTTATCTAAAAATACATTTTTTTTTCTCTTCATATATCGATGCTATGCGATTTGGAAGGACGTTGTTTTGCATGGAATGGAATTTTCAAAACATGCCAGCAATAAAAATAAATAACTTTGTCAATTTTAATTAAATAAGATTTTATTTTCTTAATAACAAATAAGGCAAGATTTCAAATTAAAAATTAAAGAAAAAAATAATTTATAAATATTTTTTGTAGACTCATGCTGTTTTTCTCAACAATATGTGAAGCTACTATGAGAATGCTTTAAAAATAAAGTTTTCATATTTATTTTATAATCGAACCAAATAAGAAGAAGAATAAACTATTCCAGCCAAGCGTTTTATACTCATCTTAACAGCAAATAAAAATTATCTTTTATTAGTTGCGTTTTTTATTAGTCAATACAATTTTCAATCAATACTTGTTTATGCCGCTACTTCATACCCATCCGAATCAAGCCAAATAGAAACGCGGTCAAATCCAAATAACCGCATCCAATGACCGAAATCGCTTGTTAGACGCTGCAAAACAAAATCTTCAGCACTTAGCCGTGATTACATAGTTTGTGGCGGTTGCCTGCCTGCCTGCCTGCCTGCCAGCCACCTTTCTTGGTCGTTTCAAAGAAAAATATTGTATATTGAAGTCGAAACCTGTTACTTAACTCGATCTGTTATTTATGCGTAGATACGGCATTTTTCTGCAATTTTATTGGCCTGACCAGCGGCCAGAAACCGCTGCTTGTGGTATTGTGCGATTCGCGCATATGAGTTTGTGTGTTTGTCTTATTGCAGCATTTTATGTAACTGTTTTGCTAAAAAGTTATGTTTATTAAATTTTTTTCTAGTAATTGTATTCTCAGCCACAGATACACAGATACTCAGATACTCAGCGAGTATCTGAAGTCGACCTCAGATACTCGCTGTTAGCAACTATTCGCTGCCATGATAAGCTATTGGTTTTTATTAGCACCGTTAATTTTGAGACAATCTCTTTACCAGTGTTGAGTTACTATTTATAAAAAAAAAATTCTTTTTTTTACCAAGTTTTATTCTTAGACTATTATATGAGTTTATATTTGTCCACAATAGCTTGAATTGTTGTTGTCTCATTTAATGATGATAAATGGCAATATTTACGCGCAGTTAATTTGCGAATGAAGACTACGCGCTCAGATACAAAAGTTCATATGTGAAGTATTCTTAAGTGCCTAATATCTGTGAATTATTAAGTGTTAAAGTGAAAGATTTAGATAAACAAGATAGCAAGTTGGACAGTTGAATTCAGACCGGAAATGTGTATTTATATAGTTAGTTGGTTAGACAAAAGATATAAACGCAAGAGTTGTTGCCATTTAAAAAATAATTAACAGTTGAATTATGTAATGTATATGTTTTAATTACAAAATTCTTTAGATTATGATGTTATTATGTAGAAGGAATCCAAATTATTCTCACGTTCATTAATTTAAATTGTATACATATTTCGGTATATAGTTTTTACTTTTGAAAAGTCGTTAAGGATTATGAAGTAACGTATTATATAATAGTTTTAGAAGACATACAGTAGTTAAGAGAGTAGATTAAAAAGAATTTTTTTGTAGGCTTAAATTAGACATTTCAAAACATGGGTTCACTGTACAAAAGTGTACTTTGCATATTACGACCTACGCTTAAAGATTTGCCTACCCAAGAAACATAAAAAAGTTTTTGCACATGTTGGGTATGTTCATGCTTGCTTTTGGGTGTGTTTAGTATAAATATTTTTATAGCCAAATAATTAAATGCATATTTTAATAAAAAATTTTGTTAATAGAAGTGTAAGAAACTACATTTCTATTTAAAATGAACGTATAGCAGCACATTAACTAAGTAATATATTAGAAAAAAAAGTAATATCATATCTGTCTTCTTCACACCTGCAATTTACATTCTTCAAAAATTATTTTTTAATATATTTTTGTAAGTCTTGAGTACTTTTTCTCATTTCTTACAACTTTTATTTGTAAAGTTTATATATTGTTATAAACAATATGGGTGCAATATGGACAACGGAATTAAAAACATGACAAATGGATACAGATTTTATTAATATTAATTAATGTTTATTAATTAGTTCTGAGAGAGAGAGAGAGAGAGAAAAAAAGAGAAATCCTGACGATGACTTTCAAGAAGGGTCGAAATATAGAATATATTAACAAAAAAAACGTTTAATTTGAATAAAAAAATTTACCTGTATATAATATACACATAACCTGCATATAAAATACATAAAAAAATATCGTTATATTCAAAGTTTCGGCAAAATCATGCTTAATACTTTAAAATAATAAGATTTAAATATTTAATGAATACAAAAATAAAAAAAAATATATCAAACAAATAATAAAAAACAAAAATTATTAAATAAAAAAAAAACAATAATAAAAAATTAAAATTATATAAAAGTTAGACGGGCTCGAATAGCAAAAGTAAGATAAGAACAAAAATTTAGTTAATTTATTGAAATTTGGCTGACCATCATCAGTGGTCTTAGAATACAAAAATAAAAACAAAATTTATCAAACAAATAATAAAAAACAAAAATAATTAAATAAAAAAAAAACAATAATAAAAATTAAAATTATATAAAAAAATTTAGACAGGCTCGAATAGCAAAGGAAAGATAAGAACAAAAATTTAGTTAATTTATTGAAATTTGGCTGACCAAGTATTCATCATCAGTGGTCTTAGGAAATATTTGAATTTCTTAATTAGTTTAAAGTCCATATATAATTTGTTTGGACTGCAAGTTCTAGGTTTATAGTTTGTAGTTATTTAACTGTAATTAAAATTACAAAAATATAATGAAACAATTTGCATGTTTTAAATTATGAAAAAGCCTATTTAAGTTATAAAAAAAGTATAGAAAAATTAACTTTTAACTAATAGATAACATCTTTTTAAAACTTATATTAAAAATTATATTATACATCATGTCTTCTACTTTAACACTTTACTATAATTTTTGTAAAATATCATTTTATAAAGAAGGTGTTTAAATAACAAATTAGAGAAACTCATAACAAATTACACAAGCAACATGTCCACACCTTTTCACCTAGAATTCTTCTTTTTCCTATAATAATAACTAAAAACCACATATAGAGTTTAATTGAGTTTACTATTATAAAAAAAAAAAAAATAAACAGAAAAAAAATATTAAAAAATTACTACCAAAAACAGCTTTTACAAGTAATGTCATCAGCAGCAGCATCATCAACCAATAAACGGCCAAAGCAAGCCAAGTAGGTCAAAACGTTAATATTTTAGACTGACAAGCAAATAAACTCAGAGATACTCATAGCAAAAATTAGTAAGAAAATATTGTTTGAAAAATAGAATATCTAAAGATACAAATATAAATATTTGTTGATGAAACGTGAGTGACAGACGAACAGAACGATTAACTGACAAAGAGACGGACAGAGAAACAGTGTATAACAGAAGCAAAAATGTATCAAAATAAATGATCTATCGCTTCTATCAAATGAGGAAAGATAAATGTTGTCATAAAAATAATCGTAATAATTGAAGAAATGCGAGAGGAGGTGTGGAAATAAGTATGAAGAATGATAGATAGATTGAGTTAAATTGCAAAGCAGTCGGTGAGATTTTTATTTGGTATTATATGAGATTAATTGATATTGTGTTTGGAACTAAATGAGCTATTAACTGCATACTAATAATGTGATTATAATCTATTTAGTGATTATAACCATAAAATTTATTAAAACAAAGTAGAAAAGAAATGTATTTCTCTTAATATTTCAAGGTATATATATTTAGCAGTCTTAAAGTTGTTCGTTTTATTGATGGAAGGGAATGGCACGTTATATTACCATCAAAGAGATATAAAACTGATAACTGATTCCATAATTTAAACAATAAAAAAATGTTAGTATAAGAGAAATAAATCACATTTTCAATATTAATTTAGATTTAGAAAATTCTTACCTGGTATATACCGTATCTAACATCAAAAAGACATAAATGCAAGAACAGATGCCATTGTTCAAGAAATAAAAAACATTAAAAGAGCAAGAAAGGAGTCAATTTCTGAAAATAATCTCAAAACTGAAAAGACCAAATACCATTTAGTTATAAAAACCTTCCATGCTGTATCTTCTTTCTATTGCGTTCCCAGGGGCACATTGGGCCACGAAATGTTGTATAAGAGTTATAAACATTAAATAATATTCAAAAGTTTTAAAGCCCTTCAAATATTAATATTTTCATTTTTACGTATTTAGTGTTTAAAACTATATCCACGTCTCTTTCCGTTTACAGTTCACATTTTTTGTATTTGTCTTTCCTTAATTTTATTTCGGGAGTTCTAATTTCTCTTTCTATTTTGTTATCATTTTTAATTATATTTATATATGCAATATATTATATTTGAGCTCTTATTTCATATTTTTAGTACGGCCTAGTTATTAAGACTTACTTCTTCTTTTCCATATATTCTTGTTATCCTTTTTATTACTCCAGATTTTCTTCGAAAAAGTTATTCCTTTTAAGTTTCTGTTCTTCTTTTAATACAAAAATTTTGTGAGCTACTGTCAAAAAAATATTTTATAGTATATTCCTCCACCTTCGCCCCTTCTTAACAGAATCCTGGCTACGCTACTGAATGAGATAATAAGTATTAGTGAAATGCATGAAAATAAAAAACAATAAAATGAGATTATATGTTAAAATGCATAGTATAAAAATTCAAGTATATGATATTAAGTTGTTGTTGTCGTTTTCTTATTGTAACGTTTCGCCAAAACTTCGTCCTACTTGCCGTTTGAATTGTTAGCTACAAAATGTAAGCTGTATAATTTACTATCTTCTGATTGATAACCTTACCTTATATTGGCTAATTATTCACACTTTTCCAATGTCATAAATGTCATTGCCATTACCATCGTCATGGTCATCTCCAAACTCATCGTCACATTCCTCGTCATCCTTAATGGTGATGTTATTTCTGTTTATTATTTTGATGTTCTGCTTGTACATCAACATTATTTTCTAAATATTAAAATTTTGGGAACGGATTTTATTATTTCTAAATTATTTATTATTACTAAATTATATATTATTTCTAAATTATTTATTACTTCTTTTTATTTTCAATTTAATAATAAATAAAAAATCATATAAAAATGGAAATAAAATTTATCTCATCCAGTATGAGACTTGAGTCGGTAATTTGAGTTTATGACACTTAACCTTTAATCTACACTATTATTGCCTTTCTTCAACTATCGTAAATTTGTACATTAATTTTAAGTAAAAATTATATTAAATTGAATATAACAACTTAATAGCAAAAATTATTTTATTTTAGTTTTATGTCTTTAAAATATAAAAACAACTGCAAGTATGTCCATTTTGGAATGAGGACAATTTTAATATCTGACTTACTTACTTAAGCAATTGTTATTGAAGATTTTTTTAATTGTTTCTTCTTTATTACTTTACTTATTTCTTTTTGTATATAACTTAATATATATTTTTTATGTGACCAGATCTGATCTTCAACCAAATTATTATTATTAGATATGTTAATATGGTAACCCTATATAAGTTTAAACTTTTTAAGTTTTTAATGAGCAAGTTTTACTTAAGATATATAAATGGATAGATTTTTAATAATTAACCTAGCTTTGTTTATGTATCACAAAAAAACAAATTCTATATTTAATTTTCAGCAAAATTGAATGTAAATAAAAATCCTCAGGGTTTAAGTACAATTTGAGCGTTTATAAAGTAGTTAATATATTGCAATTATCTATTTTTATTTTCTAATACAAGTTCACTACTTATTATTTTTTGCTAATTTTCCACTTAAAACCTTTCGAACCAAGTCCAAAACTATAAACTTTTTATATGCAAAATTGCAAAAGTAAAAAAAAATCTTTTTTTCTTTACCTGTTGGGGTAAAAATATTTAAAGCATATCTAAAAAAATAGGTCAGAATTGTACACTTGCACTTTTTTAATGCTAATAGCAAAACAAAGACTTGAAAATGTACTGCAAAGCTTTCATTTATGTTATGCATATATTATTTTTTATTGTTTTTTTTTTTAAGTGTTGTAAAAATTTCATTGCCTACAGGTTCAGAGGTAGCAGATAACCTAATGTCGGCGCTTAGACTAATTGCAACTAAATAAATTGTGTACGCGCTTAAGTTTATATATAGCCCGCGCGGCAAAATTCAAAATCAGTTCTTAGACGGTTTTCTTTTCCTTTTAAAGAAGTCATTGCAAAAGCGAACTAGATTTCCTTTATAATTTTTTTTTTATTTTTTTTTTTTTGTTGACTGTCTTTCTCTTCAGCAAAAGTCTCTGTAGAATGTAATCAGTGCATGACGCTGCCACACTGCATGAAGTACGAAATTGTCTAAAATTGTGAATCAAGAAGCGACTGAGTAAATACTAACAACTAACAACACTGGCGAATAAGTAGTGCTTTGTGCAGGTGTTTGTGTATTGTGTAAATAAATTTAGATTTTGTTTTTTTTTTTTTTCATTTTAATTTTGCACTTCAAACCATTTCTGAGTCATTTTAGTTCTTGCATTAATAAATTTATTCTTGGTAAATTTTTCATTTATTATTACTTTTTTTCAATTTATTTTTACAATGTTTAATGACTCAATAAAAATCAAATTGCTTAGCAGAAATTAAATTTTTCATCTCTCTGACAGAAACAGTTTAAGGTCTTAACGATTCGCTGCACTTTTCTTTATGGCAACGTAGCATATAAATTAGTTCTGCTCAGCTTTCGTTACAGTAATGTAAAGTGTGCTATTTTGTCGTTTTATGCCACCCAACTTGGCACTACTCTTCTTCTTCTTACTTTTCTTCTTCTTCTTCTTCGTCTTCTTGTTATGCTGCTGTTGCCAGAGATGTCATCATTAAGCTTTTTGTCGTTGACTCTGAATATTTGTAATGCAAAATGTCATAATAGAAAGTGACTCTATTGCATTAAAGTGGCACTTTGTTATTGTTATTGTTATTGTTAGTTGAGTTATTCACCATACTTAAGTCACGCTGTGTTTCGATTCAGTCAAGGTTAAAAAGTGCATTTAACATTTTGAAAAATATTTTTGCTTTTGACAAAAAATTTGTCAGTTAAAATGCATTAAAACTATTTCAATTAGAAAATTTCTTTTTAACATTAAATGTGAAAATATTTTGTCGTGTCTGTAATTACAAAAAGAAAGTGCATCATATTTAAATAACACTATGTTTTAACAATATAATTGATATTCATGCAGCATTTTAAATTGGCTTTGACAATTAAATTATTTATGTTTTCCAACACTTGTTTAAATTAAATTATTTATATTGTTTAATGAATGATTGAAAGCATAAACGAGTAAAAATTGTAGTAATACTAATAAAAAAAGAAAAGTGAACAAAGTGTTTGGTATGTTAATTGCACATTTCTTTTTATATTAAAGTCAATTATTAATAACCGGAAGACAATATGTGAAATAGAATATGTGTTACTCAGACAGGATGATCGTATGAAAAGATTGATAAATTCAAAAAATGAACATAGTATTAAAATAGTATGTTTCTCATATTATAATTGATAATATTAAGCTTAAAACTATTATACTCTATTATTGATAATTGTTTTCTTAGGAGATATTAGAAAAAAAATAAATATACAGTGTATTTCTATGGACCCCTGGGTTCGTATTGTTCTTTATTATGTTTTTTCATTGAAAAAATGTGATTCATCAATTTTCAAGCCAATTTTTTCTTATCTATTACAATACCATGTTGTGTTATTTTTCACAAAGCTTTTATTTATACATAATATAAATAACAATTCAATAAATAAATATTTTAAATTAATTTAAAAAAACTAGTCACAATAAAAATATTGTTTTGGGAATTAAGAAAAAATAGAAGCTAACTATTTTGTCTTTATCCAATAACCAAATTTTTCTTTTTACTAAAAGTAAAAAATATTAAAAATTATGCTCACTAGTAATTAAAATAACATTAATGGTTTACAAGATCAATAGTAAAAAAAGAAAGAAGGTAAAAGGCTTACTGCTTCACTCGAGTACTTCACCCAACTTCTTTCAACTCTTAAGTAAGCTGCCGAAAGTAAGATTAGCTGCTTAAAGTAAAATTAGCTACCAACAACAGTCCTCGCTGAAAACTATTGTAGTTATAGCATGCAATTCAAGGATTATATCGGTCCTATATACTTTTAATGTTTCATAAATTTAAAAAGTAATTTTTTTATCAAAGATGAAAAAAATCAAACAAAAATTAAAATAAAAATGATGAACTCCTGATAAAAAAATCCTTAATCGTTTGTATTTAATAAATTATTTTTATATTTAAATCACAAAACCCTTCATTTATGATTTCAATACAAAAAAATATTATAATATTATTAATACTCTCAAAAAGTATTACCAATTAATTTTTTCCTACAAAATAACTCCACTACTCTGTTTTCATATTCTTTTTAAAGGTGTGTTTACACTAGGCGTATTAATGATCTTGAGTAATGAGCTCGGTAATCAAATAATATGGTAATACTGTACAGTGTTAACAACAAAATACATGTTCTCGAAATGTTTTGTTTTTGTGTTGCATTGCTACTATGTTGGAAAAGTCGTCACGCGAGATCATGAATACTCCTACATAATACTAGTGCACCAAAAATCTTCAATAATAGAAATTTATAGTAACGAAATTAATGGAATTTAAATTTATTTATCATTTTTCTTGCTTTCAGTAAGACAACTCTTTATTTCTACTTTGTTAATAAACTGTAATAACATTAACTTCTTTGAGTAACTAATATGAAGTGTTACATTTGAGCTAATAGTTTCTCTACTTATCAATAATAAGTAATAACAATATACCAGATATTAAAATTGTTTTTATTATCAAGATTATATAATAATAATAATTTTAATATATTATATCGATTATAATAATTCAATAATTTTGTTGAAGGACACTTTACACAAATAAATATTTGCATCTCACTAACTACAATATGTTTACACTATTGCAATTAACGATACTATAAAAAGCATTATTCGATCAAATTTTATATTCAATTAAGTTTTGACAAAAAATCTAATAATACAATATGAACTATTATTTTCAATAGAGCGGTTTTTATCAAACAGTAGAGAAATTGCAACAACAAATATTTTTTTATTGTTTTTAATCATTTAAATTTTTGGCTGACCACATCTCTGTTTCGAGTATTGCCAAATACCCATCTTCAATGATCTTGGAATTATTTCTTATATTCAATTATACGTTAATAAATTGTTAAGACTGCAAATACTAAATTTGATAGAAAATACACACCAAAAATTTCCTATTAAGATTTAATAATTGTAACTGTAAGCTTCCTGTGGTACCACAACGCTCTATTATATGAGCTCAAGTGGCCTTTCTTGGTGCACTTGGCCGTTACTCCATCCTAACCTAACCTAACTGTAAGCGTAGTATAAGAAATATTAAAATTAATAACTGTTTGATGATTAAAAAGTTTTATTTATATATAGGAGATACTAAAAAAATTCTTAAAAAATTAACAAATAAATATCATATTCCAATTTCTTTTGTAGTTCTCTCTAATCTTAACCAAATGTAACCTTGAAGACTGCACAAGTTACACTTTCTATATTTCTTTAGTTATAAAGTGTTTGATGAATAAAGAATTATGTTCAATTATATATGATTCTACAAAAATTCTTAAACTGCAATCAAACTAACTAATCTTCTATACTGCACTCTAAAAAACTGTTAATGACACTGAAATACTTCCTTTCTTAATTTACACTTTATATGGTTTATCTTATAGATCCAATAAACCCGATTTCTTTAAAAATCTCTCATTACATACATAAAAAATACTTCCTTTCTTAAGTTACACTTTATGTAGTTTATCTTATAGATACAGCAAACCCGATTTCCTTAATAATCTCTCATAACATACATAAGAAATACTTCCGTTCTTAAGCTACACTTTATATAGTTTTCCTTATAGATCCAACAAACCCGATTTCCTTAAAAATCTCTCATAACAAACTCGAAAAATTAAAAAAATTATTATTATTTTATACAAGTTTTACAATTTACGGAAATGAAATATATTGAAACTCAATATACCGATTCATATTGTTCACAACCATTGAACTGTGAACAGACTAAATCGGTTGATAAGTCAATTAACCCTTCATCTCTTAATCCAATAAACTTACAAAACATTAATATAACAAATTGACTTAACACGCTTAAGCAACTCAACCGTTAGTTCCACCTTCATCCATATCTCCTAACTGCAACAACCACCAACAACAACAACAAAAACAACAGCAATAGAAAAAAACAACCATTTGATACGCATATTAACAATTAAAAAATAACAAATGCAACAAAGTGGAACACACTCAACGCGTATCCAAGATACAAGTACACTCAAATGATTTATATGTGGGAAGATGGTTCCTTCTGACTGAACATACTGAAAACGTGTGTGGCGGTACTGAAATCGACACTTCTTTTGTAAATACATTATGAAAAAATAAAAAAAAAAATTTTTTAAAAATTTATATAAAAACTATATTATGTTGAAATTTAATAAAAATAGCAGATTAGTTCGAGCTAATTTAAATTCATCAACTACGAAAAAGTTTTTTCTACTTTTCTTACCATATATATTCACATATATTTTTTTTTTTTCTTTAACAGAAATAGTATATAATTTTTGGTAATTTTGTTGGTATTAAAGAGGAAAGCATAACAAAAGTAACTCCCACGCTACGCAGTCACAGTGGCTCTATAATTTTCTAGTTTAGTCAAGAGCAGTTGAAGAAGTTAAGTTACGAGTACCTTTAAACAAATGAAAGCAAAAGAAATCATTCTAAATGGCAGAGAAATAGTGAAAAGTATCTTCAACTTATTGTACTCGAAGTACTTGAGATGGGCAATGAATTTTTTTTGTTTTTTTTCAACCAGTCACAAATTATTATATTACTTTACTCATATAATTAAATGTAAATAGAGTTATACACATTTTGCTCACACACATCATAGTGCGGGGATAGTGAAAGTGATCTTACCCAAATTCATGCAATAAACATAATTTTACTATATATTTATATATAGGTATATATTTTACTTTTATTTTCTTCTTGTGGAGTATGACGAATCAAAAATTGAAGTTCTTTTATTTTATTATATTTTTTTTCGATTTTTTTCTATTATATATCAAATTATAAATTCATAAAATAAATGCTGATGTGGGTGCTTTATGCTCAAATCGAAAATGAAAGCCATGTTTATTGTATAAATTTCTTCGGGCTTTTATTTTATCTATGAAGTACACTTGCGTTACTGACAACAGAAAGAAATTACAAAAAAAAAAATACTTTTTATACTTAAAAGTATAGCAAATTGAAAACATGTGTTTTGTTATGCTTTCATTAACAATCACATCAAATTTGACAAAGTGTTTAATTTATTTTACTTCATGGTTAATGGAAGCAAATTTCAAATTAAAAATATTTGTTGAGTTTTTAATGATTTTTGATTTTAATTGTACATCAATTATTGGGTATGTTTAACCAAATAATTTTTTCTTAAGTAACAACAATTGGAGGTGTGGTAATTGCAATTCACAGTACAAATTAGATTTAAAATTAAAGTAACTAAATAAATTAATAACTCTTTAGCAACATTGATATGTTTGTAAAATAAGTTAATTAGTAAAATACTCTACTTTAACTATATAGCTATTGAAATTAAGCTAGAGTTAACAAGAATCTTAAATGAAAATTACACTAAAAGTGTCTTAAAAGAGCATCTCCATTGAAAAAATTACCACAGACTTAGCAATCGAAAACGCCATAAGTTTTGTCAATCAAACAATCGTTGAAATATAATTGTCTTTGAATAAAACAAAGACGATGGTAATATGGTATTAAAATTATTAGATTATTTTTATAGGATCCATTAGGGCTAAACATTAACGACATTAATTCCATTCCATTCAACATTAATTCCACAAAAACAGACTATTTAGACTAATGTTTTAATTGTTTAAAATTAATATTCAATTTCATTTTATTAGTTGTACGATATATAATAAGTTCTCATGATATTTATATAGGATTAATTTTACTAAACACGTTCTTTTATATATATATCAATAAAATCATGATAAATTTCGCAACAAAGTAACAATAACACAAAATAAAATTGTTCATTTATTACAAATGCTGTTAAAAAAATATATTAATTAGATCTTATTGACATTAGTTGTTCATTTATAACTCAAAAGGCGAGCTTTGCTATATATGTCTAAGTAAGGTAAACATTAAACTATCATAATTCAATTAAATATCACTTTAGTGTCAAATCAACACTTAAGTATGCATTGTAAAATTGGTTTTAATAGTAAACAACACGGCTAATAGTATTTACTAGTATAGTTAATGTTATAATTTCAAAGAGAATTTAAATATTTTTTAACTCAATGTACCAACTATATATCATCATATAATTTTCAAGCATTCTATAGTAAAATGATTTATAATTACAATCAACAAAAATCAATTAATAAATCTTCTTATAGCTATAAATTTAGTAAAACAAATTATTGAACATTGAACTATTTTTATGTCATTCCTACCATTTTTACTTCAAACTACTATCCGTACTCCACTAATATTCTGAATTATAAATGTCTCTCTTAAAAGCTGGACATTGCTGATCTTTTACTTTCAATCAATTCCATAGTACCATAAAAGCAAACAAACTTTATGGCTCGTACATAAAATTCGATATATCAGAACATATTTATGTTGTAAAGGAAAAAAAGTATTTTACACTTATTCTACTTTGAGTTTATCGCTCATCGGCAACTTGGCTAAATGACTGCATAACTGCACATTTAATAGTTTTCATTGTAAGACACTTAAAACCATTAAAGCAAACTTGCAAAATTCCATGAAAGCTTAACTAGAAATATTAGTGAATATTTCTCAATGAAATAAACTCGAACAATTTTAAATTTCAGCATAGTAAAGTGAATGTACATACTCGAATGTGTTCTATAATTGCTTAGATACGGTCAAGTCATTCACTTCAATTGACACTTTAATGTAAGACCCAACAAAATGACTGCTCAAATGTAGAATAACATTATTTTAGTAATCATAAAATCGTCAATTTCACATTTATAATTTTTTTTTTACAACAAATTTAAATACATTTAGTACTTAAATACAGAGGATTTAGAACTATATACAAAAATTCTTTAATAATTATAGCACAATTCAGCATGCTTCTCTTATAATTATTTTAAGTCCTAGTAGATATAAGATGTTCTATCAATTAACTCATTTTAACATTTAACTTGTTAATTGTATAATAACTAGATACACTTCTCTTAGTAATATTATATATCCACTGCTGAAAATAACTTAAGCTACTTATGTTAATGAAATTATGATTTGGTCGTTCCCATTGACATAAGCTGATTTATGCATGTCAAATAACGTGTTAGTTTACATTTTATATATTATTATGTTGAGACTTTACCGAGTTAGTGCATCTGAACACTTTTACTCTTTGATGGCTGGGGGGTTTTCGCAGAATTCCACCAATCTCACTGACTGATTTGTAAATTCCTCATAAGCTTCATAATTATTCAATGACTAATCTAAGATAAAATATATGATAAATATAACAAATTTTCGCAAATTTTCTTGCGGTTGCATTCAACATTTTTCGAGTTAAATTAGTTGATTTATTTATAATTTGCTCATTTATAGGAATGAGTTTCTACTTGCCTAAATAAGACAAGTAGAAACATGATATTAAATAGAAAAAGTATTTAAGATAATTGATCTGCATATATATGCAAGAATTGATTAACACAAACAGGAAATGTAAGGCCGAGACATTACAAAGCAAATTGCACACATATCCTTATTACGCATTAGGCTAAAAAATAATTTAACAAACAAATATATTTCTATGTAATCTATATAATAACACGTAAAATATCACTAGTATCTTTTACTAAATGACTAGTTATGAAGTCTCTAATTAACTAAGAGACTATAACATTCAAGAACACCTAAGCTATAAGTCATCTATAATGAAAACTTTTTTGAAATTTTATTGAAAGTCTTAGTCGTCTGTCAACGTAGTTCTAATATTTTATGTTACACTGTTCGTTAATTGAATTAAAATAATGTGTAAACACTTATTCAATTATTTATTTTTAGAGATCCGTTAATTGCCTGGTGTAAATATAATATTATTGCATTTATTTTTTTACTGGTGTAAATGATGTGCACTGAAACAAAAAATGCAATTGTAAACGATCACATATAGTATTGTAAATGGTATATATATTGTAGTTACTGATTATACAATCAATAATTTCATAACGGTTTCTTTTTCATATGTGTTTGCAACGACAGAGCACGCAACAAGCGATACATGGTCAATTGCCTTAGAATGTTGCAGCAAGTTTGTCCGGTGTTGTGCAAGAAGTAGAAATGTTGCTAGCGCTTAGCAAAAATTTTAATTTTTAATTGAATTTCTGAAGCTGTTTAAACTACTGATTTGATAAATAATTTTTTATTTTTTTTTTTTAATTCAATTATTTATTATTTTATTTGAATTCTTATTGTGGAATGTTTTATGTAAGAACTTATATGCACAGCCCTCGAAAGAATGCAGCTAACCTTCTAAACTGAATCACTTGTCAGTTGTACTTGAATTATAAATCAAATAAACTAATTTATTTTGTTAATCGTTAATAAAATTCAGTATCTTTTATTAATGAGATTGTAATGAAATTTAATAATTTGTACTTTGCTAAAGAATGCCAGAGAAGAAATAATGGCAGAGACGAAATATTTACATATCTCTAAATCAATTCCATTCATTTATCGACCATAACAGCAGGGATTACAACTAAGTTACAATTAAATTAATTATGTTCAAAATTTAAGTATATATATTTTATTAAAATAAAAACAGAGATATAGACAATAGTGAGATAACATAAGTACAAAAAAATATATTGTACAAAAGGTGTTTTTTTTGTTAAAGATTGTGCAATAAAACAGCAAGTCTCTTGCTAAAGTCTCTAAAATAAAACGTGAAATAACACCGTTTGTCTCTTGTGCAAAGCACTAATTAAAAAGTCTTTAATCAACTAAATGGCTACCTAAATTAAAGGAATTAATGGTGATTAACAGTAAATAGTCGTTAGAGATGTTTTCGAAATGTCCCGTCATCTTTTAGAGCTATATTTAAACAATTATTATATCAAACTATACTTTATAATTTGTTGCAAACTCTTTTTTGTTGAATTATTTTTGAAAATAATGTTAGTATATACTGTAGTAAGTACCGATGGTAATAAATGTATATATATACATACATTATATACATACATTTAATGAATTACTGTAATAAATAAGTATACATTTTAATTAGGTTACATATCTATATATATATATATATGTGCGCCAATATAAATAGGTCGTATATCCGATTTTATGATTGTGTTTTTGGAATAATATTCAAGATACTTAAGCAAATTGAAGTGTGTCTTTATTTCATAAAGTTTTATATGACTACAAGTTTGTTTATTAAATTATTTTAATTTTCCCTCTTAATTAGTAATCCCTGCAAAATAACTGTATTGTCTTTAAAAATGTCTTTATATCAATAACCTTAGTTCTCTGATATATAAAAATAAAAATCGTCCAACTGTATTTTGCAATATCTTACATCAACTACATAATTATCATATTGTTCGGTATTGTTGTTGTCTAATTAACTTAAACCACATGTATTGTTTTGAATTAAAAAGTAAATATTGGTTGCAACATACTGAAGAAGTAACTTGAATGACAATTTTCTGTCTGCATCCAATTTGCTTTGGAATTGCATTGGCAAATTATGTTGCAAGCTCAGACCCTATATAACCAAAGCCAATGGGAGTAACGTCACCGACGGCATGTCAACCGCATAGTTAAGTAGTTATATAAATGCTGATTTCCTACAACTATTCAAGTGTATTAAGTAATTTATGAGAAAATCACATAAAGATAAAATATAATTTTGTTTGAAACTAATATACGAACACATATATTTTCAAATAGTCGTCTGTTTAGCTTGCAAACGAAAGCCGCAACTACAGATAAATGATACTTTCTACCCTAAAAGATATATATAAGAAAAATAAAACATATCCATATTGAGTTAATTTGATTATTGAGGATATTTAAAATGTTAACAATCTCTGCAGTTAATAAAATATGACTAATATTAATAAAAATATAATTTAAAAGATATTTACACGCATATTACACAACATTTACACGCAACACCCAACATTCGACACCCAAACGCATTTTTTTGATACCCAAAGACCGCAGAGAAGTTGTGGAGTTGCTTAAGACGATATACAAAAATTAAAACCAAAAGAAATTGAGCTCATTGGAAGGCAAAAACAATTTAAACTAATCCACTTTTAATTATGTGTATTACACCTCATATAGGCCACAAAAAGCAGTGAGACAGATATTCAGGCATATCACCAATGCTCATAAATATCTTGAAATTGTCATTTTTCAAATGAGGAAGCATTTTTATGCAATGGAGCTCCATTGAAAACGCAGGAAAATAAAAGTAAAATTAAAAATAATTTTTAAAAAATGATTAGATTTCTTAACCTGAAATTATGTGTTACCACATACGAGTAGATGAACATAGTACAGTTAAATTTTGTTATTTAATAGTTAATTTGTGTTATAATTTTTTTTAATGATTATTTAATAATATCATCGTTGGTAGAGAGGTTTCGAAAACTATTGAACTTCAACAACAAAAATTATTTTTATATTATTTTTAATTAATTGAAAATCATTTTGGTATTACAGTTTGAGTGGATCTATTGCATCCTACACAATTGTTTCCATTCCTGCCTGTTTTCCTCTTACAATTTATTTTTAATTATAATAAAATTTTTTGAATTTATTTATTGACCTTTTTTTTATAATGGTTATATAAAAACCATTATATTCTTTTTTTTTAAACAATTCAACGTTAAACAATTCAACGTTCGTTTAATATTTTTTATTATATTCTACATTTCGACACTCCTTAAGAATCATCATCAGCATCAAATCTAACTTAAATTAATATTACTAAAACTATATCTACGTCATCCTCTTTATTCTATTGTCTATATATTATATTTTTGTCATTCAAATTTCTTTTTTTAAATATTTCATTCCCTTCGGTTTCATGGTCGACTTTTTTATCTGGAACCTTACAGTTTTACAACAAAAATCGTCCTTGTTATGCTTTTACCGCCTATTGTCAGCACCGCATTACCATTCTTTTTGTACTTTGTTGAATCTTTTAATTCTATTATTTTTTCATCTAGCAGTGTTTAATCATTCTATCTTATCTTTAATCTATCTTTAATCTATTTCCCTTTTAACTACATTCTTTTTCATAATCTTTTAGGCGGGTATATATCTGTTGTTTAATTTTCTTGGCTTATAAATCTGGATTTTATGAGTTATGTACGATCTATTTTCTGTCTGTATGTGTTCATGTATTATTAAACAATATAATAATAATAATAATTAAATAATTTTTTATTAAAAATTTTTATTATAAAAGCAAAATAACAAAAAAATTAAAGCAGAAGATAAGAATTAAGAGTCTCATGAGTTCCAAAAAATCTTTAAGTTATAAATATATTATATGAAGTGTAGAAATTAATTTAAAAAAGAACTATCTTAGATAACCCAACCTTAACTTTTGATTACAATTTATTATTAATTTATTTTTAATATATATCTTTTCTTTTAATTGCAGAACAATCATGTAGTTTTCCTGGATCCCCAGCGCATAGTACAGTCGTCTTCTCAAATGCAAATCTAACGCAGAGTACGGTTGCTTCCTACTCATGTGAACGCGGTTTCGAACTGCTTGGTCCAGCGAGACGAGTATGTGATAAGGGCAATTGGGTTCCAGAAGGCATACCATTTTGTGGTAAGTACATTCAAATTTTATTTTGTAGACTTATATTAAAATATTAAAAGACATGCCTAAGGAAGAAAAAAGTAATGTTTAAAATTAAAAACTAGTATAATTTATTAAACATTTTCAATTATTTTGTTTGTACTCGTTCGTATATATATAAAAATATTATAAATATTTTTTATATCGAAAAATAAAACTAAAGGTAAACAAAAGTTCAATTCCTTTTATTTATTAATGGGTTATCAGGCCATGATGGTGGTCAGATAAGTATATGTATGTATATATGTTTAATATATGTATTTATATATATGTTTAATTTTCACTGGATTTAGGTATGTACATATATATATATATGTTTAATTTTCACCGGGTTTTACACAAAAATAATAAAAAAAATAACACTTACAATAAGCGACCTAAGCCCCATGAACATTTTTACTTAATAATTTTTAAATTAAATATTTTTCACTTCTTACATATTTTTTTTATTAAATCAAAAGAAGATATGAGTATCATATTAATAAAATTTTTATTTAAATATAAATGAATATTGCAATTATTTAACTATAAATAAAATTTATTTACAAAACAATATAATTTCAGGTTTTAGACACTTAAATTGTCCAAGATTTGAAGTCTTAGCTAAAGAAATATTAACAAAATCGTAAATCAACATTGATCTCAACTTACGAAATGATTTTAATTTTATAGTTTTTATTAAATTGCAGTGCTTTCCGGCCAATTTTTGGTCTAACCTAAAACAACCAAATTAAAAAATTCTTTTTACACTAAAATTAATTTCAAAACACCAAAAAAGTTACACAAATATATATGTATATAAGTGAATTTTTATAAAAACATAAATATATGTAAAGAAAAATATCTCAACTTACATTACAATAAACTAAAATTACAAATAAACACGCATTTTAGACAGCTTAAAACGCATAACATATTTAGTTTGAAATACTAAAACAACTTAATTATTGGGCATCCGCAACGATTTATTTACACGCTACTTGCAACTGTTAACATTTTTAATTTGCTAATTTCATACTTCATTTATTTCAAAAAAACAATTATTGGTTAATATTATTATTGATTTCCATAAAACAAAAATTGCGTGGATTATTTCTACATATAAAAATATATGGAACCTCATAAGAGTTAAGTTTTAAATATATTTTTCTTTCACTTCAACAGAACTTAGCTCCGATAAGTATTATAATATATAGAACAATAATATAATAGTTTAATATAAAATATAATATAAATTTATAATAAATATACTGATATTAGCAAGTCCTATGAATGAGGAATCGTTCCAGCATTGAGATGTGAACACTGAGTTATAAAGATATAAAATGAAATCATTAAAAATAAGTGAATAGTTATTTACTTTTATATATTATATGATAACATAGTGATATATTAAAGGAATTAAATTTTTGTTTATTTTTAGTTTTAATTTTTGATATAAAAAATATTTATAAAATATTTATAATATTCTACTATAAATACAAAATATTATATTTATTAACATTTATAAAAAATCAGATATGGTTAAAACCTTTAAATATTGTCAGAATATAAAAAAGTATTTCAAAAAGTAAATTCAACTTATCACTTAGTTCTTGAAATATTGCCCAATTGTAAAAAAAGTAATTTAGAATATGCAACCGACTTATCGCTTGTAATATAGCATCTAATAATATAGTGAATAAAAAAGATCTTTTAGTTATTGAATATTTCACCGGCTAAATTTAGAAGTCAATTTAATATAACATGTAATAATATATTGAATGTGAGATCTTTTAGATACTGAATATTTCTCATACTAAATTTAAAAATTGATATAACATAAGAACTAATAATATATTGAACAAATAAAATCATTTAGTTATTATATTTATACTGGCTACATTTAGGAATTCATATAAAAATCTAATAATATGTATATTAAAAAATTAATATTATTTAGCTGTTAAATATATATCACTATCTTTAAAAATCCTTATAATATAACATCAAGAAAGGACACCAGAACACCTGTTGTGTCGATGTCTAGACTTGATCAAAACTAGTCTCGAGTTCTTGACAGCCCCCTTCTTTAACACACTCAGTGATATTTCCCACATTTGCATTGATCATGCTCTAGCGTTTATAAGTGCTTCTGTTTGGTTGTAGCTTGACCTACTTCTGCTCATTATTATGACGATTTGTGTATTTAAAACGGCCTGCTTAACTAATTGAGGAGAATTCATTTTTTCCTTCATTTGAACTAACTAACTAATACTACCTAGTAATATATTGAGTAATTAAGATCTTTTAGCTATTGTATATTTCACTGGCTAACTTTAAAAATCGATATAATATAACATCTAGTATTAGTAGTAGTATTATAGTTTTATTTTACTTTATTTTAAATTTGTTGTATTACATAGAAATTTATAACAGTTATATTATATATATAAAGCTTACAGATATGGCATTTTAGCCGTCTGCTGGATATCTAGTATTATATTGAATAATTAATATCTTTTAACTATTGAATATTAAATACATGTTATCATCTACAAAAACCATCTGAATGTCGTGTTTCTGCTCCACTATCTCTCTATCTCTAGCCACTCTCCATTTTCTCTCCACAGAGAGTGTTAGATATCTCTCTAGTACATTATTATATTCACTATAACCTCAATTGTACCTATATAACCTCACTCTAAACTTTTAATATATAATTGAAATTCGTTCTGAGTTTCTAACATTAATCTTATCCATTAAACAATTTAAATAAAAATCAAAGAACTTAAACTTTTCACCGCAATTGTTATTAGAAAATAATTTATTTTATTTAAATTAAAAAAAAATAAACAAAAAAAAGATTATTTTCTTTGTACTTCATTGCAACATCAAATGCATTACCGGAAAGTATCGTTACCTTTTCATTTCATTTTTAATTAAAATTAAAATTCTTCAAGTCATGTCAACTGCACTCATTCATTGCTCATGTCACTTTAGATGTCAGCAATAACGAGTGTGAATCCATCTTTCGTGAATGTGAACCTCAAGCACCGTTCACGTCACTTCCAAGCTTTCCGTTCAAATTTGTACTCTGGTCAAATTAAGTAGCTCAACATGCCTCGCGTTAAGTTTATTGTGCTTTCAGGTTTTTTTTTCGGTGTTTGGGTGCTTCCATCTCTTGGGTGTTATTGCAATTGCTGGTGAAGAGTGCTGAGTGCTGAGTGAAGAAAAAAAAATATGTGTCGACAAAAATTAAAATGAACCAACCGAAATGTAGTTCAGTAGAACAAAATTGTTAACAAATTAAAATAAACAAGTTGTTCTGAACTGCGGTATGCACCGCACTAAAACGTTTGGCGATTTTATGTTATGTTGGCGAGTTCCACAATTACAAGAGCCTTTATGGAGGCTCTTAAGTAAAATAAAACTACAACAACAAAATCGAGTCAAAAATTTTAAAAACTGCATTTATTGCAAATCTTGTTAGCTTGGATAACAAATTGACAGATTAACATAAACATCGACTTCTTGTTAACAAGAGAAAGCTAGGAAACGAGGAATTTTGTTAAGTTTTGTTGAAACAAGAAAATAAAATAATAACAACAACAACAATAAATGTTAAACAAATGTTAATGATATTAAATAAAGTAAATTATGAGTTTTTGTTTTTATATTCATTTATATTTTTATCGCACGTGCAAAATAAATTGACAAAATTAACCGCCACCACACAAAATTCTTCCAAAAATGAGCACAAGATTTGCATATTGAACTGAACTTAGAGTGACAAACTTTTCTGTTTTCTGTTTTAAAGAAAAAAAACTCTAGAATAGTTAGAGACATGTTAGATCAGTAAACATAAAATAGGTAACAAAAATCGTTGACACAAATTTTAGACAACGGACGACACAAAAATTTCCATAAATTTTAATTTCATGACAACTACAACTAAACGGCACGAACTGCCCGAATGAAGGTTGTAAAAATTGAGAATATTCTTAAGAGACTGCAAATGCTACCAGTACTGACATCTGCAGCTCCATTACGCCTCATTGCAGTTCATCAAAATTATTTGAGATTTTTCCAAAAAAAAAATACTATTTTTTAGTTACAAAAACATTAACGGCTAGACGTGCGCTACATTATCTATATATGCAGCAATAAGTTATTGTGGTGATGGATAGCATAGATACTATGTAGTAAATTAGCAACTTAGTTAGCAAGAAAGCCAAAGGTGAAAGACAGTCAAATAATAAAGAAATTCTATTAGAAACTTTCTAATAATTAATTCCAAACCTATTTAAAAATATAATTAAATTGTAATATTAGCTATACGTACTTTAACATTTTTTTTTTATTTTTATTATTGTAAACACAAACTGCTGAAGTTAATTCTTCTTCGAAAAGTTAAATAAAAGGAAAGAAATGAAAATAAACAGAATATTTTCCCCAAATGGAGCATATTCAGTCCATTGTGCTTACAACTGATCCTTACCGAATAGAAGAAACTCAATCCTAAGCATGAAATCAAATAGAATCCTTAGAATAGATATTAAAAGGGTATTTTTGCTTATCAAACTATGTTAGACCTTTTGTGCTAGCAACTCACCCTAATCGAAGAGAACTCTCTTAATCTTTAGAATAAAAACAAAAATGTCTATCATTCGAAAAAAGAATAGAAACAGAAACTATCAGCGATATTTTCTCCTATCGATTCATGATAGTTGTTTTATGCTAATAACACAACTTACCGAACAGAAGAAACATAATCCTTAGAATAAAAACAATAAATAGAAATAAACAGAATAGAATTTCTCTCAAAAGACTACGTTAGATCTTTTTGCTAGCAACTAATCGTAGCCGAACAGAAAACAGTCAATCGTTAAAATTAGTATGAAAATGTTTTCTATGAAGGAATTCCTAAATTTGGTTGGGAACAGAGATTCCCGGCTTAATATTCTGCTCCTACCCCAGATCAAATCCTGACAGTTACAGAGAATATGACTAAAGATTTCTGCTTCCAACCAGAGCATATGTAGGCACATCTTATTGATGTGGTAATGCAGTTTATAGTGACCTCTGAGATATATAGTCAGACATATAGTCAACTGAATAAATAGTTCTAAATTTACTAACCAAAAGTCCAACATGAGTTTCATACACTCAATCTATGATTTCAGACCTGATCAACATGAACAAAGAGAAAGTATATAAAATATTAGCGATACTAACAAAACATATTGTCAATCGAAAATTTCAGACTTGCTTAACATAAAAACAAAGAAGTATCTACCGACATCAGATTCTCACAGGACTGGAATTGGTGAAATATTATTACAGCAGTAAGACCAACACCGACGCGACCTTCATACTCCTAATTAAGAATTTCAGACTTGCTCAATATTATCAAAACCAAAATTTCTAAAGTAATATAGATTCGCACAGGAAATTTCCATTTTTTTTTGTGATACTTTTTCAGGTTTGAAAAAGACAACGTACATTTTTATATATGGTTATCTATTGACAAGTGACTGCAGTGAGTTGTGTTACTTCGGTCCTAGACCTAAATGAAGGGATTTCCTGTAATATGGAATATTATTGATATTATTAAATATCAAGAATGTGTGTAGCGTACATAAGCGTTAATAAAGACCAAACTTACATTGTTTCTTGTATTGGTGACTTTATATTTACTGATCTAAAGTATGAAGTATTTGGGGACGGAAGTATTACGTAAAAGACTCTATTGTTATATCAGCAATGCTGTGAGTTTGATGAATGGCTTTGTCAATAGAATTTTACAACAACCTTCACCCTTATGCCAATATCTAGCTTTTGCTTACTCTGATACCTTCTTGAGTTAAAATATTTTAATTTTTCTAAATAAATTTTTTCTCAAATATTATTTATAAAAAAAAATAAATTAATTTTGTTTCTAACTGAACTAAAAATTATTTTATGAATAATATTGCCAACAAATTTTATTATTGCTAAGTTCATTATAGTGAGTTTGGCAATCATTTCCAACTATTTTGATTGATAATTAAAAATTTTATTAGACTTAAAAATCATAATAAGTCTGATTTATATATATAAAAATAGTAAGAGAAAAAAATGAAAAATGATGCTGTAAATGTCAAATGTATAATGTATAATGTATATAAATATATAAAAATTATTTTATTGATTATGATGAACATTTATGAAATACAGACTATTATGCTATGAAAAAATTGAATGTAATTCGGCCAAATCTCGGTTTTTAAGTAATCGATTAACTGAAATAGCTATTAAATTATTTAAACGAATATATGTGATATTAGGAATTTTTAAATTTTTATAAAAATTTTTATATAATTTTTGTACATAATTATTACATAAACATAAAAATAAAATAAATAAGAAATAAATAGATAAGTTTCTCTTATGTGAAAGTAATTAATAAAACCGGTTTTTAAGCGTCATATATATAAGACCTACAACAGGAAATAAATATGCATACAGTCAAATCATAATGCAGTTGAAGATTCGATTAGACTAACATATGTTATCAAGCCTATAACACAACATGTGACATACCTATGTATTTAATAGTTTTGTTCTGTCCATACTCTTCATCCAACTCTTCAACCCCGCCCTAACAATCCTCAAGTCCACTTCTGGACTCTCAGGAAGATATGCTGATTTAAGGTCCGTCATCAACTAAAAGACAAATAAATGATGTGATTTTTTTTTTAGCCTAGTTAAAGCCTAGTGTGGGGTAAAGATAAGCCCCCAACCATTATAGAGTAAAAGTGCGTAATAACACTAACTCAAGAAGAAGAGAATCAAGAATCAAGAAATAATATCCAACTAATATCTTAAATTTGATTTTAATGTCAATATGACAGTACTGTCTGTTTTTACTTAATAGAATTTGTGCTATTTAATACAGAAATTACGAAGAGTAGTGAACTACAACAACAAACAATTTTTTATATTATTTTAATTAACTGAATTTTTGACTGACGTATATGGTCAAGTATTGTACAAATACTCATTATTAGTGTTCTTAAAATTATTTAAGAATTTTAGGAATTATTTAAGAAATAATTCCAAGACCAGTGAAGATGGGTATTTGGCAATATTCGAAATAGCTGTGTGGTCAGTCAAAAATTCAATCCATTAAAATGATTTAAAAAGAATTTTTGTTGTTGTAGTTCACTACTCTTCCAAAATTCTACTTTTAACTTAATATTATTCAAACTTTTAAATCATAAGCACTATTAATATAAAATTGTTTAGTAATTTCATGTTTCGCTTGATGTTAGTTAGCAATAATAAAAATAATCTAACCTTAAATTACTATACACAGTTCTGCTTCACAAGTTTATCACAATAATTAAAGCTTCATAACTATAAAAGTTCTATCATAATAACTCAAATTTCTTAAAGGAATCTCTCTGCAATATAGTAATTTGAACTCATAAAAATGTTTAATACTATGTTAGGGTAAACATTTCTATCACTTGCAGCTGTTGCAGTCATGTGCCTTAGATAATTTACACCTTCGAAAACATTTGCAATTAACACATCACACTAAGTTCATAGCACGTTATCATTGTTAAAACAAATGATTACATATTTCATGCATAAAGCCCGGCGGCTAAGAAAACAAAGCACCTAATGGCTTAGAAGGCATTAAGAAGCTGATTCTACTAAATAGTTAGAATCAATGCCTTGCATTTTTAAAGTATGAAAGGCATTCACTATTCCTTTATAGTGAATGCTGTTACTTACTTAACTTATGGAAATCTGTCTATGGATTGTATAATAGCAAAAATTGATTATGGCCTATAGCACAATAATCACTAATACCACACACCACTGCAAGCAACTCAATAAGAGATATTTCAGAGATAAGTAATCACGCTTAAGCCAACCAACAAGCAACAAACAACAACTGCATTTGCGACTACAACAAGCAACAGAAAACAAACGAAAAGATATTGACACAAGGAAATAAAACTATTCTGAAGTAGTGGATAACACAAAGTCGATTGTAGCCTATATTTTGCGGCAAGTTTGACGCGTAAAAGTAACCTTGCAACACTGCTTCAATCGTAAGTGCAACACTGCAACAGTGCAACACTACAACACAGCAACGTAGGCAGCGTCAAGCATGAAAAGCTTGTGCAGCACATGCTGTACTGTTGAACGGGAAAAGCGGAAAAACTAGCTGTGCATTAGATGTGGATTAGAGGCCGCATGTGGCTTTTTGCGGATTGCAGGTGAAGTGAATGTTGTTGACTGAGTTTGCATGTGCAACGAACTGACAGTGTCGATGTGCCTAGTTATTATTTGGTAACTCAAATGCTTAGAATTCAGTGCGGAAAAGTAGAATTCATATAAGGAAATTACCTAGAATCTGTTGAGGAGTGCTTCTGCCTGTCTTTCACCTGACAATGCAATAATAAGTTAAGCTGGCAGTGAAGATACGCCTTAAACATATTTTCGTAAGTTTCTATTTTTTTTTTATTAGTAAAAATTGCATTTAGATAGCTTGTAATGTTATTATATAATATATATATATATGTTTATATATATTTATGTACCAATGTTTTTTATATGAACGGTACTTGGTTAGGAAGTTTTGATGTATTTACCGTATTGCTCGGATCTTACAGCATCTAAACACCTTTTGTGTTCTCTGCAAAACTGTTTTATTGGTAATAAATTGACGTAGCAAAAACTGCTGAGGAACACTTAGGCTCTTTCACCGATAAGCCACAGAAGTTCTACATAGATGTTAAATGGTGCTATCTAAAATCGGAAACGTGACCAGCTTTCGTATTAATGATTAATTTTATTAGAAATATGTTGCCATCATAAAATGATTATTATTAGCTATATCTTACACTTTTTTAAAGTTGAAGATTCTGTAGATATATTACTAATGTGAGGTGAAGACTCGCTAACATTAGATTTACTTCACGATATCTAGAGAAATAAGCGATATCGGCATGTAGTGTAGTGGAAAAAAGTGTTTAAAATACTTAATTCTACTAAAATCTGTTGCTAAAACCGTATACTCGGGAAAATCGAATTGCACTAAAAAACCAATATTTGACTCAAAAAAGAAATCATATTTAATTTTGTCTTTGGAAGTTCTAATCAATTTTTTTTAACTTAAAAGTGGGATAGCATTTCTCACAAAAGACAAATAATATATATTTAGAATAGTATATATTTACACAAATAATATATATTTTCTACATATGTATATATAACTAGCATTTAGTTTAGTGCACCTAAAACAGAAAGTTAGGTCCTTATATTTTTTAATTTAGTATTTTCAAAAATGAATATTCTTATCTATGTATGATTCCGTAATCATATCTTCCAATATACAACTATTAAACTCTTATCTAGAAATAACAATTTATAATTCGAAATAAATTTTTTTAATTATTTTTCATTTGATTTCATTCATACTCTTTAAAATAATCAAGCAATTTCTTTATATATATTTATATGTGATAGTCTTGTCTTCATTATCACACCATAACAAATCTCAGTTAATCTTAGTATAAAATCAATTTTTTGAAAATATCCTAATAAAGGCAATTAAAATATAAGAGAGCTTCAATATATGACTAATTACTTTTTTTATTAATTTTATTAAATTTTTAAATAATATTTATGCTGTGCTAATTATTGTATGGTCGCAAAAAAAAAAATAGTTACTTAAAATTTATGTACATTATATATATATATATTTTAATTTATATATATATACGAGTATAAATATATATAATACTATATTTATGTTATTCAACAAAATTTTCATTGCTTTTGAAATTTTATAATTCTCCGTTTTAATAGATTTTTGCATGATTGTTAGAAGATTTGTCAATTTCAGTTCAATCTGTGGTAATTATTACTGATGATTTCGTTAATTATTTTATTTTATAATTCACAATACCATCAAAAACATTCTTGAGTCTTGAGATACTTCACTCGCGCCCACTGTCATTAGTGCTAAGAATTGTAAATGAAAGATACATTCGTAGTGGTAACATATTTATTACTGTAATTTTTATTCTTTATAACAAATTCGTTTTATATCATAATTTTTAGAAAAAACATTTTTTTTTATTATTATATTATATATTCCACACATATCTATATAACAACCACATCAGCTCTTCGAACTTCACATAAATTTATTAATCAATGTAATAAACTTTTTTATATTTGAGTAGTAAATTTTGGAAACTTTCTTTTTAGCTAAAAGATAATAGATGACTCTATTAAAAAAAAACTCTATAAACTGGTTTTAAGAATAAATTAATTATCTGCAGCATATTTTAATTGGTTTGAAATAAAACCAGAGATTAAATCAAAACAAATTTGTGTTAGTGGACCAAAACTTATTAATAAGCTACTTAAATGTTTGTTTATGTAAAACTAGTTAAGTTTAATATAAATTTAAATTGAGTATAAAAAATATAGGAAAACATAAAATTTTTAATTAAATTTGCAATATCTAACTTACAATTGATAATTAAAATTTTTAAAGTAAATTCAATTTTTTCTATATTTTTTTATACTCGCTTTAAATATTTAATTATCATTATTGTATAAAATTCTGTCGCAATAAAAATAGACTTATTATTCGTAGGTTAATATTCTAATCTTATATATTTGGGCTTTTTATCAATAAAATCTATGGTTTCATGCACTTGAACTCACATTACGGCACAATAAACAAATATTAAGTGGTGAAGACTTTACATATCAAAAGCCAAAACCTATATAGACTTTTAGATAAAATTAAGAAAATCCTATAAATCTACCTTCCTTATCTCTGTTTGGCTTTCTAGACAACTTTTACTGTAGTACGTAACCATAGTAAGCCATAGTAAGTAGCTAATGGACTCCCAACTCCTTTCACAGTCTATTTGTTGGCATATATCACCATTAAAGCATCCACACAGTATCTTGTTAGCACTCTAGTAAGTAAACAAGCTGCTGATTTATTGAAATCAAAAATATTTTGAGTGCCATCTTTGACTAATCTAAACAATAGAGATCTAGCGAACTCATAATCTTTGCGATTAGTTTATAACTATGCTGCCAAACTGTTAACGCATTAGGGTTTGTATTAATATATTGACTCCATTTTTGACCATCACAAAACCTCTTCTGGCCATCTTATCTTTTACATCATCCCCTTCAATGTTACTACCATCAAGTTAAATGTCCGGATGTTCTGATACCTTAAAGATTTTTAAGTGATATATTTTGCTGGCCTGCATTTATGTATATGAGTCATTGCTTCCTCAAGTGCTAGATTTACTCTTCAAATGTATATAATATATTACAAATAAATAAATTTAAGTAAAAAAATAAGAATAAATAAGTATATACGAGTATAGCCAAAATTTTTTCTTTTAGAGTTGTAAAAAAACAGCATTAAGTCTGGTTGAAACAAATTGGCATTACTTTTAAAATATGTTCAATGCTTATTCTTGATATACCTTTTTGTTGTTGTTGTTGTATACAATATGAAATATAGAAATTGAAAACACTAAAAATTAATTAATTTAAATAAAAGAAAAAATGAATGTAAGAAGGGTAATGCTTAGCATTTTTAGCTTATATATTTAAATTAATGTATTTATATATTATGTTGAAGCTTTTTGAGCCAGTGCACTTGAGCACTTTTACTCTTTCTTAACTCGAGGTATTTTCAAAACCCCTCTTTACGCCTTGACTAGTTTATTGTTTATCACTTCATCAGACTAAAAAATAATTGAACTCAGATCTGCATACCTCCACGAGGAGCCTGTAACCATTCTGAGATTTGATAACGCGGTGTTGATATGTGTGTCAGTTTTTGCAAATAATTTCAGGACTCTATCCTTTATGTATTTTTTGATGGGATCAATCTTGAGGTCCCCGAGAATGTTATTCGTCCTAAAGTACCATGGTATTTTGAAAAGTCTTTTCAGAGCCAGGCACTGTATATTTTAATTTACTAGTAAATGAAATGGTCACATGATTTTAATGGATGACTGGTATTTTGCAACATATTTGCAGTGAACATTCACAATTGACAGATTTTTTAATTTGGCTGCACTAAAACTTAAGTCGTAAAAATTTTTGCGACTGAAACGTAACTCTTAAGATTTTAAGAGCATTGTTGTTGCTTCACATGTTTTCTTTCGTCAGTTGCGAGTATTTTTTCGCTACTCTGAAAGAAAAAATTATGGCTTATGTTAGAATAAAAATTTTCTAACCAATGTGTTATAAAAATAATTTTCGCTTTGTATAATTTTTTTAAAATCATCGTTTAATCATCTCTTTTAACGAAAATGTTTCTTACAATCATAAGATACTATATAAAACAAATTTTTTTAAAGAAATTTATATTTTTTAATATTTATTGTTTATTTGTTTTAAAAATTAATGCATTTCTTATAAACTTTCTGCCGTTAAAGTTCATAATAATTGAGTTTATACAAGAAACACACAAGAGCAGTAAAAAGCCATATTAAAAGTTGAAAAAAAAAGCCGGAAAAGTGCATCAATCTGTCAGGTAATTCTTTATGCATAAATTCACTGCAACTTTGCGAAAGTGAAACTTAATTAAAATGAACAGAGCTGCGGTTAAATAAAAGCCACGCTCGAACACGTACTGCGAAACGCACGGGCGGCGTAAAGTGCGACTAAATCGCACTTGCAGTCACAAAACTGGGAAGCAAAAATTCCACAAATTCTTGTTGAAATATTTTGGCGTTTCGAAAAGTTGAAAGTGACACAATTCCGAGGTGTGTGTAACTCAGACTTCTGCCGCACATATGAATAATTCATATTCGGTTAAACACTCAAGCAGTTGTAGGCATTTGGAGTACAAAAAATAAAATTCAAAAATACATTTATTTTTTTTGATTATTAAAACAATTAAACTGAAAAGTGAAATTGAGATTAAACCGCAGATTAACAGTGAAAAAAAATTGCCAAAAATTATTTCACTTTTTTTTAGAAAATAAACAAATAAATAAAAATTTAACTCTTCGAATAGAAAATTTTCATATTTTACTTGCATAAGCTGCTCGGATGTCGTCTAATCCACCATAGTTAGGCTTAGGCTTAGGTTTCGCCATAGACTCTGTGTCTTTGCATTAATTTTCGTGCTAATGACAAATCTATCTCGAAGATCTTCACAATCAATTTAAAAATTTAATTTTACCTAAAATATTTCTTTTTTTTTTTTGTATATATTTTTATATAGCACCAATATATGTAAATGCAGAAAGGCAGGCGTATGTTAACTAATGAAATTTTACTTTTTCTGCTCTCTAAATACTTTTATATGTATCTAAAACAAAACTATGTCAATCTATGTTAGTAATTAGTTACGGAAGTGGAAACTCAAGCTCAACTCTATCATATCCACTCATACATCTTGCACTTGCTTTTGTATCTGAAAGATACTCGTATCTCGTAGCGCGAAAAAATCAGTGTCAACAGATTTTCTTATGTGCTTGCAACACAGTTGTGTGTCGATTCAAAATATATAAATTAGTTTTATTTCATCTCTTCTTTATCAGTATTATTATTAGTATTTTTTTAATTTTTTATCTTGTGTTGAATTTTATTTATTTATTGTTGTTGTTGTTATTGTTGTTGTTGTAAAACGCACTTGAAATATATGCGAGAAATTATGAATTCCGAACTGCATTTGATTTGGTTTTTAATCTTGCACCAGCACCAGCAGCAGCACCAGCACCAGCTCAACGCTTCCAGCTTTAAGTTTTAAGTTAAGAGATGCAACCCAAGATAAATTGTGATTTGCCGTTGATACGAAAGAAAAAGTTGAAATTTCACTTTTTAATTTTTATAACAAAAAAAATATTTAACTAAAATATTTACAAGTAAATAACGAAATACAAAAACAGTAGTGGAAACAGGTTAATTTATTGTTTTTAAAAAACGACAGATTTATGCGAGAAATGCCAAGCATGTGCCCTTTTATTGTATAAAAAATTAGTTACAATTATTTTAGAAAATTAAGACCTTAAGCTCCGGCAGGTGTTAGGAAAAAAAAAAAAAATAATGATCATGTTGATATTTTATCATTTCAGTTGTGCTCGGAGACTTTAGGCTAAATTTTAATTATAACAGTATTTTAGATTGTGAAAGCCTTGATAGTCTTTCCCAATAAAGTTTTCTTTCTTTTTCCTCTGCGCCGTTCATAAGAACGAATAGAGTTCCTTTGCCTCGACCACAGAATGGTTCTGGGCCTAACACTCTTAAGGGCACGTTTCTTCTTGCAGGTTTGTCTGCCATTTCATTGCCTTGGATATCAGCATGTTCATATCCAATTCTTAGCAGTAATTATGGGGTCTCGCAATGTCTAGGTGGAATATTGTACCCTTTTTATTCATCACTTCTATATATATATGACACTGTATAATAGATAACGAGGTTTTCTCAACTCTTATAACGGCTGGATTTACTTACTAGTGTACCAAATTTAGTTAGAAGAAATAGTTTATAAATTTAATTTGTTGATTTTTTCTTGCCGAAAGTGATGCATCTTATGACGGAAGCAAACTATTTTAAAGTTGGGTGTAAATAGAAATGAAAAAACAACAACAAAAATTTGACAAGCACGAGTTCTAAGCCTCCCACTTGCAGTCCAAACAAATTATATACTACGGACTTAAAACTAATTAAAAAGAACTTAGCAATACTCGAAACAGCGTTGTATGGTCAACTAAATTTCAATAAATTAACTACAATATTTGTTGTTGTCTTTTTATTTCTATTCGAATCCTTCTAACTTTGAAATAGTTTATAGTTTGAAAATAATAGTTTATGTTAAGAAATCAGTTTCTTTCGTCAAAATGGACGTTGAAAATTAATTTAATTAGAAGATATTTTTACATTATTCTGAATACTTCAAGGGTGACAATATATGGTGGTTTAAAACAATTTTCTTTAAATCAATTACTTGTTAGTAATATATTGTATTTTAATTGAATACACCACCATATATTCTGTTGTTTCATAAATAGCTGTTTAATACAACAAACTATTTTAGTGGAGTCTCTGTCAAGATGTAGAATATGTACCACCCCCAATCTATGATAGCACATAAATATCTATAAAACTTTTTAATCAGTTTAGTACACTAATTTTATATAAAACTGTTTCCATTATATAATCCTGAAAATATTTTTAATTGATAAATAAAATTGCTGAATTTTTAGTTACAAATATGTAGGAGTCAACATATGTTCATATATTTCATATTCACAAGATAAGAATTGATCAATGTGATTCTGTGATTTTATTAAAAAGACTTATTCCATATTCACTACTGCCAATATAGAAATTAAATTAATAGTTTATAATTACGAATCAAAAGAAAAACTTAGAATCATCACAGGAATCCTAACAGAGCATTGTGAACTAAAATACCACCTTACGACCCTGGGTATATTAACGGATGCAAACTGTACACTCAGTGAGGATAATGATGAATCAGCCACACATGTTCTGTAAAAATGCCCTACGCTAATACACAAACGGAATAAACTCCGAGGAATGTAAACCATTACAGAAGAGGCAATAAAACTTTGTAAAGTCGGTGCTATGCTACTTTTTATTGAAGCAACAAAGCTTAGAAACCTACTCTAAACCCAGAAGCGGGCACAATAGACCTGACGGTCACAGTACCACATCCCTTAAGAATTATAATTATAATAATTAGGAATGCAGTGCTCCACATCTATTGTTTCATTATTTAGTACAGGAAGAAATAGATCAAAAGTGGTAGGAACTTATTGTAAAAGCATGTTAGTCAGTTTTAACACCATCTTAAAGGGTTGCTTTTCAACTTATCGACATTATCAACTCCTCTAACTACTTACAGAGCTTAAAGTCTTTAAAACTACGTGATTGGTTAGAAATGGTTTTTGAAGCTTACAGATTTGTGTGATAACAATGGACTGAAAATTTCATGTGTATTTCTAGTACCGCTGTAATAATGTAACCTATTCTATAAAAGTTTATGACTAAAACGAACAACTGTTATATACATTATAATAAATAAACCAAACATAATTTGCAACTCCTAATAATAGATAATACTTATATTTAAATTTTCATAAAGCAGTTATTCAATTAACTTAAAAAAATCCATATAGCTGTTTTAACAACCCTGAATAATTACATTAAACGATGTGAAAACTTAGTTTTTAGTGTCTACAAATTTTTTTTCTTAAAAATGAATTCTTTCATCCAATTATGAAATTCTTCTTTATATATTCATTAGTGCCATCTGAAATAACATATTTTGTAAGATACAATTTTTAAAAGAGTTAAAAGCCTAACGATTTAAAGAAGCAGCAAATGCGAAGGTCTTGTCAAATTTTTATTGTTTGTAATATGAAAAATTAAAAACAATAAAAATTATATTTTGTTTAGTTCTCAGCTAAATTTACACACAGTAATTATATTAAATAACGTAAATATTTCTTAACAATTGAGGAAAATTATTTTATGTTTATTTAATTAAACTTTTAAACGGCATTTGTTAGGGAAAGAAGGTCATGGATTTCAGTTGTTCAAAGATACTTACACTTTAAAGATACCTAAATAAATATTACTTTTTGCACCGTAAATAATTATTAAAAAATAACTATAAGTATATGTGGAAAAACTTTAATGAAAGCTTAAATAGAAAATTTAAGTAAGGTTATATGTAAATATTCTCATGACGTTTAAGCAATGAGTTGCCTACTACCTATTAAACTAACTATTAACTTTAAAGTATTCATTTGTTTATGTTCATCGATAAACATTTTAGTAAATCAATAATACACTAATCATAGTGTACTTAAAAACTAAACTAAAAAACATTTACAGACAATTGATTGTCGAGAGGTTCTTTATTAGTGAAGTACCTAACCTCTTGGACTTTCCCTTGCAAGATATGTAACGAAGTAGAAAAAGCAGTTTTCGTTAAGAAACTTCTTGTTCATTGTAGTTTTTTTCTTGGAAAGTTGTTGACCTTACGAAGGCTAGAGGTTGTTTAACCTGAAGAGGTCATATATTTCCATGACATAATTAAGCTGCTTTGAAGTTCTTGAGTTTAGTTCAGTTTACAACTAGAACAGTTTTTGGATACTATGTATATTTGAGAGTGATGTCGATATAGTGATATCGCAAGCAATTGAAATGCGGACTAGGCAACCAAACTGTTTGCGTTTATATACGTAGATCATTGTTAAGATCCGAATAATCTCAACATGCTACTGAAAACCACTTTTTCATCTAAAGAACTTGTGGTATGTAGAAACAGTTCAGGATAAACAAGAAGAGTCCCTAAAGATAGAGAAATTTCATTTTTATGTTAGGTGTATAGATGAATCACTATTGGTGAAGAAACTCTGAGTACTCACAGCAGCAACTGTGAGTTAAATGAAATAATTGCTTTAAATCCACATTGTCAATATCTATGACAATATATAACGTGGATTGAAAATATTATAAATTTACTATCTTGCGAATATTATTCAGTCACTAGGTCTGCTATCTTAGGTTATACAAATGGTTTGAAACACTACGAGATAGTATGACTACTTGAAGTTCTTTGTTGTACTTAGAACTAGACCGGGATCAGGTTCCCTTTTCATTACACATATAGCGTATAGAAATCCCGTAGTCAGGAAGAGTGTTTATAATTAAGCCTCCACTACGTCAAGGTATCTACCGAGTGGGGGTGAATTTCTTAGTAACCAATGTTAATTGTAATTGTGTTTCAATCGCCTGTTTAGGTATATATTTTTCTTATTAACTCCACAAAGCTTTAATATTCCTCAGACTAACAGTTAAATAACTGGCTTGTAAGCGCCTCACATAGACCTAAGCGTTACCACAAGGGAAAAAACAACATACAGATAATTGAAAATAAAAAAAAATTGCATATATAATTATAAATAATAATAATAATAGTTATTTTTTATACTTAATGCTCTAATCGAAACACCTCTACTGGTGTTACACATTATAATTAACAAATTTCATCCATTACTCAACTTAATTTACTCAACAGTTCCGGTGTAAAATTTCAAATCACTAACTCAAAAACTTGATTCGGATCTAATCCTTTAACTTTAATATAAAAATTATTAAGCTCATTCATATGTTTAATTTATTTACTTATTAAGTACCTACAGCTTCCTTATTACAATTAGCATGTCTTTTAATCATAAACAAATACGAATTAGTAATTTCCTTTGAAAACTTCAACTTAAAACTAATCGTACCCTTACTTAAATGCTTATTTTTTGCAGTACTCAATGTTGCAGCCGGAAAAGCACCTATGCAAATCTCAACTGAAGGTGCTGGAGCGCCGCAAAAAGCCATCGATGGTTCAACATCCGCTTTCTTCACGCCTGAAACATGTTCGCTAACAAAATCCGAGCGTTCGCCCTGGTGGTATGTAAATCTGCTGGAACCATACATGGTGCAATTAGTGCGTTTGGATTTCGGAAAATCATGTTGTGGTAAGTAACCAACGAGGAACGAAACTAACCAAACAAGGTGCATTAAATAAAATGAACTCATTAAAAAAGCAGATGCTAAAACAGATAATTGAATTGAATTTAAATATAAAAGCAAAGAAATTTGAAATATAAATAAAACCAATTTTAGCTTATTTAAAAAAATTATAAATTTTAACAGCCTCAACCTATCTTTTCTCTTTATAACTTAATTTAATGAAAATTCATTGACCTTACCAAAAACAAAGCCGACGCGGCTGTGTACCGTTCATGGTAGAGCCCACGTCAAGTAGCTAATTTATGTCTCTAATTCGATTTCGAGCTGGTCTCTTCGCATAAGCGGTGCGGCCGCATTTGAACAGCCATGCGAGTATACCAAAAGGGTTGCCAAAATGCATGGTCGCCTATATTTGCGGTATGCAAGTATTTCCCAGTTGCAGGCACTCGCAACATAAATGCTTTCACTTGACTCACAACAAAAACAGAAACAAAAAAAAACAGCAACAATGCTGCCAACAACGTAGCTTGTTATGTGATTTTTTCCTCTTTTAATTTTTTTTAACTTTTAACTTTTAATTTTTTATTTTTGTATTAATGCTTTTATTTTATTTTCCCGAAATGTCTACTACGTGCCTACAGCGGCGGCTTGAGTAAGGCAGTGGTTAGAAAAGAGGTTGCGCGGGTCGACGCATATGGTTTCAGTTACCATAATTTGCTGTGAAAGATTTACACAATTTATGATTACTTTCACTGAAATTGTGGGCAAAACAAAGTTTAACTAAACAATATGTTAGACTCTAGCTCTGTTCATCTTAGTACAACGTTTAGATGCTGAGTTTGTTGAACTCTAATAAGCGGCAAAATTGTATTACCAATAAATTTTAAAATATTCTACACTTTTATTGCAGGCAATAAACCAGCCACAATTGTCGTACGTGTGGGCAACAATCGTCCGGACTTGGGCACAAATCCAATTTGCAATCGTTTTACTGGTTTGCTTGAAGAAGGGCAACCACTCTTCTTACCATGCAATCCACCAATGCCTGGTGCATTTGTGTCTGTACATTTAGAAAACAACACGCCAAATCAGTTATCGATATGTGAAGCTTTTGTGTACACGGATCAGGCATTGCCAATTGAACGTTGTCCTACATTCCGCGATCAGCCACCAGGTGCATTGGCCTCATATAATGGCAAATGTTATATCTTCTATAATCGACAACCATTGAACTTCTTGGACTCGTTGTCATTTTGCCGTTCACGCGGTGGTACACTGATTAGTGAAAGTAATCCAGCATTACAAGGATTCATTAGTTGGGAATTGTGGCGTCGTCATCGCAGCGATGTTAGTTCACAGTACTGGATGGGTGCAGTGAGGGATGGTACTGATCGTAATATTTGGAAATGGGTTAATGGTGATGAAGTAACAGTTTCTTTCTGGAATCATCCTGGTGGTGATGAAGATTGTGCACGTTTTGATGGTGCCAAGGGTTGGCTATGGAGTGATACCAATTGTAATACTTTACTTAATTTCATTTGTCAACATCGTCCAAAGACTTGTGGACGCCCAGAACAACCACCTAACTCTACAATGGTTGCTTTGAATGGTTTCGAAGTTGGTGCACAAATACAATATTCTTGCGATGCTAATCATTTGCTTGTGGGACCTACAACACGAACTTGTTTAGAAACCGGATTTTACAATGAATTCCCTCCAATCTGTAAATGTAAGTAAACTTTTATATATGAAATCGAATGTAATTATATATGACGACTAGTAGTTTAAATATAATTTAAGCTGTTGGAATCTTCGAAAATTGATTTTTATGTTCGAGTATGACAATAACTATACTATACTTTTATATATTAAATCCAACGTAATTATGAATAACGACTAGTGGTTTTAATATAATGCAAGCTGTTGAAAACTTCGAAGATTTTTATGTTCAATATAGAAAAACACCTGAGCATTTGGCTCGAATACAACCAGCCACACGAGTATGTTCGAACAATATATGGTGCTGGAGCATTTGTGTTATGAGAATTTGTATAAAACTGAATTATCAGAACATAGACAAAATAATTATTTATGATAGATTACACGCAAAGTAAAACGATAGATTACACAAACAACACAAGTTCAAAGCGATCACTAAATACTTTGCACACAAAGAAACGCAATGAAAATATTCAATACTCGATCAGTTGATATAAGATTTCTTCCACGTTCAAGTCAAGAAATCTTAATTAAATTGGTTTTTATGTTTCCAACAACTTCTTATAGTACAATTAATGCAGTAGTAAAGCACAAACATATATGTGTACAAACATATGTTAGCATATGTATAATGCCTATTCTTTATAATTTAAGTTTTATTCTACATGTGTATTTTAATATATGTATTAATATATTTATAATTTAAAATAATATAATCATTATTTTATATTATTCAATAATAAGTAATTCAATTTTGATATAAATTCTTTATAGACATAGAATGTGGTTTACCAGCTTCCATACCACATGGCTCATATGAACTCACCAACGGCACTGTAGGTTACCTAAGTCTTGTGAAATACTCCTGTCAAGAAGGCTATGAGATGATTGGACGTGCTTTGTTAACTTGTGATTTTGATGAGCGCTGGAATGGTCCACCACCACGTTGTGAAAGTAAGTAAAAACTACAAGTCTATACACTTATGTATGTGAACCTAAACCATATGTAAATTATAAAACTACATATGGTGGATAATCTATATACATGAAAGTAATCTAATTAAATATTCCAATCGAAACTTTATTAATAACCATAAAATTTTTTAATTTCAATTAGTTGTGGAGTGCGACACTCTTCCTGGCAATTATTATAGCACAATTATTTCTGCACCAAATGGTACCTATTATGGTTCACAAGCTGAAATCAGTTGTCCACCTGGTTATCGTTTGGAAGGACCAAAAATGCTTACTTGTTTGGCAAATGGTCAATGGAGCAGTGCTTTGCCGCGTTGCATTAAATTGGAACCATCAACAATACCACCAACTCCATCAGCAGCACCTACTATACCATCAACAACAGCATTTAGACCCAAAATTGTATCTTCAACGAAGCGACCATATAAACCTTCACCGACAACAACAACAACAAGCACAACAACACATGGAACAAGCTCCACACCACATGTGGAAATCAATGGTGAAAGTAAGTGTTTAACAATTCATGATTAATATTTATATATAAATATTTATGTATATTACATTATTTTCGCAGCTCCTGAATCATCAGATGAAGATGTCACCTTTGTTGTTCCGGGAACCGTACGTGAGGAATTCCCACCACGTCGTACGTTACGACCTATACTTATTCCAAAGAAATCCAATACAACACCTGCATATCAAGCACCAACTACCTCATATCCGACAACTTCAACATCTCCCGCCGGTGTACCAACAAAAACACGTCCTAGTTCACCAACTGAAACGACAACACGAGACACACAAACCATCATACTCAACGCACATCCACAGGATAATGAAATTGCCGATAGCGTCAATATACGACAGAATCAATCGCCCAATGTTAATGTTCCATTCTCTCTTGATAATGCTAATCGCAAGGATACCAAGGAAGCCAAATTGAATTTGGGTGCTATTGTGGCTTTGGGTGCTTTTGGTGCGTTCGTCTTCTTAGCGGCAGTTATAACCACAATTGTGATTTTAGTCAGAAGGTGAGTGAGTTGTATTGATTATCCTAATTATTGAAGCTGAAGGGATTATATTAAGAATTTAGAAAGCTTTTAAAGAGTTAAATACCTCGTACTGCCATTGGTGGTTGGGGTTGAGGAAAATATTTTGATTTTTAATTTTAAAAAATGTAATATATTGAACTTAATATTTAAGATTGTTGAAAACTTAAATTGAAAATATGTGTGAAATCACTTATACGAATAAGTTATTAACTTCATAATATTTAAAGTAAAAAATCTGACTTCGATCTTTTAGGTTTTTATTTTTAGAGAAGTTTCGAACAGTAATAACTACAACAACAAAACTTTTTTATTATTTTAATTAATATAATTCTTTTTTATATAATTTAATTTTTATAATTGGTTTTTATTTATTAAATTAGACTTATTATAAAATTATTATTTAAAAACATCATTAAAATGATCTTAAGTAGTCTTTCATGCCTCCTTAAAATCGTTAGACTAATTGTGAAATAATTTGATAAAAATATCTTTAATTTTAGTTATTTTATAATATATTCATGCAATCTTGTATATTTTTATCTATTCTTATGAAAACCTTTTCTTGCCCCCGCTATCATTTTATAATAACTATATATAGTTTCGCTTACTAATCCGCCTATCGTACTCATTCGTTGTGTATCGTATTTATTTAGCACCTCGAACAGCAAACGGCGGCACAATGCAAAACACTATATCAATCATATCCACAGATCTCAACTGCAAAATTACTCAATATCCGCTTCCAGATCACAATTCAAAGGTTCTGATTATATAAACCCATTACGTTTCTATGATCATCAAAGCCTGCGAAGTTACAGTTCGAGTACAAGAGTCGAACCACCATCTATGTGGTATAGTGTCTTAGCGCTCCCATTTGACGATCAAAAACTGGGTAGACGTGAAATAAGCACATATGGACGTGGCTATGGAGCAAGAGCAGACGTCTTTAGTTCATCCGAATTTAAACCGAATAAACGTAAAAATCTCGAATTCTAAGAAAAAAGCAATTAGTTTTAAATAATTAAACGATCAAAATGAATTTAATAAACCGATTAAAAAGTGCCAAAGATATAAAATATATCGAAATATAACAAACGAGTATTTATCGATAACATTTGTACAAGTCAAATGCCATATATCCATTAAGTTAAACACTGGAAACACGTAAGAAGTTAAATTCTCTATAATTGTTGTTGGTGTTGTAATATCAAATTAAAGTAATTCTAATGCAAATGCCGCCTTGCTGTTTATGCACTTATATATGTTTTCATTTTCATCAATAAACCTAAACCAGTTCTAAACCCAAATGCACGTTTTCAATATATATCATTATCACCAAAAGTATATAGTGTTTTATGTATGTATTTCTAAGAATCTGGGCATGGTCAAAAGATTTATTAAAACGTACTTTAGTCCAATACATTTTTTGTGATTAACTTTTTATTTACTCAATTAATTGAATATATATACTAAAATACAATCAACACTTCTACACCCAATATTTCAATATACACAATTTTTTGATTAAGCCGCATGTGCTGGTTACACGTAGTTCCACTATATACACTGACTTTTGCTCGAAAAACCTTTCTGTGTCCCTTTTAAATCTTCATACATTATAGAAAATTAAACATTATTTTCTTTTTTTTAATATTTACAGAAATCGTACAACACAACATTATCGCCATCGTGCCTCACCCGATTGCAATACAGTTGCATCCTTCGATAGCTCAACTTCTGGCTCCAGAAATGGTTTAAACCGGTATGTCATTACAGTTTCGTATATTATATATAAGGAATGAAATAAAGTTTAATTTTTCTATTAGCTATTATCGTCAAGCTTGGGAAAATTTACATGAATCTGCTTCAAAAAATAGCTCACACAATGCTTTACGCCGCAAAGAAACTTTGGACCCACCTAGTATGACACGTTCACGTGATAACTTGCGTGAAAATATGCAACGTTCCAGAGAAAATCTTGACAGGTTAGTTTAAAAGGTAGTAATGAAAGGGTTCGTAACTAACAAATACTTATATTACTATTAATGCATAATGTAAACATAAATAGAGATATATGTATACATATATAGTATATATGTGTATATGGAATGTTCCCAAGCGGACTAAAGTTCGAGCACCCTCCAGAACGTTTTTATTGAATGAAGGGATAACCTCGAAAATTTATAACTTATAATTTGAAAATACCATGTATATGAGTACATATAATACAAATATAATAACATGTATTCAAACTGTTAAAGCTACTTTACCGATTTTTGCTTCTTCAACCAAAATAATTACATGATCTAGAGATATTGACAATTTTATGACAGACTGTTTCTTCCGTTTAGAGTTTACTTTGACACATATGTCTATTCAAATTTTAAATTTGATGAATCAAAAAACAATTCGCATACAGTCAAATCTGTTATCGGTAACAAAACTTATACATATATATCAGAAAGTAAATCTGTGTTACAATCTCACAGGAATCTCAACAATAATTTTAAATAAATAATCAAATATTCTTTTTTTTAAAGGAATAGCTATACAAATTATTTATATTTATATAAATTTAATTATATATAAATTAGTAATATTATTATATTAAGCACTATGCACTATACAGGAGCATGTCTACACCTATATATAAATTATATGTAAAATCGCACTTTGAGCACTGTGTTGTCATGATTATATTGAATTAATATAATATACATAACTATAATTTATATAATATTTATATTTGTGGAAGCCCTATGCTTCACTGGGTGATGAGAAGAGAGAGAGATATTATATATTTTATTTAATATTTTGGTCCTTTCGCTCTTATGTTGTGTATATGGAGCCTTTCAGTCAAATTCAAAAATAAATTTATTATTAAATAAACTAAATATCCCTATGATCCACTGGAAGATAAGGATAAGAGAGAGAGAGACAGATATTTTATATTTTATTTAATATTTTGGTCCTTTCGCTCTTATGTTGTGAATATGGAGGTTTTAAGTCAAATTCAAAAATAAATCTATTATTAAATTAGTAAAATTAAATCAATTAAATCAAATAAATTAATTTAAATTAAATTAAATTAAATTAAATTAAATTAAATTAAATTAAATTAATTTAATTTAAACCAAATTAATTGAAATTAAATTAAATTCCACCAAAATTAATTAAATTAAATATTATTATTAAACAAACTAATGGTATATTTTAATTATTTAAATTTATTTAATATAATTAAAAATGGTATTATTTAAATTAAAATTATAGATGCGGTCGTGATAATTACGGTATGAGAGATAATTCAGAAATGGTTGTATCAGATGCATGCTTAAAAGGTATGATGCAGTTTATGTAATATTTAGAAAATGTTACATATTATAAATATTTCTTAATATATATCAAATTTTTCAATTTGATATAAAATTCATTTATTTTAGTGAACAAAAGGTTTTATTTCATTTTAATGTTTTTGTTTGGCTGTTACGTCAATATTGTTTTTATATAATCAAAACATAAATAAATAATTTAATTTTATTAAAATTGTATTTAAAAATATGATTATATAAAACCAAAATGTTTTGTTTTTATTAAAAAAATTAATTTACCTAATAGCCTACGAAAAAACCTTAAAATAAAATAATTTAATATATAATATTTATTTAATATTTATTTATACGTAATACAAATATATTTTATTACAATTTTAGGGGAAAAGAAACGTCACCATCATCATCATCATAAAAGTAGCTCCCGAAATAGTGAATACCGTGATCAATCTTCAGGACGACGAGAACATCAACATCACAGACATAGTGGCGGACATTATTGACCAACTATGGTCATCACCATTAACGTTGAGCAATGAAATATCACAACAACGATACTAAATATAGTTTTCATAATAAATTAGTTAAATTAAGTTACTAAAAGTTAGTAAAAACAATTAACACATAAAGCAGTAGTCGTGAGAGCTATTTTAAAACTGTAATTTTAATTCTAATCCAAAAGTCAAACAAACAAAACTCTTAGAGAATCGGAGGATGTATCTTAAAAATATATTAGTTTTTATTAGTTTCATGCTATTTTGTTGTTTTTAAAAAAAAGAACTTAATTAGTATTTATTTGTGCACAAATCTAACATTTATAATATTAAATAATAAAAAATATATATAAATAATCTAAGAGAGCAGCGCTTAGCAAAAGTGACTTTTTGTTCAATAAAAAGTAATTTTTGCTTATCACAAAATTTATATGAAAAACTTGGTTTAGTTTATATATAATTTTCATATAAAAATTCATAAATTAAATCGATTAATTCATATGCTAAATATGCTAAATAAATGAAATATATAAAAATTTAGTTATAAAAATATCAAGCAAAAACATTTTTTAATGAGTGCCATTTCCGGCAAAAATTAAAATTCTACAAAATATCATCCAAAGCTGCAAAAATATATACAAAATTGAAGCTCGATATATAAAAAAAATATATATATTTAATATATTAAAATAAAAAAATATAAAACTGAAAGTGCAATTCTTATATATAATATATACATATATATTTTCTATTTCTATCACTTAAGTAAATATTAAAAAATGAGGTTTCAAACATCTGAATTATATCGGGCATTTAAAATATATAAAAATTAATTTTTAATTTTTATTTTTATTTAATTTTAAGTTAAAAATGTTTATGTATTATATATCAATGTTGAACTAATATAAGTTTATATATATTACATTGTGTATATAGAAGGAATTATTTATAAAATTTAAAATAAAACTAACTTCATTAGCAGATTATAAATATAAAAATATTATATTTTTAATAAAATATGAAATGTTTAAATTTATTTGGTTTTTTTTATTTAACAACTGGGTGAGATATAAATTAAAATATAAAAAATGACACTCAAAGAATTCTAACAATTTTGATTTAATTATGCGGTAAAAGCTCCAGGTAGTTTAAACACCTCAACTAGCTTCCTATAGATAATAAAATATAAATACTTGATATTATTAAACGGAAACTAAGATAACTTCGCATTAACAGAAATGGACCACGGAAATGACCATCAGTAAGAAGGCATAAGTTTAAAAAAATAAGAAACAATACCACCACATAGGAGATAAATACGAAGTAGTAAATATATCGCAAACAATGCTGAATAATAAACAAATACGTAAAGTATTTCAATGGATCTCATTAAATAAGCTTTATAATAAATATTTCCTTATCTATACTTCTAATTGAAAAAAAATGTTGACTGGTGTATATAATGTAAGTACCACACGTTTGAAGAATGATAAGTCCATGTCAAACATATACTCGAAGAGCAATGCTTTATTAAACTGTTATCTAAAAGCGTGTTTCTAAATACGTATATAATAAATTGATTCAATAGGAATTATTAATAGGAATCGGAATTAACTTTGCTTAATATCTGTCGCATATAATTTTAACAATTTTAAATTATGTCTCATATAGAACTCGTAGTACCTATGATCACTTTCTTCCCAATAATAGTGGTTTAATACTTTTCATAACAATATTATTGCAAAAAACATATTATTCTTATTTTACAACATAGAACAATATATATGATAAGTAGTGGATTTCTGTCTGAAGAGCTAGTAGTGGACTTTTGTCTGAAGAACTAGATATATACAAAAAGTTTAAGTTTCCAGATCATTACACTAAATGCTTTTTAAGCTCACTATATTGATAATAAGCCACAGATTACCTCAAGTTGCTCACATCTGCATTCTGTTGACCTCTCTCAAAATCAGAAAAAGCTTGCAAATCTCATTAAAGTACTGGAAAATTGAATAAAATCTTTAATGACTCTTCCCACAACTGTGAAGAAGATGGAGAAGCCATTTCTCATCTACTTTTTTACTATCCAGCACTAATACAGCATAGGTTGACTATCCTCACTTTCTAAGAGGATTTAGTCATCTGTAGAGCCTGTCTTTAAATAGCGTTTTAGGCTCTATAATAGATTCGAGATGGATATCTCATTATAATAAATATAGCGTAATAAATTTTTGAAAAGCTTTAGAAATATTTCGGTTTGAGTAAAAAAATTATTTTATTGATATTTTAACCATTGCTGTACATATGTCTTCTCAACTTCTAACATAAGATCTTTTTTTATCGTAGATGTAACCTGCAAAAATATCGTTTTTTTTTATTTTTTTTATTTATTATTTCTAATACAATCTATAAAAGAACATTCAGTATTACTTTTGGATATAAAATAGAAAAAAAATGAAATGTAGAATAAGTAGGTGGCTATAAATGTTTAATATCAGTAGGTTCATGATTATGATTAACGTATTTTGTGTTTTATTTGGCAGATTCATCGTAGAAAGTCTTCTTAGTCGACATGAATGATTGATATCTGTTAACAGTTCATGTGCTAGTTCGAATGATTTGATAGCCTTGTTCGGAAATTTATGCTGACTCTTTATATTGTTTCATACACTGATGGGACCTGGAGATCCCGCTGCAAAGCACTATTTGGAACATACCATGGAGTAGCAGCACATAAACGAAGTTTTATTGATTCAAATGTCTGTAATATTGCTATATTAGATTTCGCTACTGTTCTCCAGATCGAGACACCGTTAGTCCATATAAGTTTTTAAATAACTTAATATAGAAATATTTTATTGTTCAGTGATAGATTTTGATTTTAGCAAAGAAACCAGTACATTGAGTGCATTTTCAGACCCAATTGCTTGCTTTTCGTAAATATATGGTGAAAAGATAAAATCATTATTTTTTTGTGTTAATTATTATAAGGGAGGAATGCAAACCATGCTATGAAATGTTAATCTAGATACATTCCTACTTACTTAAATATCGCAAAGTCCTAAACGAAAGTTTTTTTTCCTCATGTTTCAAAGTTGCCATGTAGTGTCACTGGTGAGGAATGCCGGTTACTAGGACTTTTGTTTTAGTAGACCTTTCAAAATATTTATACACTGAAATATAGTTATTCGTATTGAATTTTATACTTAAAACAACTGTAAAAAAATTTTTCAAAAAAAAATATTTTAGTTACCATGACAAATATTAAAAATAAATAAATAAACAAATTTTTAAAATTATTTACCATTTTTTCATTTGAATATTCGTAACTGTGCTGATATCATTCGATAGTAAAGGAATTGGAAAGATATTTTAAAAACACTGACGGATTTGTAAATAATTATCTATAGAAACATAAGAACAAATAAAAAACAAAATGTTATCGAAGCTTGAAAAACCCTCACTTAAATTAACAAATAAGCAAGTCTTGGAAGAGATTGCACAATACAAAAGATGTTTTAGGGAAATAAGTAAGGTTCATTATGAGCAACCGGAAATACTAAAACATTTGGATAAAGATACTTTGATAACCGCTGCTTCGCTTATACCGGACTTAAATATTTTGGTCGAACGTATGGCAAAAATGAAAGATGACAGTTTCATATATATCTCTTATATGCTACCCTCCTCAGATAAATATTTTACGCCATACAGTTTAATGTAAGTATATTTTTATAAAATATACAATTACTTTAATATTATATTTATGCTGTAGAGAGGTTGAGTACAGAAAATTACCAGATCCACATCATTACTTCACCATGAGCCGGCATGGCGTTACTCACTGGCATCTCGATGAGAACTTCTTTACACCGCTACGTCAGTGGCAACAGGAGTTTCAACAATTCTTAAGTATCATTAAAGTGAGAACTTTTGCTAATTTTCGTCTGTGGAAGGGTTTCAAGGTCTGGGAGAAGAGAGTAAAGTGGAAAAAATTTAATGAAGCTAAATTACATTTGGAAGATAATCTCTTCATTGCTATACCGCAGTTAGGCAAAGCTATATTAAAACTGCGAAAAGAGGTTGTGAAATTGGAAAAATTGAATTTTATTAATGTCACCGGTAAAATAATACTTTTAAATATTTCTGTATATATACATGCTTTATATATATATATATATATACTTAAAAATCTTAAAAAAAAATTCTTCATATAGTTATCGAGGATTGGCATTCATTTTACTTCCTTGAATTGCATATGCGTATCTATGAGCAAATGCAAGAAAAATTCTATTATTTCCGGAAAGAGACACAAGCATATCTATGTGAGTTAAATTCTGGTATAATATAATATGGTATACTGTAGTTATATTTATAAATTATTTTAGATGAGGCATGTCTCTTTGCTTTGCTCGAAAAAGGTTTCTATCCCGATGATGAAGTAAACTACTTTCCTTCTATTAAAAAAATGAGAGATGCACTCAGTTTCATGGATAGGGCTAAAAAGCGGAATTACTGCAAAATGCTCTCCAAGTAAGTTTTTATATTAAATGTATTTCTATGGTACTATACACATTACTTAAACTCAACAATACTATTTATATACACATAACAGTATTTAGTTTTACCTTAGTTTGCTTTAAATTGCACTATAATGCATTTTAGAATTACTATTTGTAACAAGTTAAGCAACGAATCTGAGCATTGCATCATAGAATAAAGTTATCTTTTTTATTAATAATTTAATATAGAAAAAAAATGAGATGTTAATCAAGTATAGATGTATATATCGGTGAGTTGATATGAGTTAATGCCAAATAATACCTTTAGTGTGAGTGGATGTAAATAATTAAATCCTCTTAATCAACATAAGATATAGATATAAAATATAAAGTTAAGTCTGTTAGTGTGTGAACCCTTTTTATATTGACGGGCTACATTGTGGAGAAGTTTTAATGCTGTGCCCTTGAAATATTTTTTAACGATATCGATTTACAGACCGTTGTGAATATAATATCAAATTATATATATATCTATATTCTGAAAGTCAGTGATTATTGAAGGGCGGTATTGCTAATAACTACAAGTGAGTAAGTTGTTACTTACCTACTTAATTTTTTAAGTACAACAACCAGTTATTGGGTTTCTGTCTGACGCTTTACTTCTCCAGTTGCCTCTGTTGCGCTCGCATGGTCTTCAGCACCGAAGTTTAGGGAACACTAACAGAGCACTTGTTTTTGACGAGACAAGTGCAGTGCTATCAGTGGAGTTACTGGATTACTGCTACTTTAAACACCTTTCCCTGTAGTATCATATTTTATTCTTATCTGAATGTTAATTTGCTGAATGAGGTTAAAGTCGTGATAAAGCTCGTGGTTCATACGGATGCGGTAGACGTCATCAACTTTTATATTACAAATATTAATTTATTGTTAAGAATTTTTGAATGCTTTTTCTTCTCACTTTTAACAACAGATGTTTCTTAATTGTATGTATTACTTCAAAGTCTTTAATATTTAAATACATTTTTTATTATTTCAGTTTCTTAAGTTTTTGTGATCGTGTAGTAGGACATATGTTGCACAAGATAGTTGCACAGAGCACTAACGATCTGGCAGTAGCTTTGCAAACACATGATGAACTGGGCCCAACAGTGGAACAAATAGAAGGAAATCTCTCAGTAAGTGAACAAATCGAGCCAAAGAGACCAGATAATAAACCACAGGTATAACATATATATAATTTTTTTATATTTTCAAATTAAACACAAATAAAAATTTATAATTATTATCTATAGAGACCGTTCCTACTTGCTGAACTTATTATGCTTTCTGATCGCATTGAAGTTGACCCATCTGAGTAAATACATAAAATCTATTATGTAAAAATTTTTATAATACAATCTTATAAAATTTTAGAGAAATATTGAGAGTAATATTTCATCGTATTCATTCACTTATTTTGGACACTGTAATGGCATTCAAATCATTTACTGATGATCCAACGTTTAACCAATTTACTGAGTTAGTATAAATATTCACAATTTTAACCGAATTATTCACATTTTAATTTACATAATTATTTCTTGAATAGACCCTGTATAATGGGAAGACAAGAGGAACGTTTATCGGAACCAGCGCCAGCACTATCATTTTTGTTTCGTACAGATAAAGTTTATCAAGCCAATCGGTAAAAGTAATATGTAGTTTTACTATATATCCAATAAAAAAAAACATTTCTTTTTGTTTATAGCAAATCTATCTACACAAATATACATAATGCCTACATTAAGGCCATAGCCTATACCAAACGTTTTACGACGATACGGCTTAACTATGAAATTGATTTGACAACCGATCCAACGTTACTTAGCACGGAAAGAGGTATGTTTCAGCATTATCCCATATTATCTCACAATTTATTGTTTTCATTATATGTTATATCGATATTTATATATCTATTTATACAGACTTGGAAAAATTGCGCGAATATTGTGATCGATATTGCAATAATGTACGTGCTTTAGATGGTATTTTGTCTGATGTCAATTTAGGTTTATTGAGATTAACACAATCCAGCTTTAAGGACACTGTGACACCAGTGTGCCATAAACTTCAAAATGTTTTGGCAATGTGGATTCCAAAGTGAGTAAGAGTCATAAATTAAAACATTATATCATGTTTCCACTGAAGCTAAAACTATTTATATTAATGAAATTAAGATTTAGTCGTTTCCATTAATGTTAGTTTATTTAAGTATGTGAAATAGCTTGTTTCTTTACATTTTACATATAAAAAATATGACAAATATTTCAAATGTTGATTATTTCCCTAGTGGGAACTTTATTTGTAAGGGTTGCATTGAACATTTTTCGCCTTAAATAAGTTGATTTTTTTATAATGAGCTCATTTAAATGAAAACTCTTTGATTGGTATATTATCCTCATTAGCGACTTTAATGAGCAACACTGTCTAAATGAGAGCATATCATGTGTTGAGTGTATTGTAATATGTACATAAAAAAATGCTTAATACAACTGCAATACTTTATTATATACTTTATTTATTTATTTATTTATAATTTATCGTGTTTAAATTTGTAGACTTGCTATGCAGGAAGTGACACGTGTAACGCATGAATGTTCGGAATTATATAGAAGGATAATAGCGTTACCTGATTCAACACTAGCCATTGTTGAACATTTACATTTTCTTGAAAATGTCGAGAGCTCTTTGCTAGCTTTAATGACTCAAGTTGACTATGCCCATGACTTATTCATAATTATGAAAGATTTTGAAATACCCATTGATGACGAACGCAAAGAGGATTATATGGATTGTGAAGATTTAGTTAATCGTACCATTGACACATTACATGAAACACGTGAAAAACGACAAGAATTCGTAAATCTTCTAAAAGAAAAGATAGATGAAGATATTATCAAATTATTTGAAGACATAGCACAGATAACAAAAGAAACAGAAGCACCTCATTTGTTGGATGTAAGTTACACATTGACATCATTTTGTATATAATAGGTGACTTATTTAATAAAAATGTAATGTCTATTAATATCTAGATTAAGTCAGATTCTGAAAAGGTTTTGCCAGAACTAAACGCATTGTATGATCGACTTGTGAAATGTCAAGAAAAATCTAATGAATTGGTTGGCTTCCAACGTGAATTTAAGGTAAATATTTATGGACACCTATTGACATCTTAAAAAATTTTAGATTATTTTATACTTAATCTAATTGATCTAATTGATCTTTACACATTCATCCACATAGCTCGATATAACACGTTTCGAGGAAATAGGTAATACGTTCCAAAAGATTCGTTTACGTCAAAATCTCTGGAACAATTGGGAAGAATGGGAGCTTGCATTGGAAGAATGGTATGGCATGGAATTCAGTTCTCTCAATGTTGAAGACATGGTCAATCTTAATACAAAGATAATTAAAAATTGCATGCAGTATGAAAAATATTTACCAGAAAATGAAATTGTACCAATGCTGAGGGAATCTGCTGAAGAATTCAAAACTAAATTGCCGGTGCTCACCTACTTACGTAATCCGAATCTCAAAATTGTAAGTATTTGTGTGTATAATATACAATACATTGAATACAATATATATATTTCCAATAAAACTTTAGCGCCACTGGACCATTATTGAGAATCTCTTACAAAAGAAACTATGCGGAGAACAAAACATACACATAAAAACATTTGAGGAATTGAATGCTTTTACTGATGAAGTCATGGAGGTTTTGATGGAAGTATCATCACAAGCCACGGGTGAAGCGCAACTTGAATCCATGCTCAAGAATCTTGAGAATATTTGGAAAACTACTGAATTATCGATTGTACAACATCACGATCAAAATGATGTATTTATACTTGCGGGTACTGAAGAGTTGCAACTTATATTGGACGACTCTAATGTGAATATAAATACTATAGCGGCATCAAAGTTCGTGGGTCCTATAAGAAATAAAGTTAATGAGTGGATAACCGATTTGGAACAATTTGGTGAAACTTTAGGTAATTTATAATTAAAAAAAAAATATAAAAAAAAAAGTTTAAATTAACTTTTAGAGGTTTGGATGGAATGTCAAACATCTTGGATTTATTTAGAAGCGATTTTCGCTTCACCAGATATACAACGACAACTGCCCAAAGAAGCCAAAATGTTTTTGGTGGTTGATAAGAAATTCAAAGAAATTGTGAGGAGTGCTAAAAAGACTTCACTAGCGCTTGCTGTAATGGCAGATAGAGAAAACTATGAGGCACTTAAAGAGAACAATCGTTTACTGGATTTGATAACAAGAGGACTAGAAGCTTATCTAGAAGTGAAACGTGTGGTATTTCCAAGGTTTTTATTTAAAAATATTTAAAATAATTTATTTTTTAATTCTAACGAAATGCTTTAGATTCTACTTTTTGTCTAATGATGAACTTCTTGAAATTTTGGCGCAAACACGTGTACCTCAAGCTGTGCAACCGCATTTGCGCAAATGCTTCGATGCCATTTATCGTCTTGAGTTCGGTCAGAAGGAAGGTGGAGAAGGTGGTAAACCAAGTCCAACAAATGATATTTTAGCCTTTATATCACCTGAGGGAGAAAAATTACTCTTTGGTAAAGGTCTTAAGGCACGCGGTGCTGTGGAGGAATGGCTAAGCAAAGTCGAAGAAGCTATGTTCATAGCGGTCAAACGTTATATGCGCTTTGGTTATCAATGTTATCCAGCAAAGGAGCGACATGAATGGTTTCAAGGTTATATTATTTTTAGTATATGTTTATTTTAATTATTTTATAGATATATATTATGCAATTTATTTTATCAATTAATCAATTTTATTAGATCATCCAAATCAAATTGTTTTGACTGTTTCACAACAGCAGTGGGCAGCTGATGTACACATGATTTTCGCCGGTGGTGAAGTAAAACTACGATTAGATGCTGGTCAAGACGACGAAAAATCAAATATTGTGAAAAACATGCAACTATTTGAGAAGAAATGCTTCAAAAACTTAGCTGCTTTGGCAGCATTAACAAGAACTAATATTACCTCATTACTCCGTAAAATACTATGCGCCCTCATCACAATTGATGTACACGCAAAGGATTCTGTGAATCTTTTACTAGAAAAAAGAGTTACCAAAATGTAAGTCTATTCTTGAGATACTTTAAATTTCGGTTCTGATAGTGATCTATTTCTCTTTTTAGCACTGATTTCAACTGGTTGAAAATGTTACGATTCTATTGGAATCCAGATAATGATACGGCATACTCACGTATGGCTTCTGCCAACATACCTTACTACTATGAGTATTTGGGTGCCGGTGGTGTTTTGGTGTTAACTCCGTTGACTGATCGTTGTTACTTATGCTTGATGGGTGCGTTTCAGATGGATTTAGGTGGTGCGCCAGCTGGACCTGCTGGTACTGGTAAAACAGAAACAACAAAAGATTTAGCAAAAGCAGTAGCAAAACAATGCGTTGTATTCAATTGTTCCGATGGCTTAGATTATAAAATGATGGGACGTTTCTTTTCTGGATTGGCACAGTGTGGTGCATGGTGTTGCTTTGATGAATTTAATCGAATTGATATTGAAGTACTCTCAGTCATTGCTCAACAATTGATTACAATACGTAATGCAAAAGTGGCTAAAGTTAAACGGTATGCAAATAGTACAAATTCCTTATAATGTCTTCGCTTTAATAATTTGTCTACTTATAGTTTTATGTTTGAGGGTCGTGAAATAAAGTTAAGTAGTTCATGTTCTGTATATATTACCATGAATCCCGGATATGCTGGACGTACTGAATTGCCTGATAACTTAAAGGCACTTTTCCGTCCTATTGCTATGATGGTACCTGATTATGCTCTAATTTCTGAAGTCATATTATATTCCGAAGGCTTCGAATATCCCAAAGTGTTGGCCAATAAAATGGTACAAATGTACAAACTGTGCAGTGAACAGTTAAGTCAACAAAATCATTATGATTTCGGTATGCGAGCTGTGAAATCTGTTTTGGTAATGGCAGGCGCATTGAAACGTGCAGCGCCAGATCAACGTGAGGATATTACATTGATCGCTGCGTTGCGTGACTCGAATATACCTAAATTTTTGGCTGACGATGCACTATTATTCCGTGGCATACTTAGTGATCTATTTCCGGGAGTTGTTTTACCCGATTCTTCTCATCCAGATTTAGAAGAGAGTCTAAAAATTGGCCTAACTGAGAAAAATCTACAATCTACGCCTACAACGATACGTAAATGTATACAATTATATGAAACAATGTGTGTACGTTGGGGTGTTATGTTGGTTGGTCCAACCGGTGGTGGTAAATCGACAGTCTTGCATGCTCTAGAATTTGCTCTGGCGCATTTATATGATATTCAAGTGCCCGGTCCAAATTTTCGACACGTCACCATACAGACAATGAATCCCAAAGCAGTTACTATGAACGAACTTTATGGTTATGTGGATTCCAAAACACTCGAGTGGCAAGATGGCTTATTAGGTTTAGCTGTAAGAACGGCAGTAAATATAGAAGGTAAAAAGTAATAAATTGGTAATCGTATTGATTTATTCATTAATATTATTGTTTTTAATCTCTTCTAGATGAAATTCATCAATGGATTGTAAATGATGGCCCAGTCGATGCTGTGTGGATTGAGAATTTAAATACTGTACTGGATGATAATAAAATGTTGTGCTTAGCAAACTCAGAACGTATAAAACTTACCGCATGGGTGCATATGGTCTTTGAAGTACAGGATTTGATACAGGCTTCACCTGCTACGGTTTCACGTTGCGGTATGGTATATGTAGACCCTGATGATTTGGGTTGGTTACCACTGGTCGATTCTTGGAAGAATGGAGATATTAAAGCGAAATTATCTCCGGCACAGATGGAATATTTATACTCATTATTTATAAATCATCTTTTTGATCTGGTAAAAATTGGTATAAAGTATGGAGCGTTTTTAATTCATCAAGTAACAAATGCTAAAGTTCGGCTCTTGTGTGAACTACTTGCAGCTCAAATAGAGCCATTACGTTGGTCCGGAATTGGCGATGAAAACTATCAGCGTTTGCTGTGCAAAATGTTTGCTTGGGGTGCATTATGGTCAGTGGCGTGCAATTTCAAAGATGCTGAAAAGAGGAATTTTGAAAAATCCGTACGCGAAGTGATGGGAAAAGAACCATTTATGAAGTAAGTAAACCAGGATAGTTCTATAATAAACTAATAAGCTTTATAAGCTAATAAATGTAATATTATAATAGTAACAATTATAGTATTATTTTGACTATTTTTTAAGATCCTTACTTGTATACATTATTTTTTGTATTTCATAATTTATGGTTTCTATATTAAATGTTTTCAGATTTCCAAATAGTAGTCTTTGGGATTATCGTGTTAATGTTGAACGTGAAGAATGGGAGAATTGGAGTCATCTCATTGAAGAGTTCGCTTATGATCCAAATGATAAGTATTTTGATATGCAAGTACCTACAATAGATACCACAAAATTTGGGTAAGACTAAACAGTCTTTAAAAAACTTAACACTATAATTTCTTTTAATTTTTTAATATCAGGTACGTTTCCGAACTTCTGTTCCTGCGCAGATTTCCGGTTATGTATACGGGTGATACTGGCTTTGGTAAAACTGTGCTAGCTGCTAAAACTCTTAAAAAGCTCTCCACAGGAAAAATTGTTCCAGCTTTTATTAACTTTTCTGCACAAACTACCAGCTCACGTACCCAAGAAATGATTGAGGGTTCTCTTGAAAAGAGGAAGCGTACTCAACTCGGTGCACCAATCGGAAAAACGGTTATCATATTTATTGATGATGTCAATATGCCTAAATTGGATACTTACGGTAGTCAGCATGCTATTGAACTACTAAGGTATATTTTGTTTGTTCTTTTTTTATAAATGTGTTGAAAACAGTTATTCTCTATTGAAAAAGTGTCCGAAATTTGTTATATAAACTATTTATATTTAATATACTCAAAAAATTTTTTGTCTTCATTATGATTATTACGAGGTCACTTATGTCAAAACATCTACAATGGTATGTGAGTTTTACTTCCACTCGTGCCGTAACCGAATGGAAGTGTCTCGTTTTGAATGATCGCCTTAATCGTAATAGAAGTCACTAAAACCACCTCTTAGAAATAAATGGTAAAGATTTCCACAGCAATGTGGAAACTTTATTTCAATAGCCAGGGGAGTGAAATGTGAGCGAATAATCGTGTAAGAGAAAGAAGATAGCAGTTATCTGTTGTATTCTTCCACTGTTCTAAAATCGATCATTATCATTATGTAGTATTTTAATCGAGTGCTGCTAAATGGTGAGCATTTTTAAGATACGGTTGTTAAATTAAAGAAACTGAATGATTTTCTTAAAAAATCTTGTGAGAAAGATTTCAAGCGTTAATTACGCCCTGAAATATGTAGCACATAATAAAAGTGATTTCTAAGAATAATTTTTCAATATTTAAAAATAACATGAAATAAAGCTTTAGAAATAAGTTCAACATTAAATTGAAAATAAAATACAAATTTAAAAAAAGCAACACTTATTTATGTTTAGATGTCTCTACAAAAAGAATAGCTTTGAAACAAAAATAGGCAAGCTCAAAGATTAACTTTCAATTCGTTGAACTTGTGTTTCCAAATAAAGCTGTAGTTTATAAGCTCGTTCTAATTTAAAGCACGGCAAGTGCTTTGGTTGGTGTCACTAATTAAATAAAAAATAAGTGACAATAAAACCTGGAACTTGAGCATTGAAAGTTTGTGCAGCCTTGGCTTCTTGTGGATAAACACGATTAGTCATCGCTTCTAATTTGACAGGCACGAGTTCTAAGCCTGGCACTTGCAGTCCAAACAAATTATATACGGACTATAAACTAATTAAATAAAATTCGATTATTTCGAAAGACCACTGATGAAGAGTACTTGGCAATACTCGAAACAGCGTTGTATGGTCAGCCAAATTTCAATAAATTAAATAAAAAATTTTTGTTTTTGCCTTTCTTTGCTATTCGAATCGGTCTAACTTTTAAATAGTTTCTTTCGTCATAAAAAGACACGCCATTATCGGCAAGAAAAAATTTACCTTAAACACTTATTTATGTTTTATATTTTTCACTTTAGACAATTTTTAGACTTTGGAGGTCTTTACGATCGGGAGAAACTGTTTTGGAAAGAAATTTTAGACGTTGTACTTGGATGTGCATGCGCTCCTCCTGGAGGTGGTAGGAATCCTTTAACTCCACGGTAAAAACTTGAAATTAAATTGAAATAAAATTTATATAAAAATATTATTTACTATTTTAGTTTCGTAAGACACTTTGCTCTCTTCTCCTTGCCAAAGCCGCTCGATGAAACCTTAACAACTATATTTAGTGGTATCCTAGGAGGGTAAGTAAATTTACTATGCACATGACATAAGATAAGTATTACATGAAGCTTAGTTCAGATGTGTTTCCTGTTATGAGATATTCACACACACACATAATATAATATTTAACCTTTCTATCTTTGGAATTACCTCTCTATTGAAAACTATAGTTCATATTAAGAATGTAGTTTCTTTCGTCAAAACGGACGTTAAAAATCAATTTAATATAATATTTAATTGAAAAATTTTTAAAAGAATTCATTCAACGAATCCTCTTAACTTATGCAAAAAGTCTGAAACGACAGACCCATAACAACTTTACTAGGATAGCGTAAAATATCAAATTACATTATTTATAATGAACTGATTTCGATTCGAGTTGAAAAGAGAATACTATGCCGGAAACTCGTCGGCATATATACTATGCCTCATCAAATACCAGCAGCACCTCAATGAGATATGCTAAAAGAAAAAAAAAAATATTATTTAACTAAACTGGCGAATCATCTCAATTTGCGGTATCATTTAAGCAACGTTATGTGTACCTATGTGATAGAATATCAACTAAATCAACAGAAAAGGATAAGATACCAAACCGATTTCTTTATAGCTAATTGGCTCTGATCTAAGTTCAAAAGAGAATACTGTCATCTATCATATTCCATCTATTATCAGAAGCACGAAAACAATATTATCTAACTGACTTCTTTAACTGCATCATCTAAACGTACGCTATCGTTTAGACGTATGACAGAATATCAGCTCTTCCTGGAATAGAATGATTCCAAACCGCATTCTTTGTGATTAACAGGTTTGAAATAGTGCTGCAAATAGAATATAGTGCTAATTTTCTTGTCTCATTGAATATCAGATCTACCTCAGTGAGAGATTTTAAGTTTATAGATTCTTCCTAAAATCTAAATAATTTCTGTTTGATTAGGTTAATTTTTTAGCACAAATAATCTATTATAGTCGCAGTGCTCTAGTCCATTAGAAGTATTCTACACTACTTCATTCTCTTTTTCTACATAAATATAAGATAATGCATTATATATCCTTTAAATTAAACCTATATTACTAACACGGTTTAAATAATTTTTCTTTTCAGATTTCTGAGTGACTTTACACCTGCCTTACATGAATTATGTACACCAATCGTTAATGCATGTGTCGATGTATATATGCGTGTATCACAGGAAATGTTACCAACACCAGACAAATCGCATTATATATTCAATTTGCGTGATCTCTCCAAATGCATACAAGGCATCCTACAAGCAAGCTATGCAAATTATATCATGGAATCACAGTTATTGCGTCTCTTCTATCATGAGACCACTCGCGTGTTCCACGATCGGCTTATAAATAAAGAAGATAAAACATTCTTTAATAATTTGTTAAATGATGTTTGTTTGAAACAATTTGGTAAACAAGTGGTAAAACCAAATGAACCACCAATAGTTTTTGGAGATTTTATGATATTCGGTCGACCAAAACCAGAGCGTGTCTATGAAGAAATAAGAGATTATAAAAAACTTGAAAGTATTTTAATGGATTATGTTGAAGATTTTAACTCATCAACTGGCAAAAGTATGCGTCTTATACTTTTTCAAGATGCTATAGAACATACAGTACGTTTGGTACGTTTACTACGTAGTGATCGTGGCAATGGTTTGCTCGTTGGTATTGCCGGTATGGGTAAACAATCCCTAACGAAACTTGCTTCTCATGTGAATGAGTATAAGTGTATACAAATTGAATTGAAAAGAAATTATGATTTGAATGCTTTCCATGAAGACTTAAAGGTTATATATCAAATAGCAGGTGTAAGTTACTGTCTTTAATACATCGCTTCACTTTTTCGTTCATTTTAATTTGAATTTTTTGGAAGGTTGAGAATACTCCAGTTGTATTTTTGATGATTGATACACAAATAGTAGAAGAAGAATTCCTAGAAGATATGAATAATATATTGAATTCTGGTGAAGTGCCAAATCTGTTTGAAGGTGATGATTATGAGAAAGTTATACTGGACACACGTGAATCGTGTAATGCAGCGACTAAAGGAGGCGTAAGCAATAGACTTTTACTGTCAAAAATAATTATTTCAGAAATAATATAACTCTATTAATCAAAAATATATAGTAATTCCATTTCGTTGCTTTTAAAATATATATTTTCTGCTTTATCTAAGGGTTGCACTCGTGATGACATTTACAAATTCTTTATTAATCGCGTACGTAATAATTTACACGTTGTCCTCTCCATGAGTCCTGTGGGTGATGCTTTTAGACGTCGCTGCCGTATGTTTCCTTCATTAGTGAATGCTACTACTATCGATTGGTTTACCAGTTGGCCAACTGAAGCTTTGTATTCTGTGGCTTTAGGCTTGTTAGTGGAGATAACAAAATCTGAAGAAGAGAGAATAGCTTTAGCCAGTACAACTGTATTTATGCATATGGTTAGTATTGTTTAATTACGAAAAATTTTATTTAGAAATCCTTTCGTTTATTTAAATCTTTTGTCTAAATAATAAATCTTATATTACAGACTGTAGAGGAAGCGTCAAAACAATATTATAAAGAAATGAAACGTCATTATTATACCACACCCAGCAGTTATCTGGAATTACTTAAACTCTATCAAAATTTATTGAAAACCAAAACCGAAGAAATCATAGCTAAACGTAAGCGTATTAGCAATGGCTTAAATAAGCTTCTGGAAACAAATGAAGTGGTAAGTAATAGTACCAATAAATTTTTGTGGGTACTCTGTATATACACATGTGTGCTATATGTTATTTGTTCGCTATATTTATATTTATACTATGCTCGCGTTATGTCCCACAAAGAAAAAATTTCACTAAGTGCAACTGTTTATGGATCTCTCAGTGTTCGCATTGGTATCCCTATTAAAAATGTGCAATCAGCTCAATTTTCTTTTTTGTTATTCAACAAATTATTATTCAAATTATTATTAGTTAATAGCTATCTTAATTTTATTTCGGGGCAATAAACCCCGAAAGCGCTCAATGAAAACTCAAGATAATGATGATACAAGTGGCTAAGCAGACACAGCTTAAGAGTCACTAGAGAAAAGATAGAACTACTGATACTAACAAAACGTTACATGCCATTGAAAATTGGGATATAAGTCCCGAGTGTAAAACCGTATACTTTTTGGAAATATCCATATAGGATAAAAAACAAAAAATAATGGAATTGTTTGTATTTCAAAGCCCTCTAGGCACTTTTCGAGCATTCAGCTACAAAAATTGGCTAGAAGACGGAGTGTTAATAGAAGACGTTATTTATCACTACTATATATATACAAAATTATATTCTATCAGATGACTACCACATTCAGAGAGTGTATGTGCTTTACATGCAAAGACCCGAAAAGTTGAGTTGATTGAACTTTGTGGAACTGTGGATGCTATTGCGGTTTCTGTCTGCAGTTGTCACCTGCGTGGGGTATTACTGTTGTCGACATTACTGTGTACTCGTGATTTTAATAGATATTTTATTTTATCATTTTAATTAAAAATGTTATTAGCCTATACTCATTTTTTGTACATCTCTATACTTCAGATCGTAGTAATGCAACGTGAATTAGAAGTTATGGTACCACTGCTCGATGAGCAATCAGCAAGTATGAAAGTACTACTAGATCGCTTAGATGTTGACAATAAGGCTGCTGATAAAGTCAAACACGCCGTTATGCAGGATGAAGCAGTAGCAAAGGAGAAATCAGAACAGTGTAAAGTTATATCAGACGATGCTAGTAAAGATTTAGAAATAGCAATGCCAGCACTACGCGAAGCTGAAGCAGCGCTTAATAGTATTAGTAAAGCTGATATAAATGAATTGAAATCTTTCACAACTCCACCAGCGCTAGTGCAGTTTTGTATGGAAGCTGTTTGTATACTACTTGGAGCAAAGTGGGTATAAACATTTCAACTTAAATGCAAATTATAATTTCTTATTTTCTTAAGACCCACTTGGGCTGCAGCTAAGGTCGTTATGAATGATGTGAATTTCTTAAAACGACTATTTGAATATGACAAGGAACACATTAAAGAAGATGTTTTAAATAAAGTTAAGAAATATATTGACCATCCGGACTTTTCACCTGTCGTAAGTACACCATTTATCATAAGAATAACAAAACTTCTAATCCAATGCCAAACAATCTATTGTAGAAATTTGAAAAAGTTTCGAAAGTAGCAAAATCGGTAAGTCTTTGGGTAATTGCTATGGATAAATTTGCCAAAGTCTATAAAGTTGTGGAACCAAAAATAAAACGGAAAGAAGCAGCTGAAGGAGAACTGAAAGCCGTAACAGAATTGTTACGCCGCAAACAAAAGGAATTAGCTGATGTTGAGGAAAAAATACAAGCACTCAAAGATGATATTGATGAAAAAAATCGTGAATTTAAGATTATTCAGGATAAAGTGGATCTAAGTTATACACGACTTAATCGTGCTGCTCGTCTAACATCTGCACTGTCAGAAGAAGAAATTCGTTGGAAGCAAACTGTTAAGGTGCATTGTTATGTCAATATCATAATAATCAGAATCATATAATAACAAAAATAGATATATTCATATTATAATAGATATATTATAATATAATAGATATATATTATAAAATAAAAATAAAAACAAAAAACATTTTAGACTTTAACTAGTGACTTGGGATGTGTACCCGGTGATGTTTTGGTGAGTGCAGCTTGTGTCGCTTACTTAGGTGCATTTTCAACTTCTTACCGCACCGATTTGGAACATCGCTGGGTGCAAAAATGTCGTGAATATAAAATTCCTTCCAGCAAGGAATTTAATTTGTTAACAATATTGGGTGATGCATATGAAATGCGTACTTGGACTATGGCCGGATTACCTAAAGACAACATATCTGTGGAAAATGGTTTATACGCCACTCGTGCGTTACGTTGGCCACTGATGATTGATCCACAAGAACAGGTATTTTTAATAATGTATTAAGTACAGTCCTACTAATATATATATAAGAAAATTTAAATTTTAATTACTAGATTTTATTTTATTAAATGTATTCTGCATAAATTATCAATGAATATCAGTGGCGTATTCAGGAGGTATTAGGAGTTAGAACTTGTCCTCCCATTAACTATGTAATCTAAAGATAACACAATGCAAAGATACTGTCAAAAAATCATATTTTCAGCAGGTATTAGGGGATAAATCTCTCTTTCCTATTGACTATATAATCTACAAATAACACAATGCAAAGATATTGCAAAAAAAATTATATTTTCAAACATCTGCCCTATTTGCAGTGGCTTTTTCAGAAGAGATTAAGGGACAGATTTTCTCTTCACATTGACTATATAATTTGAAAATAACACAATCCAGAGATACTGCCAAAAAAAGTCATATTTTCAAATATGTTTCTTACTTACATTGGCGTATTACGTAGGGATTAGGGAATAGATCTCCTCTTCCTATTGACTATATAATCTTAAGATAACACAACACAAAGATACTGCCAAAAAAAGGCATATTTTCAAATGTGTACCCTAATTGCACAATTCTGACTACGCCACTGATGAGTATCATTAATAATCCCTCAATATTTGTAGAAATCCTTAAACTCCAGCAATGCAGAAATGATTAACTCTTGCGTTTTAGGCCAATCGTTGGATACGTAACATGGAGAAACCAAACAACTTAAAGGTCATTAAAATGACCGATGGTAGCTTATTACGAGTTGTTGAAAATTGTATACGTCAAGGACTACCTGTACTTTTAGAAGATATCGATGAAACTATTGATCCATCTTTACGTCCCGTACTCCAAAGAGAAACATATGTACAAGAAGGTCGTGTATACCTAAAGTTGGGTGATGTGGTTATAGATTATGATCCAAACTTCAAGCTATACATGACAACAAAATTGGCAAATCCACATTATTTACCTGAAATTTGCATAAACGTGACTTTAGTTAATTTCCTAGTAACGGAAAGTGGGCTTGAAGATCAATTGCTGGCGTAAGTTAACATTTATTACTATACATACATTAGATATTAGTACATTGTCAACTCTTTATGTCTTTATGGCTCATATTATTTAGAGTTAAAAGTTCATTACATTATATCTCAATTCTTTTATAGTGATATTGTAGCTATAGAACTGCCAGCAATGGAACAGCAACGTAATGATCTTGTGGTTAAAATTAACACAGATAAGCAACAATTGCTTGCTTTAGAAGATAAAGTTTTAAAATTGCTTTACAACTCTCAAGGCAACATATTGGATGATGAAGAATTGGTAGAAACCCTGAATGATGCCAAAGTAATTAAAAACAAATTTTTCTAAGAGAACAACTTAGTGAATGTAAATTTTATATTTATCCTAGGAAACGTCATTAATCATAGCAGCACGTTTAATTGATACGGAAGAGACCGAAAAGGTCATAACCAAAACCCGAGAACAATATCGTTCGCTTGCTTCACGTGGTGCTATACTCTACTTCGTTGTGGCTGGCTTAGCAGAAATCGATCCAATGTATCAGTATAGCTTAAAATACTTCTCACAAGTTTTCTGTAATGTTATACGTCTTGAGCATGAAAAAGTAACTGTTGAGGAACGGATCCGATTGTTGAAATTGGATGAACTGAAAGCTATTTATGACAATGTTTCACGTGGTTTATTTGAAAAACATAAAATGATATTCAGTTTTCTCTTAGCTTTATGTATAGAAAGACAAGAGAATCGTGTAAATCAAGCGGAATTTAATTTTCTTAGTCGCGGTGTTGTGGGTTCTGTCTCTGAGAAACGTATGCCAGCTAATATTAAAATGAGTGAATTAGAATGGCTATCTTGTGAGTTTTTGGAAGACAACTTTCCACAACAATTCAGTGGATTCACCAGTGCTATAGCTACTCCCTTTTTCCTACAAATACTGGACAATAAAGAGGTAAGATATAACATACTTTCAGATTTATTTAAACTTTTTACAAATTTCTTTTTTAAAGGTCTTCAATTTTTCACAAAGTAATGCCGAACCCGTCGCTACCTGGAATAAACGTCTAACAAACTTTCAAAAACTAATGTTTGTAAAAGTCTTTCGTACGGAACGCTTTCTGCTTAATGTCGTGATCTATCTCCGTTCTACGGTTGGGAAATATTTTACTGAAGCCTCAGCCACAGGAAACCAGCTTAAAGTTGTGTAAGTATGAAAATATTCACTTAAATGATAAGTGCGAAAACTGATTTTTAATTTCTGCATAAAAATGTAATCATTTTTAATGCCAGATGTATATCCACTCTAGAATCTTCCTTCCTTAAGTATCTACCTTATGTTAGCAGAATAGTGTTCCATTTCAAGATTATTGTATCCTTACCTAAAGTTGTCTATCCCAGTAGTATTCAAATGGACTTACATATTTCTTTCTTTGATTCATTAAAATAAATTATCAGTTCAAAGTAATACTTTTAAGTTTTTATTAACTAAAATGACACAGTTCATGTTCTAATAAGATCTTAGAAAGTGTATAGTAAATATATTTGATACGCTCACTACTAGAAGATAATCATATTAATCGAACAATGGATATTCTGGAATAGTTGAATAATTTTTATTTTTTAAAATCCCCTCATTAAAACACTTTAATAATGAAATCAATAATCTAAGAACTGCACTCTTTAAACATAATATTTTATATTAGTGTCCACTGCCTTTTTACAGATTTTTGGATACTTCGAATGTTACTCCTCTTGTCTTCGTACTGACAACTGGTTCGGATCCAATGTCAAACTTTTTACGCTTTGCCGAGGAAATGAAATATATGGATAAATTTTATTCAATATCTTTGGGTCAAGGACAGGGACCAATTGCTGAAAGTTTGATAGATAAAAGTTTACGTATGGGTCACTGGGTGTTCTTGCAGAATTGTCATTTGGCTACCTCATGGATGTGTTCAATGGAAACTATTGTCAGAAATATTACATTAGGAATAACAAAAGCTCATGACGATTTCCGTTTATTCCTATCGTCAATGCCAACAAAGAATTTTCCAATTAGCGTCCTACAAAACTCTGTTAAGCTTACAAATGAACCACCAAAAGGCATAAAAGCCAATGTTTTGGGTGCACTTAATGATTTAAGCACTGATTTCTTTGAAGTACATGTACTCGGATATAAATGGCGTGCAATTGTTTTTGGTCTTTGTATGTTTCATGCTGTCATACTTGAGAGACGTAAATTTGGACCATTAGGTTGGAATATAATGTATGAATTCAATGAAAGCGATCGTGAATGTGGTCTTAAAACATTAGAATTTTATATTGATCGTGTTGTGGAGGATGATATTGCTTGGGATGCAATTTACTATGTAAATGCCGAAATTACTTGGGGTGGACGCGTAACAGATTACTGGGATCAACGTTGCTTGCGTACTATATTAAAAATATTCTCATCAGCACAAATTTTAAAACCCGAGTACAAATACAGCCGCGGTGATCCTTATTATATGGACCCCGGCAAGGATACTGTTGAGGAATACTTGAACTATGTGAAATTCTTTCCTACTGTAGAGGATCCAGAAATATTCGGCATGAATCAGAATGCAAATATTGTGTTACAGACAAAGGAAACAAACTTTTTCATTAGTACTTTGCTATTAGGTCAACCGCGTGCTGCTGCCGATGAGGGTCAAGCAGCAGAAAACGATATGTGTCTTGAAGTTATAGCCAAGATTAAAGAGGTACTAATTACTAAAATAAACAAAGATAACATAAACCCAGAGTTATTAAAAGTAAGTATATTATAATTAATTTTGGATATATTTGAGTGTGCATATATTTATATTTGTTTCGGCATACAGCTCGATAACAACGGTCAACAACTTTCACTAACAACTGTATTAGTACAAGAAGTTGATCGTTTCAATAATTTCCTAGCGCTTGTACACGACAGCTTAGTCAATTTAGCTAAAGCCATAAAGGGTTTAGTTGTTATGTCTGAAACTCTCGAGGAAGTTTTTCAATCACTACTAACAAATGTGGTGCCACGTTTATGGGAAAAGAAAAGTTTTCTCTCCATCAAGCCTTTACCCAGTTATATAGCTGATTTTCAACGAAGATTGGATTTTATAGCTACTTGGTCAGTAGAAGGTAACCCACGTTCTTATTGGATAAGTGGATTTTTCTTTCCACAATCATTTCTAACGGGTCTGCTGCAAACACATGCAAGAAAGCGTGTTTTACCGATTGATTCTTTAAAAATAGAATTTACAGTTTTTGATCACTATATGATACAACAAGATTTCTTTGAAAGACGTCAACATAAACAACAGGTAGCTGACGCTTTAATTTTGGTGCTTAAAAATTTTTAAATTTCTTATTCTGTAGGTGGATAGTATCTATGGCAATTTACCAGAATCAAATGAAGGTGGTGTCAATGTACATGGTATTTTTATAGAAGCTGCTCGCTGGGATTCATCACAGGGTGGCTTATCAGAATCACTGCGTGGTGAACTTTATTGTCGTATGCCAACAATACGTTTTATACCTTGCTTAGAACAACGAAAAATTGAACGTTATGAGTCTCCATGCTACAAAACGCAATCACGTTCTGGTGTTCTGTCGACGACAGGTCATTCAACAAACTTTGTCCTATCTGTACTATTACAAAGCAAATTCCCACCCGATTATTGGATAATGCGCGGTACGGCTCTAGTCACAGGCGTGTCCGAAAATATTTCCTAAATTTGTTGTAGCTAAATTATTTATTTTATTTCTTTTTATTATTTACAGTGACTTTTTTTTAAGAACTTTTATTTTTATATTTACTTATTTTGTACAAATTTATAAAAAAAACTATTTTAATAAAGAGGAATTTTTTTTAAATTCTCTCTTCTCAATATTTAAAAAAATAGTATTTCCCTCCTCCTTCTGTATATATCTTACAAAGTATATAAGAGCCACGTTAGCCAATTTATAATTAGACATTGAATATATATTATTTAAAGAAGATAAAAATTTTGCTCTTTTAAATAAATATATATACTCCATAAATATATTACATAAATGCTTTCAAATATGAAACCCATAAAGGAGAAAGCAGCATGGATGGATATTAAACTGTATTAATTTTGAAACATAGGACATTAACAAAGATATTTTTTATTTTCATTGGAAATACTAAAAAGTTATAAATGGCCTATGCAGACAGGTCTAATGGATAACATAAAAAACGGTGGAGATGTTACATTGAGATCTCAAAGTTATTGTTTTCAAAGTTATATGCTTAAATATTTTTAACAAATATTTTTTATTATATATATTTATTTAATTTTTTTAATTAATGTACACACATATTAAATATAGCACATATGTAAAAAACAAATATATATATATCATGTTACACATCCACTTCACGATTGGTCACACCATCAATTTCTTCCATCATACGTAGGAGCGTAGCTTCATCGTTTGAATATATGGGTGACAGTGAGATATCTTGCATAGTTCGAAATTTTCCCAAATTATAAAGTTGTTCATTCTCTAAACGTAAGTAATTCCATATATAACGTCTATAAACAAATATATTGATTTATTAATTTTGATATTTAAAAAATCTAAATATACCTGAATATTTCCAAACATGCTCCAATTGTTGTCATACAATACTTCGATATATATCTCTGTTCCTCCACGTAAAATGCAAAAATCCAGTAAAAACGAATTAGTAGATTTTCTATCATGGCAAAATAGTAGAAACACTGTAAATTATAATACAATTAATACACTCCGTTAGAGTGGATGCAAACCTTATCTAAACTAACGTTAAATAAATGTCTTTAATAAGTGAGCAATGTTTATTATAAGAGACATAAAATTCTTAAAATAAAAGAAATCTGCACTTCAATATATATTATATCAGATATACATATATACCATACCTAATAAACTGCTTAAAAATTTTACAAGAACTTACCGGTTCGTATACGACTTGTTCACGCAAAAAGATATTATCTCCGGAAAATTTTTTGAAGACTCCAAAATCTCTGAAGACGTCCCATGCATAAAAATACACAGTGGAAATAATAGAACTTATCAAGTAACCCCAAACAAATGGATTTTGAAAAGTACTACTATAAACATCTAAATCAAGGAATAAAACCAATAATATTAATATTTATTGAAATATACCACCCAGCTATTTGAACTATAAAAATTACCTTTATAGTAAGACGACAAGGTGCCAAAAATCACAACTGGAAATGTTGTAGCATACTTTCCGGCATTGCATAGAAATGGAAATACTGAACGTTTATCGGTAAAACGACGCGCAGATTGAGCAAAACAAAACCATGCAGGTAGACATTGCAATATTGGAATAATAATCATATTCTCACTGCAGACATCATTGACCGAAGCATTTCTATAATCCCAATTGGTAGTATAAAAGCAAATGATATATTCGTAGTCTACTAAACAAGTAACCAGCGATAAAAGTTGTTCAGCCAACCAAAAATTTGCGAAATTGACAGCCAAACATGGAGCAGATATTACACGACCCTATTATAAAATTGGTAACTAAAGTAAAGTTATATTAAAAAAGATATATATATGCAACTTACCATCACTTTGAGTAGCCACATGCGTGCATTATAGTTCATTATTGGCAATGGATTTATGAGATAACCAATCATTGCCCAAAATAAAGCCAATGGAAATATATAGCGCGGTACATCTACTAAGTTACAGTAGAAAAACCCCAAAATACTTAAGGTCCACAACACAGCAAATGCCATTGCTAACTGCATTATATGCAAGGAGGTTATATGATCACAAGGATCAATATTTAATATAAGCATATAATTTATGCCGGCTTTACGCCAATCTTTTATATTCAAACCACAAAAGAATAGAAATAATATGAACAAAAATGGACCCCGATATATACGCAAAAGAGTTGTATAATTTCCAATTGTTAGTTGTTTTGTAAAAACTATATTATAAATTATTTATTGTAGTTTGAGAAATTAAGTAGATTCATTACTTACGCACATGTATATACAGCAAAAATAATTAGTATTATTAGTACTCCAGTAAAACTTCCCAAACTAAATAACATACCCGGTTTATAGTCACTGTTCAATGAGGATATACGTAAGCGATTGAGTGCGCGTGTCCGATCACCATTTTCAAAATATGAGGTAAACTTGTCTTCTGTATCTCGCAGAAGATTCATAAGTTCACGATCGATATGGAAATATGCACAGTCCACTATATCATGTAGCCAGTCCACACCAGTCGCCATCTTCACAAGCTAAATATTTAAATAATAATAGTAAGTTTTCAGAAGGTGGAGAAGAGGTAGTTTTTAAAACTAAAAACAGGGTCTAATTCCCAAACATTCACTCGATGGAAGATAAAATTTTTATATTTAAAAATTTCTCTTCAATTAATCCCTTTTCTGTTAGAAAAGGTTCCCATGATAGTTTTCTTATCATAGGACATTTTTTTCATTGATGGATTGCTATACCGAGTGACTTTAAGATACGGTTTTGCGCTACGACCATGAAAGGATCTATTATTTTTAATATTGTAATACACACCTTATCGTGTTTCTGGAGTATTTTTTGAAAGGAAGTATAATTGAGACTCTGATAATTTTGCAACAACACTAAACTCAAGTAGTACTCGCTGTAGTTTTCTCTAAAAGTTTTAATTTTCTTTTTTGTTAATATGCCATGATGACTATTTTCTTTCTCTTTAACCTCATCAAGATATATGTAGAGCTCGGTTTCTAGTGCTACATGTTTACGATGTGCTTCAGATAGTTTTTCCTCAAAAAATCGATTAACTTTTTTTAATTCTCGTTCGCATTGTTGGAAAAATTTTTCATCGAAATTTGCATAATAATTTCGTATGGAACGTAAATCAAATGCTAGGTTTGAGGGTGAATTATCCACAGCTGTCAGTAACATGGTTTTGAGATTCTAAAAGATATGTAATATTAAATTCTAATATACTATCTACGGAACAATTGAATAATCACTTCGTAATTCATATATTGTACACGCCATTCTGTTGTTAAATGTGTAGAAAGAATGGAATTAAATTGCATTTTCAAAGCCTCTTTATAGATAAAACAAGATTTCTAAATTATATATGTATATTTAGTTCAAATACAATTTAAAAATGTTTAAAGTATTATAATTGTAAATATATGATAGATAGTTCAAAGTATTATATTAGAAATTCAAATATGTGTATTTTTATAAATAGTTGAAATTACTGCAGCCTTAGGTATTGAGTTGGATTTTTGACAATAATATATATCACAGCACATTCTTTCCGAAAATGTCATATAGCAGACTTTATCTACTCTTAACAGACAAAGCTTCACAACTTAAATGTTGGATTATAATAATGGATAAATAATAATAATCAAACTGACAAACTTACCAACACCGCGTTATCTAATCTCAGAACGGTTACAGGCTCCTCGGGGAGGTATGCAGATCCGAGGTCAATTATTTACTCTCTATTAACTGCGAGGTTTCTTCAAACCCCCTATCTACGCCTTGACTGGATTATTGTTTATCACTTCATCAGACTAAGCAATAATTGACCTCAGATCAGCATACCTCCCCAAGGAGCCAGTAACCATTCTGAGATTTAACAACGCGGTGTTGGTAAGTCTATCAGATTTCGCAAATAATTTCAGGGCTCTATCCTTTATGTATTTTTTGATGGGATCAATCTTGATGTCCCTGAGGATATCATTCGTCCTAATGTACCATGGAACTTTGAAAAGTCTTCTCAGAGCCTGGCCTTGTGTAATTTCTAGCTGGTGAATAGTAGTGTTTGAAGCTTTGCTAAACGCTACACAACCATATAGAAGTGACGGACGAATTATTTGGTTATATATCAATTTAATGTTCTTAGCATTGAGATTTTTATTTCTAAATAGCGGTTTGAGGTAATGAAGAATTTTGGCACAATAGCTGTAAAATCTATCTATTAAAAAGATATTATATAGATTTCATCATTAAATGTATTTATTATGAATTACTTTAGTTTACAGATCTAATTTTTAGAATTACATATATAGTTTAAAAATATATTTAATATAACTTATTGTTCATTATTATTTTTGCGCTCCTCAAAAAAAGAGCTTTTGTGTACTTAAAATAATTACAATAACTAAAATTAACATTCATTAATTAATATAAGTTTGACTTCAGCACTTAATTGACTATCATTTATAAAAGGGAATGTATACAAAATTTTCGGGAAGGTTCAATTATATATAACACAGTGGAAATAAATTTCAAAGTACTTAGGTTTTTTATATAGAGTACGTTTACATAGTGAAAGTAAAAAAAAATTAATTTCTTAATTTTTAATGGATGTTATTATGGCAAATTAATTATTTATTATTACATTTTATGGCCTATGACAAAATATATATTTCGAATAAAAAAAGGATTTTGTATTTAATTCTATAATTGAGTGCATTTACGAGGTAAAGAATTGCATATTTATTATGTACTTATATACTATGCATTGTTTAGTTATGCTAATATATATAATCCATTATACATTAATTTGTTAGCAACAATACTTTTCACTTACAGTACAAAATGATGTTAATTTTTATTTTTTACATATTCTAAATACCAATAAAGAGACCTCAAAAAAATATACATTTAATAATATGTTATAATAATTTATGTGCAAAAGAGAGATATTATTTGAAAAATATTTTTAAATTACTTTAGAAAGAAGTTATGTGATCTTGATATATAATTAAATATTACTTATTAATATTTCATTATTATTTCGAAGTTGAGGATTTTGGTTTACGATCTTGTATTGTAGTTGATGGCTATGTATTATGATAACTGTTATATGCATATTATTTTATTAAATTCAAATTAAAGCAATCATTTAATTTAATAAAAATTTGTAATCTAAACGTATTTAATTCTAAGTGATAAAATTTAACACACTCTTAATAAAAAATTCATAATTTAGTACTTTTAAATAAAAAAATATTTCATTAAATCACAATTCATTTTGTAAACGTACTCAAAATATTATAATGATAATATTTTAATTTGTGAATTATTATTTTCTATTGTACATTTTTATATAAGTAATACTGCTACGAAATATAAAACAAAAAAATATTTGCACATTAAAAAAGAACATAACATTAACTTAAAAAATAGGTGTTTTGGAATATGCAGGGTCTTTTTAAGTACTTTAGTATAAATTCACAAATATTTTTACCATATAAAAAATGTATATACAAAAATATTTCAATTATGTATTAATATAAACCTGAAGATAACATCTTAATAATTTTATGTATATAAAAAGAAAGACTCGTCGATTTCAATTTTAAAGTAATCAATTCATACAGTAAATAATCGTAATAAAAGCTATATATATTTCTATATGCTTACTTATTTTAAATAGGCTTATTAACTAAATATGCTTAATATGCTTAATCTATATTAAAAATAAGTTTTTCGAAAATTTTTATAAAATTGGAAGCATTCAAAAAATTTCGTATTTAAGTTCAGTTCATTTTACGTTGATTTCTACAACTTTTTCGAACCTTCAATATCAATAGTCAAATCATGTAGTGAACCACGCGGATTTAGTAGACTACGTTTTTCTGGATCTTTCGATTTTTTCGGTTTTGGACGATTCGATTTTGTGTAGCGATTAATAACACCATCCGGTTCATCCATCATACGTAATATTAATGTTTGATCTGAAGAATCTATAGGTGCTATAGATATATCACGAACGGCACGGAATTTACCACAGTTATTTAGATGTTCGTTCTCTAGACGGAAGAAGTTCCAGACAAAACGACTATGAAAAAAAATAATTTATTATTTATTTAGCAAAAAAAAATTATTATAAACTATTTAATTACCGAAAAACTTCTAAGATACCAGTTACAGATGTCATAATATCGCTAGTTGCATATTTCATTTCGGTAATATAGAATGATAACGCCCAACTAAATCGTAATAACAAATCCTCAATAATGGCGAAGTAATAGAAACCCTAAAATAATATAGAATAAATAAAATAGAAAATAAAATAATATATGAAAATCGCTTACGGTTGATGAATAAACCACTTCTTCACGTAAAAATTTATTTTCGCCTGCATTCTTATCGAATAAGCCCCAATCCATTTTGATATCCCAAGTATAAGCATAGCAAGACGATACCACTGATGCAGCCATCCAAAGCCAAGTGTATGGATTATCGAAAGTGGCAGCATAATACGCTACATATAAAAGAGAGATAGAAAGAGAGAGAGAGAGAGAGAGAGAAATAGTAAACGTAGTCCTTACATATACATTTTAAATATAGCTAATAAACTTACGACTATAAAAGCTCTTTAAAGTGGCAGATATGACTACTAAAAATGTGGTTGCATACTTTCCAGCATTCACTAAATGTGGAAAGGCTTCACGAGTATCTCGATAACGTCGTAAGCATTGCGCAAAACGAAACCAAGCTGGCAAACAATTGAATATTGGACGTATAATGAAATCTTTTTCCATGCATATCGAGGCATCACGCGCTTCTGTCCAATTACCATTGGTGAAATAAAAACAAATCAGATATTCAAAATCCAGTAAAGCAGTCGCTAAAGAATTCAGCTGATCACCAAGCCAGAAATCAGCAAAGCCGACATGAAAGAATGGTGCAGCAACCATACGCCCCTAAATTTTTTTATATAAAATAAATACATATATGTATAGAGAAATATATACTATAATAACTATATATCCACTTACCGTGATGCGCAATAGCCAAAACCGTGCATCATGATGCAGAACATGAAAGGGATTAACCAAGAAGGCAACCATTACAAGCGTTAAAGTTAATGGATTTATAAAAGCTGGTATGCTAAGACTGGCACTATATAAAAAGCTCAGCATACTTAGAGTCCATATAACACCAAAAATAGCCGCCAATTCCATTAAATGTTGCTCTGATAGATGATTTCGCGGATCCAATTCGAATATGAGTACATGATTGACACCAGACGATCGCCAACCATATATATTAACGCCAATTAAAAATATAAATTCTATTATTAGTAAAGGACCACGATAGAGACGAAATGTGACCTTTAGATTTTCACCGCTTATATCATGGAAAATTGCTGCAAATAAATATATGCACACAGAAATTATATATATTTATACATATAAAAAATATTTATAAAGCGAAAAAGTATATATACAACTTACCTGAAAGTACGACTACAATACCCAAAACAATAAAACTACCCGAGAATAGACCCACTTTAAAAGTAGTCCACGGACTTTGTTGTTCACCCAGTGGTGGTACACGTAATCGTTTCATCGCGCGTTGACGATCACCGCCTTCAAGTTCGCCTGTAACTGTTGTCTCAGTTTCATTTATTATATTATCAATATCTTTATTGATGAAAAAATGTGATGACTCCACAAAGTCTTGTCGCCATTTTGCACCAGTGTCAACACGTAAGAGCTATAAAAATATATTTTTATGTTTTGTATATATAATAGATGTATGGAAACTATTTTGTTTACCTTATCGTGTTTCTTTAGTATCTTACGGAAACCAGTGTGATTTAAATTCTGATAGTTTTGTAATAAAATTAAACTTAAATAAAATTCACTAAAGGCAAGTTTTAATTCTTGTGCCTTTCGATGTGGGAGCCCGGCTTTCTTTAGAGATTTTGCTTTTTTCGCCGTTCTTTCTGATTCTTCCACACATGTTTTTAGCTCTGCTTTAAGCGTTGCAAACTTACGTGTTGCCTCAGCTAATTTTTCGGAATAAAAAGTATTGATTTTCTTCAATTCTTTATCACAATAATGAAAAAAATTTTCATCGAAATTCGCAAAATGTCTTTTAAGTACATCATCTTCTACACTATCCACAGATGGCGCTTCTTCTACAGCCAAATACAGCATGGCCTTCATTTCCTATAAAAAAATTAATTTATTTTTTTTTACATTTAATTAAAACAAAGTAATATAATATATATAGCTTTTATTATAAGACGTCTGAAAACATCCGTCACTGCATCCTTTGAGGATTATTGTGACAAACTCACTTTAGTGCCTAATTCCGTTATAAGTGGAGAGGCAGTTGATAAGTACCGAAGTCTGAGTCTGGCGAGACTATCACAATGACACAGAATGTATTCTACTGTTTCCTCTTCTTTGTGACAAAGTCTACATTGTGGTAATATACAACGGCAAAGGTATCAAACTCAGTCCCTGAACAGTAATGAACACATAGGGCGGACTACATTTTGCATGTACATAGAGATATGGAACTATATTACACAGATCCTTTATATAATTGACTTAAGTTAAAAATATTTGCAGGAAACTTTTCCTATTTAGGACGTGTGCGAGTTAGGCTAAGTTGCGTTCTAAATGAGGGAAATTCTAAGATGAGCCGATAATGTAGTGATGTGTCGACACGTGTTGATAAATGGCTAAATGTGTGCAGTGCAAAAAATCCCAAAAAATCTCCCATTTGGTTTAGCATCAACTTAGCCTAACTCGCACACGACCTAAGTTTGTATGTGAAACTCACTTCGGGCAACAAAAGATAAGCTAAAGATCTGGCTCATGTTTACAACTAAAGTAAAGCGTTTCTCCCAATCAGAATAGAACTTAAGCTATTGACAGATTATCTGATAGATCGCTGTATAACTATGCCAACAAGATGGATATATCCAGAAGAAAAAAAGTCGACTCTGCTTGAAATCAAAAAATATATCTGATTACATTCTTTGTGGTTGGTCGACTTTACTTTGGCTTAGAAACAGAATACTCTAATGGAAACAACTATCTCCATCTGATATTGAAAATATTCCTATCAATGGCAAAAATTTTTTTCTTCGTTCAAATGGCTGAGTGTTCTCAGTTAGATTAAAGTCGATTACTAACACAAAAGATCTAAAATGGTCGCAGTAATTCGCTCCGTTGGATGCCTTTTATCCAAGTATTCAACTCATTATATATTTTAGTATAGTAAATAAGCCACGAGGAGAAGAGAACTACAGTAAGTAAGTAATAGTTTGTTCTATGTATTTAAAACTAGGAAAAAACAAACAAACTGATTAAGTTATGTCTTTATGTTTTCATTAGGATGTGAACAACCCAAAAAAGAATGATTGACGTCGAACTTAAGTCTACACATTATATTCGTACATCGAACTACATCTGTATTACAGCTTAGAATAGCATACGATTGCAGAGCATTTACTGAAGCATTTTATATTATATGTTATATATACCTATATATATATATAACTTATAATAGAATTTTTTGATATTAACTATAAACAGTCCTATATATAATATTTTTTTTGTATTTTATTTAAATTTACTATGTATTCTGTTAAATAATGTTGTGACTTTTCACAATTTTTTTATATATAAGATTTAAGACCTCATACTTTACAATTTAGGTAGTTCTTCCTGTGTGCAGAGTTACACACACATATATAATATAATATTAATTACCTGTTAAGCGTGTTCTTGAATACAAAATTTTTAAAAAATATCTTTCAATAATATTTGTTTTTTGTCCACTTTGAATTCATTTTGATTTTTGATACGCTCTGAAATTTTCGCTATGTTATTATCTTAACCTTGACCAAGAAGTTTGGGCTAGAAACCTATATGCCGACATTCGAATCTCATTTTCTTTTAAACTTAAATTTTTCTTTAAAAACTGATTTAAACTATATTATATAGTATTAAATATTATTAATTTTCTTACCTCATAGTTTATATATTGTTTACGCCATTCTGGCGTGATGTGCGCCGTCAGATGTTCGGCAAACTTCATCGTGCTCACTTATAGTTCAAGATCTGAAATAAAAAAATTCACAAAATTTAAAAATTAAATATATTTTAAATATATATATATATTGTCAACTATATACACATATATATTTATATATAATTACAAATAATTTTCGACAGTAAATTTGTTTGTTTATGAATTTAATTTATTATGATCGATAGTGGAATAATTTAAGCGTGGACGACCTCCTCGACTTCGAATCAATTAAAAAAATTCAAATTTTTGATAACAACAATTATTCTCTCAAGTGACCCTTAATCATTGCTTAAGTTTTGGTAATTTAATTTCAAAACGCAAATGTCAATTATTTTTATTAATTACGCTAATTATTTTATATCAATATTATTCATTTATTACATCAATTATGGTGGAATGGCTTGCTAACGTAGGTATCGTAAGTCTTAATTGATGAGAATTTTGAAGCAAAAAAAAACCCTGTACTTTGACTTCTATATTATATGCGATTGCTTATAGATATATGACACCATTTTTTTTATTATATGTATAATATATTATAATATGTATTATTAAAAGGATAACAAAAGCAAATACTCTATGTGACACCGTATATACTGTCTATGATTTCAAATTTGAAGTGGTTTTTTATATAGCCGGTAGGAGTGTGACCACGTCTTAAGTGTTAAGTTCAACTGGACAATTATATCATAAATGGCTCAGTAAACAAAAAAGTCACTTGAAAATGTACTTGAATTAGATAAATTAATTTAACTATGTTTCATAACACTTAGACACATAGACTCCCAGGTCAGCATTTGACGACGAACAGAAGCCAAAATAAAATGAATTGTTAACAAACTTTTGTACTTGGAAGAAACGGATTTCAGAATCTAGGTTGTAGACTCCATAAACTATAGAATCAATCCTATGCAGTAGCTTGAGTATACTTTAAACCACTGGTTCACTCTATTGTTTGGTTCACTTTCAAAGTAATTTGGTTTAATGGTTCGAGAATACACTGAACTATTGGTTCGGTACGTGGTTCAGTTGAATTAACACCCAGAACAATACGGTTCAATAGTTAGAGGATATTCTCCTACAATGGCTTGGTGTATTGTTGGGTTCAATTATACTAAAAAATCTGTTTTAGTCCTGCTAACGATTGTCTTGTATAACTTATCAGTCGTAAAACGCGATTAAAATCTATTAGGCACTCCTTGTTTAAGAGTGTAACTGAAAGTAAGTGAGTTTTCACTTACTCCACCAAAAGTTAAATCATGTACCACGGAATCCAAGTGCCCACAACTGAGCTTGTTCTGGACACTGAGTCGGTGTTTAAACACTTTAATTAACACAAGAAAAGCGTTGACATTTATGCATCCACTGAATGCGGAATCACATTTTTTCCATCGAGTGCTATGACTCATAAAACAGCAGAAATTTAGATGGGCCTCCATTCATTTATGTTAATATTTTTATTCTAACAAATAAATATGTATAAATGGTAGTCTTGGTATTTAAGAAAAGGGATAAGGTTCATTTTCGAAAAGCTTACGATGTCATATACAAAACAATCTTTACAAAATCCTTTTAGAATTTTGAGACTGACACAAGTATCACGGAATTTATCTAGCTCTAGCTCATTAAGTAAAGTTAAGTAAACTTTAGAGAATACTTTCAAAGGTAGAACAAGTAGACTCATGTTTATGGATTTAACTAATTACCAGAATTAAGAATTAGGCTTCTTTCCTAACTGTCTCGACAGAACTATTATTCTTTAAAATTATGGATATAGCCAAGTTTATAAACTTATCTGTGGTTCGTTCTGTTTGATTTAAAGAGAAAGAGTCGCGTCTAACATACTAAAAAGGATGTTGTTTAGGCACTAGATGTTTCGAATTTTTACCGTTAAAGTAGTGCATTAGATCTAGTGCTCGAATAATGACTTATCTGTGATGTCACAACAGGCCATTATTTGTGATCTTTGTTACACAAGGATGATAATTTAATGTAGACAAACCTGTACTGTAAGAGTTGAGTTGAGTATTGGTGTTTGTAAAATTATAAAAAAGTAGGCAGCAAAAATTTTTATAGACGAAAAAAACAACAAATTTGCAACAACAATGATGTAGTTTTGTGTTCTATATGAGCTGATGTGAGGATTACTGTTTTCAAATACAAAAGAAAACAAGGAGTAATAATTTATGTGTACCAAAAAACAACAAATTTGCAACAAAAATGATATCGTTTAATGTTCTATATGAGTTGATGTGAGGATTACTGTTTTTAAATACAAAAGAAAACAAGGAGTAATAATTTATGTGTGCCAAAAAAACAATAAATTTGCAACAACAATGATGTAATTTTGTGTCCATTATGAATTTGTTTGTAAGTTTAAAATTAAAATTGGTTTGTTGGAAAATAGAAATTTTGATAGTTAATTTTTGATTTATGAAATAACTGTTTTATTTACGTAAAGGGTAAATTAGGAGATTGGTAAATAGACTTAGTAATGAAAACATTTTTAATGTATGAATTTGTTTGTAAGTTTAAAATTTAAGTTGGATTATTGGGAAATAGAAATTTTGTTAGTTAATTTTTGATATACGACATTATTTTCTATAGAGAGGTTTTTAAAAGACCATTAGTAAAATTGCAACAACAAAACTTTTTATATTATTTTTAATTAATTAAATTTTTTGGCTGATCATACAGCTGTTTCGATTATTGTTCAAAGCCCATCATAAGTAGACTTTTGGAATTATTTCTAATATTTAATTGTTCGTAAAGAATTTTTACCAATAAAGGGAAAACAAAAAAGGTAATCTTACAATTTTCTTATAAAATAGAAATCTCAACTATGGAGGTTAAAGAGCTGTATTTAAAATAGAAGATATTATTATCTTCATTATAGACATGATCATTTAATAATCATATTTCGATTTAATTTCTGCATGTCAAAACTCAAATAAAAAATAAAAAACTTCCATTGATGCTGGAGTAAATTGATTAGTGACATTTCCATTATTCAGTTCAGAATGATGAAGCTAATAAAACACAAAGACCCACAACACTTCAGAGTATCATTAGCAGGTGTTAATACATTGTTATTGGATGTGACTAATAGATTAGTCAAAATATATATTTATAAATGACTTGTTAAATTTAGTTGAACGAATGAAAAAACACAATAACTACACAGTCGATTGATTTCATATTAAATATGCTTCACGTTAATCTGCTGAGCAAATCTCGTGATAGTTTAATATTTTTCAAAGCACTAATATTTTTCTAGACAGACTTTTTTCTGTATGAAAAGTAATTAAATAAACAAATCACAAAAATTACTTTTTTTTCGAGTTTATATGCAAATATATTTTATTAAAATATTATACGAATTACTTTACTAACAATGTTAATTAATTGAAATTAGTACTTCAAATAAACAATAATAATATCTTTCGATTGAGTTAACCAAGTTCGCTAGCTACTCAGGCTCTGACAATATCTTATCTGCAAATTAAAGATAATTAGGCGTATACATTTCGGAAAAATCAACACCACGATTTGAGGCGATATTTAAATTGACACATGTTAAGATATATTTCACTGATTTTCAAATGACTTTAAGAAAAAGTTTAAGGAAAAAAAAAATTCTTTTCACGATAAAAATTTAATAAATAATTGTGAAGTAAATATATAAATAATGTACTCTTTAGATGTATCTTCTAAACTCAAAATCTCTTATCATCGCAACTGATGACGTCTTGGATTCATAAAAATATGATTCATAAAAACATAAAAATTATTTATAATTATCTTAAGATAATATTTGTAATGTATATATTTGCACTGTGTGCAAATGTCAACTCATATCCAACAATTAATGGCAATATCTCGAGATACATTTAATTATTTTAACACAGATAAAAATACAAATATCACAAAAGTGTAAGAAAAATCTTCAAAAGAATTTATTTCTAAAAATACGATTAGTTGCAATTAAGCAATTAAAGTAGGCAAGCGCTTGAACTAAAAATCTCAGAGATATCTAAAATATCTCAATGAGTTGCATTATCTACAACATTTTCTGTAAAATGCAATAAAATTGTATTTTTGCATTCATTTCATGCCAATTTGTATATGATTTGTGTGGATGCAGATAACGAGACTATTTACGAAAATTTGTGCAATTTAATTTTATTAACATACTTAAACTAAGGCAATAAAATTATTACAAACTTACAGAAACAACAAAATTATTTAAAAAAAAAATAAAAATATGTAATTAAAAAAAAAAACAATAATAAGAGAAAATAAAATTAAATAACAATTTTCATGTCAATTGTAATAAAAAGTTATCGCAGATGTCAAGAAAAACTTATTTATTTATTTTGCATTAAGTAAATAATATTACGGCAATTATATATTCTTTTAAAGTAGTGAGACTCAAATAATATTTGTAAAAAAGAAAGAAAATAATAATACAACGTATAACATGTTTCCGGGCTTTTTGTGGCGCAGTGTATTGCGATGAGACACACTGGATCTTTTGTACTAAGAATATAGTATAATAGTAATAATAGTAATATAATATAATATAATAGAACCATGTGAGACTTGAAGCCACTAAAACACCTCTAAAGAATGAATGGAAAAGATTTCCACACCAATGTGAAAACTTCAATCCAGTAATCAGGGGAGAGAGGCTTAAGCGAGAGGCTTAATAGCTACCTTAATAGAACAAATAAATTTCTTTCAATAAATCTGAACTAAATTCTTGAATGTGAATGGAAACTTCAATCCAGTAATCAGAGGATAGAAACGTAAACGAGAGGCTTAATAGCTACCTTAATAGAACAAAGAAATATCTTTCAATAAATCTGAACTAAAACCTTGTGAATTGAAAGATCTTTATCTAAAGGTAAACATATTTAATGTTAATATTACATATCATGTAAAGCCCTGCACAGGGCACAGGACAGCTAAATTGGATAGAAAGACTGTCTCAATACAGTCACATTGGTCGGAGCCAAACTATACTTTACCAATGAACACAACCACAAATGATCTAATAAAGCAGGATGCTGTTCTTCCCTTCTTCCCAAAATACTTTACGAATAAAAAAAAATGTCTGCTAAATGTGAACAGATTGGATTTTAAAACAATGTTTGGAGTGATAACTGGTTCACTGTCAAAATACGTCTACAACATTGTGGTAGGTGTCGAATCACGAATCTACGCCTATAAGCCCGAAACAAAACAGTAATCTACTTTTTGGGTCTTCCAAAGTAAGCAGCACCCAACAAACGTTATTCACGTACGGAGGAAATCCAAGCAAACGGAAGCATATTTTTTTAGCAAAATTGGTCATGTTGCATTTGTACTAATTGCCGAACGTAGAACGATCAATTCTGAATGGTACAGAACCATTTTTTTGCCGGAAGTCTTCGGATAATTGAGAAAAGCCAACCTTTGAAAATAGATTATCCACTACCACAATATCGCGAACTCCAATACTTCATTTCAAACAAAACAGTTTTTGTACACCTCAGTCCCTTCTTCCATCTTACAGTCCCTTACCTCAGTAAGGTCTTCTTATTCCCAAACATTAAGAATAAAATGTACGAGCCGTGGCTTTACAGATACCAACTTCAGAATGGCTAAACTGTATCGAATATTGGTTCAAATAAACACAAAAATGTATTGATCATCTTGAAGAATACTTCGAAATACAATAAAACGATTTTCACTGATTAAACACTGTAGCCCTCATATCCTTGGAGAATGCCTCGTTCTTATATATTATGAGATGAATTTTGTGCAAACTGAAATTGGAACTGATTTGATACACCAAAAGAGTATCAAACAGAGTAATCAAAAATCGATTTAAAAATGATTAAGTCTTTGTTGGTTATATCCGAAGTGAAAGAAATTTTTAATTGATTAAGAATTTCTTAGGATTAAGCCAATGTAGCTCTTTGAAACACATCTTTAACTTGTACTTAGGGAGTTTCGAGCGCAGGAATAAAGGAAGCTTAGAGCTAAGACATCGCTACTTTCCTAATTACATATGTATCCGCTAACGCAAAAAAATAGAGTGATTGTATATACCAGTAGTAACCGACTTTCAAGTAAACAGTTTTTTGTTCTGTTACCTTTACACCTTGTCTATTATAAACAATAACATTAGTTTAACAATAACAAATATTGTTTATAAAAATAAACAATATATCTATCATAAACAAAAAAAAGACTTAGGTTTGTTATTATGTGGTTCTAAAATGCAAACACGACTGTTGTTGGCTTCGACCTGTTAAACATCCATGTTTAACACCTTTCAATAATAATTATACTTAATAAGTAACTTTATTACATTTAAGAACTTTTTCAATATATAGATTAAATATCTGTTTATATATCTTAATATCGCTTAATATAAAATCTAACAAAGCACTCACAATGAAAACGATTAAATATAGAGAAAATGACACTTTCAAGGTGGAATAAAGCAACTGAATTAGAAATAAAGAAACTGAAAAAATAATAGAAAAATTGCTATGGAAACATAATTCCATTATTTTATTTATTTTTTTTTTTCGAATTCATTCGATTTAATAAACTTAATGTAAAGTGATACGAGGTTTCTGATATTGTGTACACAACGACTGACATAAATTCTCGCAATTACCGGAATTAAGAAGTTAAAGCCAATCGATAAGATTTTGTGTGCGAAGCACTTTTTATTAAAATTTATGAGCGAAATCAATCATGGCAATGGGGTGCTGAAGGCTTGATGGATGTGTTTACAAAGATTGCATTTAAAGATTTAAATTACGAATTATTGATATTATAAATTGGCTATTGAAAGATATATTAAATATTTACTATCCAGTATTGCTAATAAAGTTGATTGATTTTTGTAGTAAAATGCATACATCATGGTTAAGACTTAAACAGTTTTCTGATAATTAAAAACTGGTTTCATTGATAGTAATATACAATATCCTATCTACCTATTTATCTCTGCTATATAACATAATCTATAACATAATGGTTAAGACTTACACAATTTTCTGATAATTAAAAACTGGTTTCATTAATAGTAATATACAATATCCAATCTACCTATTAATCTCTGCTATATAACATAATAAATCAAAGTTTCATTATTTTTGTCATATAGACATAACGATCACAGAATAGCTTCCAATGGAGCAGAGAGCTGTGACCGTAATATATTTTTATACTACTACACAGTCTAAATAAATAGATGACAGAATAAAATGCAGTATATCATTTATTAAGAAAAACCGGGTGGTTAACTACTACCAGAAGAATAAAGGACTTGCAGATCAACAATAGAATTATTTGCACTCTAAGTATAGATCACTTGCTTTATATTTAATAATAAAAAATATAATCAACACTATATTGTAAACATTCGCATCAAGATTATATTTCATATATTCAGCTTCAGATATATTTTTTTCAGCAAAAGTCAGATGTCAGATGACTTTTAACAGATAAGTCTTTTGAAGCACATATTTTTAAATACTTATATAAAATCACAACGAGATATTATTTAAGCTCAAGTGTGCTTTAATCCAAAAAATTCATCCAAACTTATATAGGGTCATATCCAGTAGATATTTATTAAGTGGGCTACATGGTATACATTAAGACCGAAAAGTTTTCGGAAATTCTCATTTAAAATTCGCGCGCTGTATATTTTTCGATATTTTAAGTTTATGTAGTTTGGCAGCACTGTCCTTAATTACTATGCCAAAAATGAGCGCGATCTGTCAGACAGTTCGTTTACGGCAGCTGTTGAAACCAGTTCACCTCAGTAGGGCGTTGCGAAAAAAACAATGGAAAAAAATATTGAACAAAGAGTTTGCATCAAATTTTGTGTTTCGAACGAAATTTCGTGTGCAGAATCGTTGCGAATGCTACAAAAGGCTTATGGGGAATCAGTTTTATCGAAAACTCAAGTTTATGAGTGGTACAAAGCCTTCCAGGACGGTCGTACGACCGTCGAAGACATTTCGCAACGCACTACTGAGGTGAACTGGTTTCAACAGCTGCCGTAAACGAACTGTCTGACAGATCGAGCTCATTTTTGGCATAGTAATTAAGGACAGTGCTGCCAAACTACATAAACTTAAAATATCGAAAAATATACAGCGCGCGAATTTTAAATGAGAATTTCCGAAAACTTTTCAGTCTTAATGTAATTAGCCAATTTAATGTGCCTACCTCCCTGCATTACTCATCAAGTCAGACGGGTGAGTACGACTCAATCCATTCACGTCAAGATCCCAACATCAAAAGTTCGCATAGCAAGTCACATCAAACACAAAAAATACTAAATATATAGATGTCAATTGAGTGAATGCTTGCATCTAGAAGTACTTAGAGTTTATATGAAATCTAAGTGAATGAAATGAGAATTCATATTTTATAATTTTCATGCCTTCTTGTGCTAGTAGGTTACAAAAAGGTTTGAAAACAACAAACATATTTACAAAAACAACAACTTCGGAAGGTTGCCTAGATAATGAACATTAAATCGCTTAGTGTGAATTGGGTATAAGTGGCATTTACGATAAGTGACATATAAGCTAACTAGCTTGTAAGCTTATTGGCTTATAAACTAAATGACTTGTAAGTTAAGTGATTTATAAAGTAAGTAGTTTGTCAGCTGACTTGCGGACGATTTCTGACTTTTGTAATAATGTATGAAAAAGATAACTTTGACAACTATTTATATATAAAATAATATATATAAATATATATATTATAATCCCTTTTATGGTTCCGATAGTAAAGGAAAATAAAAGATTCTTGTGATTAAGATCACATTTTTAGTTTGATATAATGTTTGAAACTTGTCTCTAGATGTGTAATACATCAATCAAATGTCTGCCAAGAGATATCTTATATTGCTGAATACTTTTGAAGTAATTTCCGGTACCTTTGCTGGCTCACAATTGACAATAGCTTACCCATAACTCGACGAATGTTCGCTTTCTAAGCGTAGAGATTTGAGAATTACCAGCATAAAATGAATCTTATGCGTAACACCATAAAATTAGTCTAGCTTATTCATCAAAACGAAAAGTTATGTCAGTAAAATTTCTTACACAACAAAGGTAAAATAGGCCTATCACACAGACCCTTAGCCGAATGCGAGAGGTTTGAGGGGTTCTCACCTTTTAAACACTGGGTGTTCCCCTTCAGGGAAGGGCGACACTGATCTCCTCCCCTGAAATCAATCAAGGCATTTCTTTTAAATTTTGCACTTCACTAATGCTACACTCTTAGTTTGTACTTTACTTGTGTTTTACTTGAGTTTTACTACGAGTAGCTCGTGGAACAGACCAATTGTAAAATAGCAAATCTTAAACTAAACATATGTTGCCATGGATGACAGTTCTATTTATTATATATTAATGAAATAGTACTGCCAATTTACAACCACAAAATGGATAAACTTTTAATTTCTTTATTAGTGGGTGATAGATGAATGTTAAAAACTGAAATTGCAGAAGTGTTGTTCTCACCCATCGCGATTAAAATTATGGAGAAACCTCTTCAATTGTGCAAAGTACATTTTAAAAAAGTTATTTATGGTATAATTAAAAACTAAGAAGTCAGTTTACACTACATAATTATTTGCATAATTATTAATAATTATTTCTCTTGTTTTTCATAACCAATTTAAAATGGAAATCTGTAAACATGAATAAGATAAGCCATCAGACTGAGGACAGCCATACACTTTATCTAACCGTTTATCAGCGATAATTGTTGTTAACTTGTAGTCACTTATCTAGAACAGTGGTGGCGCTGCTCTCGAATCCAGTATCTCGAATGTTTTTATGTGAAATATCGCACATGAAAATTACACGTTTGTTAAATATTTGCTTAACTCTACGGAAGGGATTAAGAAAGAAACATTATTTTGTAAATTAAATAAATTTTCTTTGATAATTTTTTAATTAGCCAGTAAAGTAGATGCATTTTCTGTTGATTTTGATATAATTTCATATATTCGCTTGAGTTTAATTAAATCTATTTTTGGCAGTGTACGCGACGATTTTAATTTTAAATTCAGATTTAAATCGGAAATGCTTCAATGTACTTGCGATAACTGAAATCTGATAATTTTAAAAATAAGTCATATGAACTATAATTGTGATTGAACAAGTGCAATTTTATTTTATTTCACTTTATATAATTTTGTTATCATAAAAAGCTTATATACTAAATGGAACGAACTAAACACTCGTAGTTGTTATTGACACAATCTTTTAATTCCTTTTTAATAATGAGAGGCGGTGTATATTTTAGAAGTAATGTTAGAAATATATTTTTAGATTTAAATTATTGGATTGAAAAATAATTATTTATATTGATTAATGCATTTATTATTAACGTTGATACAAATCGTGATCACAATTACCGATAGCATCACTCAAAAATAAGCACCTGACATTTCAAAAAGGGTACATATATTAACTTTATTTATGAGTTGTCACACAATTATGGAAATGTCGGAAAGGTATATACAGTTTACACGAGTTTATACTTGATCAGAACAACGTGACGAATCAATCTATACATATCACAGTTTATCTAACTATTTTAAGGCGAGCTGGTCACTCACACTTTGATAAATGAAATTAACTATAGAACATAGACTTTTTGAGAGAGAACATTTAACATGTGTAATATATAATTTTATGGGCTTGTAATGCCTCACCATACATTATTTAAAGGAAAGTGTTATTTTTATGGACAAAATTAATTTAATTTCAATTATTTAAATATTTTTATATATCAAATCCATAACGTCAAGTAACATAGTACTAGAAGAAGAATAAGTTCAATCTATAATACAATATTCGATATTCTGTGTAGATCCAATGATAGAATTAGCATCACCTAACAATTTTGACCCGACCTCTGTTGTGTTTGTTCTCAAATACCACTGGGTTGACTGACATTTCTAGTAATTTTTTATACTGTTATTCTTTCTAACTATGCTTGGCTTATGCTATTCTTGAGACCCTATGGTCCAGTGGGAGATACAGAAACTGAAGATAATGATTCTTTCTAACATTAATACAATGATGTTTTACTATGTTTATCTACTAAAACAAATAATTTCATAGTCTTATTCTTTACATACTTTTTCACATGTTCTATTCTAAATTCTCTGTGATTGTCCATATCAGCCCATATCAAGGACTAGGTTTTATAAATAGTTTATAATTCAGTTTATAAATTTTATTTTTAGATTCTTTTCAGAATCTTTTGTAAAAGTGACCGAAGTGAAATGAGGGTTGGTTGCATAAAAAGCTTATTTTCTCTTGTGCTCCTCCTATTAAAATTTTTTATCTAACGTTAACCCCGGATGTATGATTGCAGTGGCAAGTTAGCAGATATTTTTCTGCTATCCATAATTACCAGTTTTTGTCGGTTTTAAATATATAGTAAGAAAACAAAAAATAAGTCCATCGCGTTGAATTGTTTAACCAACCTTTCGTCATTACTGATGAACAGTCTAATAAACTGTCAAAAAAGTATTTGCCTAATTTCTGCACATATTTTCTTCTGGGTCTTCACACAGAATATATGGATTCTCATATATGCGAATAGCATTAAGAATACATCTAGAGAAGGCCCAACACGTGCCTGTGTTCTTTTTTATTCTCTTTAATATTTATTTAAATGTTTATATTTTATTAAATGTTTATATTTAAAATTTATGTTCTATCTCCAAACATACATCGAAATAGATACTTCACTTTGTCCAATTCTATGGGCTTGTACTTTGCAATCAGTTTTCGTGGATTCTATTTCCTTTTTCTGTTTATAAAGTTGCTCATCGTCTTCTTCTCATTCTCATATGGGGTATGATGGATACCATATAATGATGAGGTATCTCTTATTGCATACATATAAAATAATAAATAATTTTTCTTTTTTTAATTTATATATATAAATATCGAATAAAGAATTAATTTGTTCATTTATAAATACTGGAACACGGATTTATTCCTAATTAACTACGTATTTTGATATTTATGTTTTATTATATATATGAGTACGTATATTATCTATTGATAAAAAAAATTTCGAATGATTTTACGGAATGTTGAGTGTTTAAGACCTTTCTGTCTTAAAAGTCTTAAAATACTTGTTATTTTAAGTAATTTTCCATAATTATTTATCAAGAATGATAGCTGTTGTCTTTGACGACATCTATTTGTCAGTGTATACAATTCTACGGAATACATTCGTTAGTGTTCTGAATGAAATTAAATGAAATGAAATATACTAAGGACGTATGCGAGTTAGACTAAGTTGATGGTAAACAAAATGGGAGATTTTTTGGGATTTTTTGCACTGCACACGTTTAGCATTTATTAACAAGTATCACTAACATATATTATCGGCACAACTTAGAATTTCCCTCATTTAGAACGCAACTTAGCCTAACTCGCACACGTCCTAAGTATTTCGCAGAAAATAAGAACTGTTAAAGCAATGATCACCTACAAGGCATATATCATTACCGATTTCGTTAATTATTCAAGTTAATTATTTATAAGTAATTAGGTGGGTTTATGGACAGCCAGATATATTTAGTTTTGGCACAAGTTTACTCATTCTCCCATCTCATTTATGTTTTTTTGAATATGAAAGAGTGTATTATAAATTTGCAGATATTGATTGCTATATAGTACCTACATAATATTAAAATATTTATGGATTTTATAAACAAAATAAAGTTTGATGGGAGAAGAAATCATTTAATTAATTGTAAAATAATTATTATTGCAACAATTAATCCAGTTGAAGGCAATGAATTTTTAAGTTCGATTTAAGTTCGTGTAGAGATTATTTAATTTTTCTGGAATAACGAAGAGAAAAGTTCAGATTTGCTGGTGCCAGTAAAATTTCCTTCTCTATCCAAGTAGTATATAAACGCCACTTGAAATTTCAAAATCTGGTTTAAATATTATTCTGTAAACCTTTATATCCGGGATATGTTACTTTAGGTGATTTAAGTGCGTGTAGAGATTATTTTACTTTTCTGGAATAACAAAAGAGAAAGGCTGAGATACGCTGGTGCCAAAAAAAGTTCCTTCTCTATCTAAATAGTATATAAACGCTACTTGAAATTTTGAAATCAGGTTTGAATATTGTTGTCTAAACGTTTATATCTGGGATATCTTAGTTTTGGTGATTTAAGTATGTGTAGAGATTATTTTACTTCTCTGGAATAACTTCTTTCTGGAATAAATTTTAAAATCTGATTTGAATATTATTCCTCTAAACGTTTATATCTGGAATATCATACAAGAACATTACTCCAGTTTCATCCATTCAAATTCACATATCTCGTTTTCTTTTTCACTCTTGCAGCTTAAGAGCTCCCCTTAGGAGCAATCTGCCTGTGCCTTAAAAGTAATAAAAATTTTTTCGATCAAAGACCCTAATTTCAAGATCAGTTTCAGTATGAAAACCCTCGCATTATGTTCATACTTTAAATTAAGTATAATTTTTTTTATAGATGTGTAAATAAATTGTTTAAACAAATTAATGCATAAAAACAAATATATAAAGTAGTATATAAAATATTTCTTTATATATAAAAATAAATAAGAGTTTAAAAAAAAAACTCCACGTAAATAATACCGAAAATTATTGATTTTATTCTAATGAACTCCCTGACCCATATCGAACATACATATATAGAACCAATACCTGCAACTTTTTGTTTCACACATTAAAGGCGGGAATCACAAATTTTGTTTATAATTAAAACTCATTGAAGAGTTTCTGTACTGAAGTTACTTAGGCGCCGCCGGACATTGAAGTGATTCACGTTTGTGTGAAAGTTTAAATAATTTATGACTACAAATTCGCAGTAAAATAAGTTGACTTATCACATGTTCGGTATTAAGATATTGTTTTTCTTTTTCATTTCCAACTGTAAAACAATAAAATATGATTATTTTTTTCTTAGCGATCATAAGAAGGGTTCTGGCGATATTGTAGCGGCAAAAAAGAACTCTCCAATAAATTTCATCAAAACAAAAGCACAAAAGAGCAAAGGCGAATTAATTGCACACGTGAAGAAGAAGACTTAGTGCAGCGAATGCAATCAAAGGGGAAGCGGAGTGTGTGCATTGCTGATGTAACATGATTCTGTGAAAATGTTCACAGCGCTGATGTTCGCTATCAGAACATTTAATGAACTACAATTAATTAATTTTTGTGTCTCTTTAAATTACACATATGAGAACAATTAATTAATTAAACTACAAGAAAAGTCACGAGTTTCATATTAGAGTTTTATATTAGAAAAAAAAAACGTTTATGTATGAAATTAAGAACAATAATTGAATAAAGTTTTTATGTAATTATATTGCAAATTGTTGCTTATTTATTAATTAAATTATTTTATTGTTTTATTTTGTGTTGTTATTGTTGTTCTGCGTTGATTAAGATTAATTTTTATATTGACAAAACTCTGTGAAACAGAAAATATTTTATTTACCAATTACTGCTGCTGTTGCTGCTTTTAGCACAGCTAAGAAACTTGTTTATATCGCAAATATTGTTTTGTTTAATATATAACATTTATTATTTTATTTTATATTTGTGAAAAATCATTTATAAATTTTAATTTAAGGTTGTCGCAATTACGTAGGTATATTTTTATTTCATGTTGTAAATTAAGTACACTCAGTTTCCTTATCAAATATTTTTACACTAACAAGTTTTACAGTATTAAATTATAAAACGTCTTCAATAAAAAAAAAAAGAAATAACAACAAACGCGAACGCAACGAACACAACAAAAGTACGACGGCTACTAAACACAAAATCAGCTGAGAAGACAAAACAGGGTTGCCTTAACTAAAAACTACTTTTTTTAATTAAGTTGAGAAAACAATTACATCAAAAAGGTATGTTTGTGAAATAATATATTATTATTTTTGAAATATTTTCTAATAGACTAACATAATTTTATTTGAAAATATTAATAATTGTAATATAATTTAATAACTGTTAAAAATATTATGCGAGAATTATTAACTGTAGGTGATGATGATAGTATCTGTGTTAAGACTGCGTTTAACCTTTTTGTTGCAAGTTTTTTTATACCTGTGGCTCATTCTCAATTCTCAACTTTCTCAATTAGTTTTCTCAAACGATTTTCACTTTTGACATTTAGTTGCCCGAAGTGTTTGTCAAAAATTTATTATATATAATAAATATGTTCATTGTTTATTTATGAAAGCTAAATAATAATAAAATAATTGATACGATTATTGATCTCAGTTGAATTACTGACAACATAATAAATATTGAATATAAATTAAATTAATAGAACTAATGTTATTAATAAAAATTGTTTATAAAACAATTTGAAATTAAATTGGAAATTGTGATTTGCATTTGTTATTAATATTTACTTTATACACATAAGTTAAACATTATTTAATAAATGTATAAATTAATTAAAAATACCATACAATTTATTTTCACTTTCTACAATTTTATTAATATATCAATATATTCTAGATTGTATACACACGATCTACGAGGAAAGTCGAAATATTTATAAAAAATTGTTAAAAATAAAAATAAAAAAAATGTACGATTCATGTAATAAAATTAATGTGATTTCATTTTCAATACGTTAAATAAACAACTCAAAGTCCGGTAAAATTAAATATTTTATTTATACATGAATAAAGGTAGAAAATAAACCAAAAAAAATAAATTTAAGTGTTTACACTTTAATAATTGTTATGATTGCAGTGACGTCACCATAATTGTTGTTGCTTTTACTGCTAAATGTAGTGAGCTGTCAGTGTCAAATTTTCATTTTGCATTGAAAGCAACAATTGCGGTGACGTGACTGCAATCATAACATACCCCACATGATTTCTTAAATACTAACATATAAAAAAGCGTGATAATGAAATAATAATATTATTATTATTAAAAAAATATGTGTTTACATAAATAATTTATTTAACAAAACACCCAACAATATAAACTTCATATTTTATGATCCCCGTAGTCACAGCAACATATTAATTAACTTAAATTTATTGTTTGCAATTGATTATAAACGTTTATTGAAAATAATGAAAAAATATATACGTATACAGATTTCCACATTTTCATTATATGTAAATATAAGATTATGCAATAAATGTTATAATTCCACAGCATATATAAGCATTCACAACCAATGCGCATTATTTATTCGTTCGCACAAGCGAAGTGTAAATTCATTTACGCATTGGTATGCCATATCGCTTTGCGTTATTAATGAAGTTGGCAATGCTAATTTTTGACATTTCCAGAAAAAATATTTGCTGCCATATTAATTATTGTAAACAAAATAAATTAATAATAAAATAAATTATTAATACTAAATAAAATGGCTTCAAAAAATGCCAAATCATATTCCTCAAGTAATAACGCAGGTAACACAATTTCCAATAATTACACGAAAGATTTTAACAAAGATTTTGTACTGTACGTAGATGCTGTCAACAACGGCAGCATACCACTAATCAAAAGCAAGGACAATGCCAAGCAACTACCAACCTACTATAACGTTCTTCAACGTTCAAGTGAAGACTATCTGTCTGCTGAAGATTTAGACAAAATACAAGCTGAGTTAGAAACTTTATTGTCAAATGTTGCATTACGATATCGTGTACTCAAGGCTGAGTATGAAAGTTTAGATAAAGATGAACGACGCAATGAGCGTCGATCGAAACATACAACGAGTGGTGAGAAAGCGCCTTCATCACCAGCTGTGCAATCTTCATCGGGCAAACGAAAGCGTGATACTGACACGAGTACACAATTAACACGTAAACCGAAAAGTTCCGTAAAACATATAAAAAACGCTAAGAAAAGTCCTAATCCACAACAGCATACGGACGATAGTACAGATTCCACGCCAACGGTTGTGCAAAATACTTTAACTGTGCCAGCTGGCCAAGCGCGCAGTGGCGAGCATCATGCGCCAAAAGTGACACTGCCTAAAAATGATACACCAAATAAATTTTGGTTGTCTGTAGAACCATATTGTATGCCTATAACAAATGAAGATTTGCGCTTAATAGACGATCTTTTGGAACAATATACAGAGCCATTAGTACCAGCCATACCAGAATTGGGTCCACATTATTCGAAAACATGGGCAGAAGATGATATAAAAGACTTACAACAAGCATCAAATCCAAATTATAATCGGCTTAAGCAACAAAATACTGTTGCCAATGTCATGTTGAAGAAGGGAGATGCTTTAGTTGATGAATGTGTAACTGGTTCCCTTACGCAAAGATTTATTTCAGCATTTATGGAAGAGCAGCTAATAACACTACCACCAGAACTGGTAACAAATGCCGCAGACTCGAGTAATAGCAGCAGCGAAAATACACATTCGTCCGCTCAACTAAACTTTCGTTCACTGTCCATGATGCGCAATTGCATCGATATCGAGAATCGTCTGAAAGAGGAGCTTATTAAACAAGGTCTACTTGATCCTGACGATAATAACGATGATGAAGTGCTGAATGAAATTAAACGTATCACTAATGAGTTAACTCTTATATCGGATTATAATAGCAAAGCTTTAAGACAATTGAAAACGGCTTCAGCCAATGAAATAAAACGTTTAGAAATTAAACGCAAATTAGATTTAGTCGATCAGGAGATCTTAGAAACCTACAAGCGTACCGTACAAAATAAGGCTAAGCAAAAGCCAATCACGGCCGAAGAACAACAGGAAGTCTTTCGCTTGACTGCTGAACAGAAATCGCTGTCCGATCAATTGCAGCGTGCAGAGGCGTCGTTCAAATTGATTGATGAGATCAAGATCGAAAAGGATGTGATCGATACGAGCGAAGTTAAAATCGAAAAGGACGAAGTACAAGTAAAGGAAGAGAATACTGTTTCCGGTAGTTAGTAGCGCTACTACATAATTACAACAGTTGCTCATTTACCTTTTGAAAGCTGTGGCTTCGCATTTTAATTTACGGTTCGTAGTACTAGGATACACTCACTCATATATTGAACTCCTGCCAGTTCAATTAGTTATTCCTACATAAACATTAAATATTGGCCAAAATATTAACATTTTGGATTGCGACAATTTATCACCGTCTTTCGCTTAAACTTCTTATTACTGGATTTAATATTTTGTGTAATTTATTTTTAACATTTTATATTATGGATTTATTGTTTGTTTAATTTTAACTTTTCATTTTACATACACAAAAGAAGAAAAAAAAATATATTGCTTAGAATTAAGAAAAGGAAACTTACTTTTACGCAAGCGACTTGCTTGGAGCGCCTTAGTTACTACACCTCTTAACTCTGTAACACACTTTGCGGTAATAAAAACAATTGAACCTCAGACAAAACTCTTCGCCAAACTTATTGCAAAATAATAACAAAAAAACAAAACAAAAAAAAAAACAAAAACAAATATGTAAAAAATGAATAAAGTTATAATGTAAAAGTTAAATTCTTTACTCTTTGGTTTCATTTTTTAATTAAATATTTATACAAGATTCCATTGGTATGGCATCGCGGCATCACAGCATCGCTAACCAAGAACACAGGAGGGAAGCTGATAAAGTTGCTGTCTGTGTACAGTAAGTTTTTATCTCTACCAAAAATCTGAAAACGGAAGAAGCTGTTTCAATTTTTTTTTGTTTACAAAGATTTTCAATTGATAAGAAAATGATCTCCAGTTAATCTCTAAATAAAGCTTTAATGGAAAAATTCCATGAAATTTTGATGAATTTGAACAAATAAGAGGAAGCAATTAAAGTGAAGAAAATCTTTGCTGGGAATGTCAGATTTAAGTTCTCCTTTCTTGCAAAACTCAAGCTATAGATAAAATGTTATTGGAGCCTGTAATGAGCCTGGAGCCTATATACCCTGGAGCCTATATAGCCTGGAGCCTATATAGCCTGGAGCCTATATAGCCTGGAGCCTATATAGCCTGGAGCCTATATAGCCTGGAGCCTATATAGCCTGAGCCTATATAGCCTGGAGCCTATATAGCCTGGAGCCTATATAGCCTGGAGCCTATATAGCCTGGAGTCTATATAGCCTGGAGTCTATATAGCCTGGAGCCTATATAGCTTGGAGCCTATATAGCCTGGAGCCTATATAGTCTGGAGCCTATATAGCCTGGAGTCTATATAGCTTGAAGCCTATATAGCTTGGAGCCCATATAGCCTAGAGCCCATATAGCCTGGATCCTATATAGCCTGGAGCCTATATAGTCTGGAGCCTATATAGTCTGGAGCCTATATAGCCTGGAGCCTATATAGCCTGAAGCCTATATAGCCTGAAGCCTATATAGCCTGAAGCCTATATAGCCTGAAGCCTATATAGCCTGAAGCCTATATAGCCTGAAGCCTATATAGCCTGAAGCCTATATAGCCTGGAGGCTATATATCCCATATAGCCTGGAGCCAATGTAGCCTGGAGCCTGTATAGCCTGAGTTCCATGATAGAAATGGTCTGGTATATGAGGGGTTATGTTTTTAGTCCGTGCAAACCGGGGATACCACAATACTGACGATGCATTAGGCAAGGTTGAATAGTGGGAACTGGTAATGAACTATACGAAACAGAAATAAATGAATGAAGGAAGGAAAATGGTAGAAAAATAGTGATACGTCAAGTTATACGAAGAGATCTGTGGATGATGTGAAGTTTACCACTGATAATGAATAGTAAAAAACCGGAATAACGAGGGGCAATAACGAGGATAATGTTAGATAGGAAATGGCAATAGAAACAGTAATAAATTATAGAAAACTAAGGATAAATGGTAGAAGACACAAGTGAATGGGATGAAACGGAAAGAGAATATATATGAGAGACAATGTTATGTAGGAAAGGAGGTAGAATGGTGAGAAGTGGCTTTAAAGTGTAGAACGTTTGATAAGAGTGCTGAAATATGGAAGAAAAAAGGTGATAGTTAAAAATGATCCTGAATGGCATGTAGTAGTCGACAGTGTGGATATAGGGTGAGAGTGAACATTAAAATTCATAATGTGTGGTAGTAAGGTTGTATGAATGAATGTTGGGAAGTAGTAATTCATACAAGAAAGAGGAGCTGAATGGTAGGAAGTTTAAAGGGTGATGGAAAATGTAGATTAATGATGAAAAGTGATATAGAAACGTAGAAAGTGGTTATGAAAATGGAATATGGAATGGAAAAAAGTAGTTCAACGTTGTAAATTGAAAGAATCATGAATAGAGAAAGGTAGGAAGTATTTATGAAAATGGAATGGAAAAAAGTAGTCTAACTTTTTTTGAAAGGGAAAATCATTTTTTTTCGCATTTAGTGGAAAGCAACGACAGTCACAGTGTGAGAATTGAACCCATTAAAACCACCTCTTAGGAAGGTTTGTGGAAGAGAGAATTAGAAGCAACGTGCCGTATAAAAAAGCTGAGTACTGCTACTGTTCTTTGCCTTTCTTGGGATGGGGAAGTTATTATTAAAAAGTTTACAACTTTAAGCGTCAATATCTTGAGAAGAAACTATATTCGGATTTTTCAAATTAACTGGCTCTACTAAAATTTGATGTCAAATCAGTGATGCCGAAAAATATGAGTTGCGATGTTATGTCAATTAAATACAAATAAGATGCTCAACTTAAATACATTTTATTCAATAAACTTCAAAACGTAAATTCTAAATATGCTAAGACCGTTTTCAATTTGTTATTTACATAGAAAATATCTTAATATCGAAATTTACTTATTGATAAAATTATTACAATAATTAAGTAATTATAATTATAAAGTTATAATAAAAAAATATTTATTACATTATTAAAACTATTATAGTAATAATAAAATTATTACAAAATAAACGTGATAAACTGCTTGTAAAGATTAGATATAAATCGATTTTGATTTACCGCTAGTTTTGAATACGAATACTTGTTTTTATACATACTTTTAGTCCTTATATGCATTAATTAAATATTTCATTAATAAATGATATTTGATCGAATTTCTAATTAATAAATTTTTATATAAATCCACTTAGAAAAATATATAATTCATGTTTGTTGGACAAAACTCAACATAAAAGCATACATAAAAATATATTTATATAATATATTTTCACTTAAATTTAAACAAATTAAACAAAAAGTTTTGAATTCGTCATGATTTGGTGTTTGTTTCGGGATGTGACGAAAGCAAGTTTGATTTTGTTGTTGCTACCAGATCGCTACACAGAGCTTTGTTCTGTAGATTAACATCCTCAGTCAAAAGTATAACATTTTCAACATTTTCTTTAATCTGTAAACAACAGTTTATGATCCTATCATCTGCTGAAGTTATATCAATTAAATGCCTGCGATCTTCGACGACACTTTGTGCTAAAGGAAATGGAGAGAAGTTAATTAGTACATATTTAACATTACACATTGTATTAAAACATATACCTTACCTTGTAAATGTTTATTTTTCGCTTCAAGTTTAACATTCAAGTGGCGTATAGCACGCGATGCCATTGTCTTCGCTGACTCTGTTTGACCGAATTGTTTTAGTTTATCAAGCTCCTGTAATACTATATACGGTATAAACACAATAGTGCCTTCAGTATCTGACAAAAAAATAAATAAAATATTAAAAATTAAATTAATATTGTATGAATAACACTTGTACTTACTGCATAACTTCATTTTTGTAAGATCATCAGTAAATGTAAGTTGTCTCATTAATACATTTGTATCCACGACAAAATAAAAATGGTCTTTATGCCAAGTTTTTGTAATAGTTTTATTTGTAAAATTATTTTCGGCAGATAAACGCAGAAGATTTTTATTTAAAATTTCATAGGTGTCACGTATGTCTTCATTTATACGTTGTTTTTCTGTAGATTCTATAGTTGGCTCTGGCTTTGGTTGCGGACAAGTGACATTAATGTTTATATTGTACTAAAATTTGAAATAAATAAAATATGAATAATAGCCTCAGTTTGAAAAAAAAAATCGAAGTAACATACTTCTCCAATAGTATACTCTGTGGGTTCCCAATCCATTTGCTCAATTTCTGTAAATACATTTAATATTAAATCGTATTTTATATTATTTCAAATTTCTTATACCATTTTCCTTGATGACAGCTTGTGGGTTAGAATTTTCATTTTGACTCTCTGCATCAATAAAACTCCTATTTATTGAACCACCGTCTGCATTGAGATTGGATTCCATTAAGTTTACCTGCTGTTTGAGTGACTGTCGCAGTCGTTGTAAGCGTTCATTCGCTGAAAACAATACGATATTATATTTATATATTAATATAGAATTAAGGTCCAGCTTACCTTTTCCAGTGAATGCAGAGCTAGGTAATTTAGGCACAACTTTAAGGGTTGAGCTAGCTAACAATGATTCACAAGATTTGAAATTGTCTAGATGCAATGCAAAATTAGATATGTTATGTATGCATGCAGTTATAAAATGCTGCTTACCTTTTCCAGTCAATGGACCACCAGTTAATTTAGGTACACCTTGAGTATATGATGTTGATAACATTGATACACTGGGTTTGGAATTAAAAAGCGGTAAACTCTTGTTAGCTAAAAACAGAAATTATAAAACAAATATATGCATATACCATCAAAATACTGCTTACCTCTTCCAGTGGCTGTAGTACATTTTGTTTTAGACACATCTTTAGTGTGTGAAGTAGTAACCAATGATTCACAAGCTTTGGTAATAACAATATCACTGCTTTTCTTTGGTTCCTTTGGCACATTTGTTTTTTTGTCTTTTTTATCTTCTAGTTTTTTGTTTTCTACTTTAGTTTTGCTTGAGAAAAATTGTTTCTTAAAGAGTTGCATCGCTTTATTACAGATAGTTGCACAAATTGTGGCAGCGGTCGTGCTTTCTGCAGGTACTAAATTTGTTTGAGATTCCGGTTTTTTTATTTTTGTCGATGGAATGAAATCGTTTGAGTTAGTTTTTGTGGCCTTGCGTTTTCTTTTCTTTGGTGTTACTTCAGCTGAATCACTTGTTTTAGCAGAAGACTTATTTGAAGACTCCAATAACTCATTATTCGTCGCATTCGTATTCACTTCCTTTTTGGTCTCGCTTTTAATGCTGTCACTTCTTTTTCGTTTAGTTGCACCTTCCGTTGACTCATCGTGATTCGAATCACGCTTAGCAGCTGGTACCTTGTACTTGTTATTTCCAAATATTCTATTTCTGGCATTGATCCTTTCTTCCAAATCTGCTTTTGCTTTCTCATTAATTTTGTTTTCATCATTTTTATTTTTCTTTAAATTATTTTGTAAACGTTTTAAACGATCCTGTGCAGGAGTTTTAAGTGAACCTATTAGCGAAATATTAATATTTAATTATATATTATTATTTAATTATGCAATGCAATGTAAACTAACTGTTTGTTATTGGCGTTGCTGGTATTTCAGCTTTTATATCGGTACCACTTCTACTGCACCAAACCCTCTCGCCTGTTCTTTTGTTGAATTTGTAGAAATGTCCTATTCTCGATTTTGAGGCCACTACCATCCAGTCAGCTTCATTATCTTTATCCTTTTTATCAGTGCCACTCATTTTTAATTAATTTATTCTAATTTTACATTACCAACAAAATAATATTTCATGCATAGAATTTACAATATAGAATTGCCAATTATTTTTCAAAACTAATGTCAGTTTATAAAAATTTGATATTGCGTTGCCAACCTATTTTTTAATAAAAACTATTTAAAATCAAAATATTTAAGATATCCCAATAAATTTTTGTGTCAACAAATGGCATTAAAACATCAGTAGACATCAATAAACAGTTTTATATGATGAGGGGTATGCGTTTGTGGTTAAAAACTACATGAATTTTATTTCAAACATTTATTGGCAACGCATAAGCATAAAAGATTATATCTAAATTTCATTAACATAAGGCCTTTTCTTTTGGAAGCATCTCGCAAAAGAACAAATAAAATAAGCATTACTATCGGTGGCAGCTCGGAACAAAATGGAGTTTTTGTTAGGCTTACATGTGCAAAACACGTAATAAAATTTAAAGTTGAAAATTCGTAAATGAACAATAATACATTGCAACTATTGGTGAGAAAATTTTTTTTCTTTATTGATTGTGATTAAAGTATATATTTTCGTACCTTTTAACTGTAAAATAATAAATAGAAAAAGTAACGTATTTGTTCGGAAAAATGACGATACGAACCACGAACTAACGAAATCATTCTTTGACAGTTAACTGAAAATTTCATATGTACTTTTAAAAATCGTTCACAATAGACAAATTTTTAATCTTAGCATTCCTCCTGTAATCACGCACTACAAACATGGTTTATTGTAACTGCACAAAATTTACTCTTACTCAATAATTACTTTATAACAGCCTTCCTTCCTCCCCTCATTTGTTTCCAATTTTGGTTTAGATATATTTGTTGCATAAATACTAAACCTTCTGTATTCTTCTGTATAGGGTTATGTACAGTATCTCGGGCACAGCATGAGTAAAATTGTTCGTGTTTTCAATGTAAATTATAAAATTGAGATTGAGAGAAAAAATAATATGTCGGTTCAAATTTCGGCATGAGGGGCGGCGACTTTGTGCCTCGGCACTAACACAAAGTAATGACATTTAAAGATTTTTTAGAGTATGTTTATGAATTGAAATTGAAACACGGTTTTTATCAAAGAAATATTTTAATTAATTAATTCAATAATAATCCATAATAAAACTAATGAAAAATAGCTAAAAGGCCACTTTCAATGAAAGTGCGTTATCTAGTCAACTATTTTGCATAAAAAATAAAGCTTTCGTAACTCTTTTTGAAAATCGTTTTTATTTCTATTACAAATATTTCAAATTAATATTTAAAATGTTATGTATAACAATAACGGATAAAATTAATGATTTAGTTTACAACTATTTAAAAATAATGACAAACTTTCGAACCATACCTGTCTGCTGTTTCCAGCGACATTCAATAGCTCAGTTTTCTCTTTGTTGTGGCAGAGTGCAACTGGTGTTAATTGGCTTCAGTTATTTTAATACAATATATTTTTATAATTATTTTTTGATATACTCATTTTTAATTACTTAGTATTACAAAAATGATTAAGGTAAATATTTACAAAATTTTACATAAAATTTAGAGACCTTTTTATGCTACAAAAATAAATAAATAAATGCTATAAATAAACTCGCCCAAGAAGTCCAAAGTTCACTTTCACTGTTAGCCGGCTTATCTGAGTTACACAACCAATTATCGTCTTTCTCATTATAAAAACAAATTAATTTTGTTTACTACATTTAAATATATGCATTTATTTGTTATTTTAGAACGCAGTTTCCCTTGTAACCGGTGGTGCTTCTGGTTTAGGTCGCGCTACAGCTGAGCGATTGGCACGTCAAGGTGCACGAGTGGTACTCGCTGATTTGGGTTCTTCCAAGGGTAATGATGTGGCTAAGGAACTTGGTGATAATGTTGTATTTGTGCCAGTTGATGTAACATCCGAAAAAGATGTTAGTGAAGCACTTAAAACGGCAAAAGATAAATTCGGTCGTCTGGATTTGGCAGTGAACTGCGCTGGCACAGCTGTTGCTGTTAAAACTTATAATTTTAATAGAAATACAGCACATAAATTAGAAGATTTTGCACGTGTTATAACGGTTAATACTGTGGGTACATTTAATGTGATACGTTTATCTGCGGGTCTTATGGGTGCCAATGAACCGAACAAAGATGGTCAACGTGGCGTTATTGTTAATACAGCTTCTGTTGCTGCTTATGATGGTCAAATCGGTCAAGCAGCTTACTCTGCATCTAAAGCAGCTGTAGTCGGTATGACTTTGCCAATTGCACGCGATCTTAGCACGCAGGGCATACGCATATGCACCATTGCTCCTGGTTTATTCGACACACCAATGTTACAGGCGTTGCCTGACAAAGTACGTGGCTTTTTAGCAAAATCTATACCATTCCCACAACGATTGGGTGATCCATCTGAATATGCTCATCTTGTGCAAGCTATCTATGAAAATCCTTTAATGAATGGAGAAACCATTCGTCTTGATGGCGCACTTCGCATGATGCCTTAAATGTTTACATAATTTTTTTTTAAGTTTTCTAATATAATATTTTGAAATCATGTGAAACATTGCATTTAGTAATTTCATTGTTAAAAGCAGAATTTAAAGCTGAGATGGAATTGCAATTTCATTAAAATATTTTTAATAAATTGTCTTGTCAATTTAAGTTTATTGGGTTTTCTTTTATCAGCTGCGTTCAATGTTCATGTTTGTGTGTGTGTGGGTGAAAGCTGCTTGTGTTTATTGTTTTTGTATATGAAGACACAAAACAGTGGCGGTTTTTATTTAGAATGAAGTAGTAAATATATTAGCCATGATTTATAAGTAACGGAATACTGAAGAATGAAATCTGAAATATTTGTTTTATTTAAAATCAAATAAATATATTCAAAGCATATTTTTTTTATGCGAAAAGATACTAAAAATTGGACAAGTAGAATATTTACTTTATTTAAGACCACACAAAAATATTTTAGGTATGATATTGCATGTAAAAGAATACTGAAAAGATAAAATGTGAAATATTTATTTTTAATTTTCGATTGTTTTTATGAAATATTTTTGTTATGAAGAATCCATTACAACTTAGTTTTTATTTAATTTCTATAATATCTCTTTATCGAATTTGGGCCTGATATAGCAGTTAACTCTGCTAATTCACCATAGCACTAAATTTTACAGATGTCCGTGATGTGTGTGAACTGTCTCCATGAATGAAATGCATGAAATCAGTTGATTTAAAATGATTTAAATCTATTAAAAATAATTTAAATCAATTTAAAATATTTTAAATCAGTTAAAAATGATATAAATCAATTATATATGATTCAAATCAATTATATATGATTCATATCAATTATATATGATTTCAAACAGTTTTATCTGAATTAATTGAATTATATATGATTTAATACTGCTTAAAGCTGATATGAACAATAATTTTCATACTAGTATTTGAAAGAGTATCCTTCCCAATATTTTTTTTGATCATCGATTTATTAATATATTATTTTTATATAATATAAAGTCCATCGTAAATGTAATAAATTATCATTTATGCAATAAACAGCTCTCAGTAATTTTCATATTCTCTTATATATTTAGTTGTTCAAAATTTATTGTAAGTAATTTTTGACGTTTAGGTTGACTTGGTAGCACTACTCACGCAAATGTCAGCGATGTTTGATACGCTCGAAAAATATGTAAACAAACTTTTCGAATAATTTTCTTTTTTAGACTTGTTTCTAATAAAATGAGTTATAGTTGAGATATAAAGTAAGATATAATGTTAAATTTTATTGTTTAAAATAAATTAACTAAATAGAATAATATTAGTCAACAGCAAGTGCTTACCATCGAATTTTATGTTGTTTTTTTTTCAATTTTTTTTGATATTCGTTAATTTGAGAGAGGTTTTCATATGCAGTAAATAATTTTGTGGTATATAAAGTGTTTGGCCTGAACTCTGAACTAAAGCATCATCTGCAAATATTGCAATAGTAACGATTCTATTTTTAGGAAAATCTGATTATATTGAGTAGAAGGTAGGTCAAAATTAATTACTTATTTTTACATATAAACGTAATTATGAATAAATTCCAGTTCCAGTTATTGCGTGGCATAAGTCCCAGTGCGTTAAACGTTTCATCAGTTTAACAAAGGACTGTCTACCTCCACGTTGTTTAAGTTCATTGACAATGTTGTCCACCTTGTGGGTTCCTTGTCAAACTACATATATTTCGCAATAATTTGAATTTTGTCAAATAAATCCAAAATGAATACCGAGCTCAAAAAGCTTAAAACCAATGTCATTCATTTCTGTCTCGGCATTTAGGTTGTCTATACAAGAGCAAATTTCTTCCTGCCAATTCTAATAAGAATAAACTAATAACTTCGCCTTAAGAACCTTTCGTAATCTTATAAAAATTCAGGATATAAATAAATATAATAAAAAAATATACTAAATTTATTATATGGCAGTTCTGTCAATTAAATAAAAACATTAAATTTATTATATAAAAATAAATTTAATAATAAAAATACATTAAATTTATTGTAATACATAAATAATAAATCTAAAAATACCATAAAAGTAATTCCCAAAAATTAAAAATAATTTTTATTTTTTCCTATATGTGAATATGAATAAATATTAATATTTTCTATAAAAGAAATATATTTTAAAAATATCTAAATATAATATTAATTCTTAAGAAAACATTCATTTAATGGTTTCAGAAACACATTCAAACTTTATTTAATTATTATAGAGATCTTAAAAATGCATTCGAAAATTTTTTGGTCAATGACTGTGGACGTATGACGCTGACTTTTCGAAGTTTCGTCTCGATATATTTAGAAGGCGTCGTTGATATCAAATAAGTTGTCATTCTGCCAAATAAAATATTTTTAGATTCTTTGAAGAAGTAACTTAAATAGCCAATTAATTGACATTTAACAAAATAAACAAGGAATATATAATTAATTGATGCATACATGATCAAAACATGTCTAGTAAAATTAATAGACCTTCGAAATTAAATAGAATTGGTTAGTTATGCACCTTGAAACTATTTTTGAAAATGTTTTTTTTTTTTTAAATTAAAATTTAAAATTAATGGCGTGGTTAAAATTTTTGATCATTATCATTAATATTATTAATAAGAGAATGATAATTTGAAATTAAATGGTCCAAGCTATGTACAAAAATATTCATCATAAATTTAATTCGATATAATTATTAACATTTATTCTATTATTGAATTTCAGTTAATTTTATAAATTATTTATTATAATTAACTGCAATAAAATACAAATTATTATGCACTAGCTAATGAGTCAACTTTGTCTGATAGATGATTAAAAATTTTTGGGCCCCTTCTTCTTATCAACCAGACATAGCTGCCAACCAGCAATATAGGAACTTCTCCAAATGTATTGACTTGTCAGGTTGGTTTAGCAAAAATTGTCTATTGTGATAGAACAAATGAGACAATGTCATTACGCTAGACCTAAAGAAACACCTGCACGGTAGAAGTCCAAAGCATGTATCATTCTAGCAGCACCAGCAAAGCGCAAATTTTTACTCAATTAGAAAGCACTTGATAAGTTTATGAACTGTATAAATCTGTAAACTATAAATTGGGTTTCTTAATACCGCAGATTTATCAAGTCAACAGTAAATAGGCTTCAAAGAATTTGAATCTTCATCTATATAAAACCGAAATGCTATCAAAACATATGGGTGTTATCCCAAAGGGTTCAAGTTACGCACGAAAACTAATAACGTATTCAAACATATAATATTTGGAATTGCACCAGTATATTTCTCTATTCAGAAGCATATGTCACTTTATATATATGAAGCCACGAACAGCTGCCCAGCTAATACATTCAATAGACCACATATATTAGGGTATAACTCTCCTTTGCAGTGGATGTGGAGGATGATAGAATGTTGAATGAGCTGCATATATTATATATTATTTCAGATTTATGCGGTATAAGCGTATTTTAAAATATATTATAGTATCAGGAACAAAGTCCAGATTCCAAACGTAGAAGATGTATTAGCATTCAACCAAATAAGTATTATTTTGGTAAAAACACGATAGATCACTTTATATATAAATAAGTAGATTGAGCTGGCTAGCTTGGATTACGCATAGGCCTAAAAATTTGTAATTATTCTATATTAAAGTTCTTAATGGAGTTACATATTAGTTAAGATTTGCGAATCATTAATGTGTTTTAAAAAATAGACCCTAAAAATATCAGTCATAAATTTTCGTTTATCAAAACTGGTACTTCCGAAAAGTTTCATTTCAGTTTCTGAGAGCGTCAGACACAAACATAAAAGGTGTTTCTGTATCTTTGAGATCTCAGTCTTTTATATATAAAACTAACACAATTAAATATCTACCGACAATTTAAACAGTTATTTATTACGTACAAATTTGTTTCATCAGCCACTTATATAACATATATATATATATGTATTACTTATATTTAAGTATATAATGTACAAGAAATAATAAATATTGCATTAAGCGTGGTGACGTTATTGTAGTTATGATAGAATTGTATATTCTCCAGAATTTATATTAACAAAGACAATACATTCTGAATTGCACAATATTTAAATAAAATTCATATTATATACTAAATGAGAATTATAATGTCGATTATATACTATAAACTATAGAAAGAAAATTAAAACTAACCACACATTTTTAAAGTTAAAATTTTCATAAAAAATTAAAACAATAAATAGATAGTGCTATTTTCTTATAAAATAAATATATATAAAAAGTGAAATAATTAGTGATGTACGGAATATACTGATCGGAATGTCAGTAGTTTAAAGTATTTAGAAAAATCGCATCTAAACTATTTTAAAAGCCTTGTGTCGATCCAAAAACCCTAACACAATTCAAACAGATTCGAATCAGAAGCAAAAGGTTCTTAAATCTCAACAGATCAGTGATTTGGATTAAACGTACTCCTGTTCCACCTTTCAAAGATGGGACTCAAGGATCTCGACAGTTGCAAAATACATAAATTACAGAGTGCAATCTAATTGTGTCTTTAAAAAAAAATATTAGACCAACAGAAGCTTGCAAAGATTATTTAATGATGGATATTTGGCAGTGTTCAAAATAGCTATAATCAAGGGCTATCTAAGATTGCCCTTGATTACAAAAAAAAATTTATAGTATTCATTATCAGTGGTCTCTAAGAATAATTTTTTAGAGTATTAGTATGTATGTAATTTTGGTTATGTCGTGCGAATGGAAGAAAGTGCTCCGGCTAGAAAGGTCTTTGATGTTTCTTCGGTGAAAAGAGCATCTGATCAGCGATATGAAGGTACTCGGTACTATTAACTAGTAACAGCAGTGATTGGGCTGGCTAGCGAAGGCTTCTCGATGCGGCGAAAGAAGGGCTTACGTCTATAATGGTCAAGTAAAAGTTTTATAGTATTTTTACAAAAGTATTTAATTAATAATATTTATGTTTTATTAATTTTTTAATATTTGAATAAATCAGTTTTGAAATTATTAATTCTGCTCTTTAATTTAATTATGATTTAATCAATTTCAAAAAATTTAAATATTTTTTTTTTTAATATTTATGTTTAAATGCAGCAAATATTTTTTTATTAATGCTAAAGTGCACTTTATTTAATGAATGAGACATAAAAATATTTTTTATTTATTTCATGATATTTTAAAAATTTATTAAATGAAATAATTTTTTAAATTCCAAGTGACAAATTTGCCGTCAGCTTGCACCATTGCGAATCTGCTCCAAATTAAATGTGCAACTTGGCGAGTGTTCCACTTTTTTACTCGAGAATGTGTGACAAAATTAAAAAACATAAATATTTTCTAATATTTTTGGAAATACATGACGTCAAGCAATGATTCAAATTTATTTGAATTTTCTGTGTCTTTAGTAAAATAGTTTCATATTATTTCTTATAGACAATAATAAAAGATTTTTAATAAAAATGATTTAATTAATTTTGCCAAGACAAAAAAAAAATATAATATAAAAAATATTTATTTTATAAATAAATTTGGTGTTATCTAAAAATTTAAATATATTTATGTAATTGAAATATATTTATGAAAATATTACAGACAGTATATAAAATAAATAATTTTAATGAGTATTATTTTAGGTTTGTTTTTGAATAAATTTCAAATTTTGAAAAAAATATTTTTGGGTTTATTGATTAAATATATAAAAATATATATTTCATATATCACTTAATAAGTAAAGATTTTAGAAAAAACTCAAACAAAGAAGTTACAAAATTTACTTCCTATAAACAAAAACAGTGGGACTTTTATAGAAGGGGACTTAAATCCACAAGGGGTGTTGACCAAGTTGGGTAAGATATCATATAAACAATAACAATGAGACTTAAATAGAAGGAGACTTAAATCCACAAGGGGACCTGACAAAGTTAAGTAAGATATCTGACAAACGCATTCTTTAAGAATGCAGTTGAATGCCTCATATCTTTTACGACAGAGACGACATTTTTGACATCAGGCAATCTTATCTTATTAAGATGAATATTATTCGATACATAAAAGTAGCCAAAAGGATGATAAAAGTAGTATGGGATTGGGTATGGGATTTAAAATCAATAAAAACTATTTAAATCTGACATATTCTATATAATAGCACTAATACATTATTAATTTGAAATGAAGCATTAGAAACATTAGAAAGAACTCGTCTATCGAAAAATTAGAAGAGTGAATTTTTTCAACGAATGTATCCCTGTAAATATAATATGACTCTGCAGAATAACGTAGAGCAGTATCCGTAGTTTTATCAAGGTAGAATCGAATATCTCTGAATCTTTTGATACCGTGCGAGGTTTCAGGCAAGATGATGCTAATCTTACCTGATATCAATTGATCTCTTTAATTTTATAATGGAAGTGATTATCCGCTGAACTGTTGACTATCATAATGGACAAATGTAGAGAACTATATATTTTATGAATAATAATATACATTATTATTCATTATAAATTATCATTTATTTTACGAGTGTAGAGGACCAAAGATCTAACGAAGTAGAATTTTCTCTAGAAACTTCCAGCTCTGTTACCTCATTCTATAATCACGTTCATGCTTCTGCACCATGTAGAAGTACAGGTAGAATGGATGACCTATATTCCGTTAATTTTGTTGACAGAGAAAGAGAGTGCTCTATATCTCAGTTCCCTACTGCGCCTGAGGTAATATCTATAAGCAATGACAATTCTTCGTCTGATCTTCACGCTGATATTGTTGTTGTTCGTTACGGCGATGCCAAGTTAGAAGTTAGAAATTTTTGACAGCTTCGAAAACTTAGTCACCAGTAACTACCTCGACATCTGAGTGATGCACATTTCTTTCAGTAACCTATAAATACTTCGTTTTGCAAAGCTATACATATTTATTGCAAAGCCTTTATCTGCAGATTCCTTTTCGATAGCAGTAAAAGCAGGTGTAAGGTCACGCTGATTAAAATGAGCTTTATCAGCTTTATAACGACATAGACATCATTCAGCGAAGCAATATTCGGCGGCTTCACTGGCTAAGTTGGATGACGATGCCTAAGCGGAAAATAAGTTTGTAGCGGTAGTTGGACGAAACAGGTGTAAAAGGTAGAGCGTGTCTTCGGTGGAATAATCAAGTTGAGGCGAATAAAAGTATGTTAATTTCATTGAAAATAGCTCTTAACCAGATAGAGTTTCCGGTCATGTTGTTGTATGCTTACTAAATATACTATATACATTTCAAATGGTAACTAAAGTGGTAGAAAATAGTTACTATGTATAATAATTACTTAAGAAATTCATAATTATAATTATTTTGTTATTAATTATTATAAATTTATAATTGCCTTAAAAATTAACTTCACAATATTAAGAAAACAATATTCCTCTTATATCCAGACCTAACTTTTATCTGTTAAATAAATTTTGCTAATGTATCCCTTGCCATCCACACTCAAATCGACCACTTTAGGCATTCTAAGCACTGTTGCCTTGCAAATCAATTGTTTGCCATTAATTTTATTGATAATTTATTAAACATTTTGCTAAAGTGCACAATACTGCCAAATAAATTTAGTGCCATTTAATGAACTTCACTCACATCGATTGCACCATTCAGATAGGCTAACATCGAAGGTCTGCTATGTCTAATGCGTCTACACATCTGTGTCTATCTGGTCTATTTATTTGTTGTTGCTAAAATTACACTCAATGAATTAATTTGTAACTTAATACGTGGAGGTTATACGCACTAATGCTAGGAGCAATAATTAAGACCTGATTTATGCATTTACAATTAATTAATTAAATGAGTTGCTCATACGCCCTGTTGGACCAAAGTCGATTGTAATGCAAAATAATAGCAGAAACTTTCACATGGAATTGTATTTGTTAAACAAAACTTAAATTCTGAGTTAAGGTGACTTCCACAATTTAATGCATTATTTGGTTTCTTTAACTGTAGAAGCAAAGTTAAGTTATTTTGGGAATACCTCGGAAATATTCTACCCCTTACCCGTAGGGGGATGTTGTATTGAGTCAAGAAGTCTCAAATTGTTTATATGATTTCCTGCCTTGATAAGTCAACATCACGGTGCTTTTAATACACGTATTATTATAAGCGTCAATCAATGCCCCATTGGAATAGCCTTCCTTATTCCGCCGGTACCAATGAAGAAATTCATGTAAGTCATAACTTCCACTTTGGTGAGATGTGAGGCCTATCTAAAACCTCTGCTACAATTTGGGCTGTAGCACCCGGTATGAAACGCACTTCATGGCGAATGAATGACAATTCTCAAATCATTCTTCTCGCGTACGTTTGGGTTTTAACCACAACCACCACGAGGCCAACACCAATGGTCAGTACAGCCGAAGCTGCGGGCCACTGACCCCCGATCGGATCATCTCTGGTCAGATGTCGCAAGTTGCCGACTCAACTCACTACCATTAACACTTCCTACATAAGTGTCAGACTGGCACTGGGGAATTCTAGCCGCCTCTTATGACTGGCAATATATACCCTCTCTGCACGGAAGTTGTATTGAGTCAGAAGGCGGTTATTTTGAAAACCTTTTGTTCTTATTCTTGAAAAGTCCTGTTTTCTTTGGAATGCATCTTATATATATAAACACAAGCCAACTATAGCTATTATATATAGATATATTTTTTTTGTTTTTTAAACAAAATATAAATTTTTCTTTAAGTTTATATGCAAAATTCAAAATTAAATAAACTTTACAGGACAAAGGATCAAAGTGGAACACAATCTTAAGCAAAGTTTTTAAATTAGTTTAAAAATTGTTCAAAAGGAGCACTCTGCTTTTAATATTTTTGTTTTTTAAAGTATCTAAAAGTAATAATAAAAACGAAATTTTATTTAAAGAATGGAAAACATAACAAATATACCAAAAAACAGCAAAAACTAATATAAAAATGCTGTTAGGAACACAAAAGGTCTCCAAACTTACGAAGGTTACTGAGGATAGTTGTAAATTGTGCTTGAAAGGCTCATAGGAATATAGGAATGTAAATGGTTACAGAGAAATATAAAAATATATAAAATGAAAAAATTTAGTTAAAATTTTTGTGCAAAGTGCAAGTTCCATCTGCTAACGCGGTCGCATGCTTTTAGATGCAAATGCTTTGCATATTTGTATCTTTGGCTTCACATGCAGTGTATGAAGTGCATTTCTTTATATCAGTTTATATGTATGTACAACACCATGCTTAAATAGTTTCTTTGTAGTTTTATTAAATATTTTAATTTTGGGATCCTCACTTGAGTGTCGGAATTAAATGAGAAAATTTGGACATAGGTTCCAGGTGAAGTCTTTAGTAAATTTTTGAAGAAACACGGGTACTTTAATATATTGAAGCACAGAACAGTTCCTGTTGACTTGATGTCTAGTTTTATTAAGACTGACTTAGGTTTGGGACTGGAAACAGAAAGTTCTGGACTTTTGTTTCGGCTAGAGTCTTAAGTATCTTTTGACGGAACTCTGATCTTTTAATACATTTCTGCATAGAAGAGTTCTCGAATTTTTGATTACACTAACTTGGATGTGTGACTCGAACCAAAATACAGATCTTTCAATACATTTCCGCGTAGAAGAGTTCTAGATGATTTCATTACACTAATTTACGTGTGAGATTCGAACCTGAAGGTTCGGAATAGAAGGGTTCGATATTAGTATCCTACTGGCAACGGCCAGGTTGACAATCAAATAACAACATCTAAGCGAAGCTAAACAAAGTTGGTCAGTTGAATCCTTCTGTCAGATCTCATGTTCAACCTGATCAAAATTGAACAAAAATTGTATCAGTTAACTACTTCAACTAAGGCGTAACCTGTTCAGCACTACGGTATTGGTGCTGATGGGTCATTGCATGCTAGAAAGGTGCTGGCTCGGCGGATAAGATGAAAATTGTACTCCACCTCATATGCTAGTGTCCATCAGTAGTTAGGAGAGGATTTTCCTTTTCTTACCGAAAAGATGTGCTGTCATAGTGCGAAATTAAGGAGTTGGCCAACTCTGTGGGTTTGTAAGGTTGGTTCACTTTCAGTTTTATTGGGGAGTAGTGGCTTTCGGCATTGCTCATACGCTGATTTTTAATCTCTGTATACGCGATGGTAGTTAGTAGTATTAAAACGGGCCACTATTTGAGATTAAAATAACCTAGTTATATTCACAGTTTTAATTTTTTTAATTGTATTAAAATGAATATTTTCTAAAGAATTTGAGGATTTTGAGCTCCTTCTCTTATCAAACTGACAGTGCTGTCATCCTGCGAAATTAGGTAGTTGGCCAAATCTGTAGACTTATCAGGTTGGTTCATTTTCAATTGAATGGGGAATAGTGGCTTTCAGCATTGTTCATACGCTGTCCTTTAAATTCTGTATGGTCAACGCTAATTAGTGGTATTGCAACAGGCCACTATTTGAGATTAAGTGGACTTTATGCAACACTAACCTAACATAACATAACCTAACATATTCACATATTCACTAACATATTTTTTTAATTGTTTTGTAATGTATCTATTCTAAAGAACTTCTCTTAAAGAGTTTTTTGATTTATTTTAAGTTAAAAAAAAAATATTTTAATTATTTCGTATACCTACATATGTATGAGTGTAACAAGAACAATAATAATAACAACAAAAAAACTTTATAATTGCCTAATATACGGCAATCGCTTCCTTTCTCCCAACATAACAGACGCCATATGCCATTTAACGTTAAAATAGCACATAAAATAACAACAACAATTACAACATGAAACACTGGCAAAAGGAGAAACGCACGGTAATCATAACAATAAATTCATAATTGAAAACAAAAGCAATAAATCTGCAATTTCATGTATCAACACAAAAACCGCAATAAAAGTGAAATGCAAACATTGTAAAGCAAAAACAACCACCAACACAAAAAAACAAGAATTAAAAAAAACACTATATAAAACATATGAACGAAAAAAAAAATTATGATAAATTACACTAACAGCTACTACAACTACTATAACAACAATGCTAACAACAACAATAGTAGCAGCAATGGCAGTAAGAAAAAGTGAAACACACAAATAATACAACAATTACAATATTGGCAATAAAAGTTATTGTATTGATAATTTTGAAAATTTGCCAAAAACTCAACAAGTTGTCGTGCACTCAGCATGCCACACTCTTCACACTTCTCGCAATCAAACATTACTACATACAATATTACATTACGATTGGCTGGTGTTTTTATCGGGTATTGCAGCTTATTAAAAAATAAAATCTTAAATAAAAATATATTACGTATACATACGTACGTATAAGTAGAATAATAGCATGTCACGCAATGAAGTGTGAGCTCAACTGGATTATGTTTTATATGCACGTTCATATGATGTTATCGTATCGTGAAGTTCTTCTACTTCACCCTTCACCCTACACCCCATCACAATCAACAATCAGCAGCGGTTAAGCACTGCCACCTAACGCATAAAATGATAAATGGGCGACTGGTTGCTCACTCACTGTATGAATTTTCAATTTTACGCCCTTCCCACCAACTCAATTCCTCGATATGTTGCTTGCTTTAATCAGTAACTTTATATTGTTGACATGACTTCGATGATGATGATGATAATGATGTTGATATTGATAATGATGTTAATGATGAGGGTATTAAAAGCGTATTATGAGCGCATATCGATACACATGCATGAGTACCACAAGTAACATGAAAAGTTGCTCATACATATTTGCTTTGGCGTATTTATGTATGTGTGTGTGTGTGATCGTGTGATTGATATGCTATCGAAGAGGATTTAAGTGATGTAAGTTAAGCATATTGAGTTTGTTTAACTTTACAATTTGTGGAATTAAGTTAATTACAATGAAAACTTTTTTTGCTGAAGTTTTTACCTTTTTTGGATAAGAAATGAAAATTAGTTTTTTAAAATTTTATGATGGAAAAAATTAAAAATGATTTAAAAACGAGCATAGTTCGCTGGTAGAAAGACAGAGTTGCATATTCCAGTCGTGGTTTGTGACCCAAAGAACGTAAATATAATACCAGAATTTATTTAAACTTTGATTTAGCGTAGCTGTAGGGTTTCAGCTAGATGCTGTGACCCTAAGTAAAGGAAAGGTGTAAGGAAGACGAGTGTTTGAAAACCAAATGTCCTAGGTTATAAAGATAGAACTTATTTGCATTTATCGATGTCAAATTCCATTTTCGGATTTTGTGAATCAAAGAAGAGCAGAGATGTAACATAGGCCTCGTTCGTCGTTAAGGTGTACGGCATCGAAAGATATGAAGACATGTAAATTTAGAAATAAATTTAGTAAAGAGGTTTTTAGAACAGTAATAAAGTACAACAACAAAAATTTATTTTATATTATTTTAATTAATTGAATTTTTGGCTGACCATACAGCTGTTTCGAGTATTACCAAATACCCATCATTAGGGGTCTTGGAAATAATTTTTGTATTTAATTATTCGTATATAATTATCGTAAAGTCTGCAAGTACCAGGAATCGAACTAGTATCCTGCCAAATTTAAAGCTCAGAGTCAGCGCACCTTAATCAACTGACCACAAATAAATTTAGAAGGAAATTTGGAAAAACAGATTTTTATAGATATAAAATCAAAAAAACTTTTACTAAATTTGCTTAATACAATTTAATTAATATTAAAACTTTCTTCTTCTTACCTGTGGCGCGGTTAAATCATTCCTTAAAACTACTTCACACAGTTTCATTCACGTGTATGACTTCCTTGTTACATGCATATAATAGCGCCGTTAAAGACAATAACAAGAACATAAGTAATAATAGGAATAACAACAATTACAACAATAGCAACAATAATAATGGTAATGGTAAACATAGGAATAACAACAACAAAAAGCAATTATAAGTGAGCATTAGGTGTAAGCAGGCGAATTCATATTTCACCATATGAATGTGCCTTAAAGGAGATTTTTGGTGTCTTTTTGATATAGGATATGCGCAAGCTAAGTAATGTGAGTGCGAATAGTGAAGGGACAATGGAGTGAAATGGTGTGAGTGTGCATATTTCATGTATTAGAATTTCAAAAGTTTGTCAGTGTTTGATCTTGTATGTATTAGTTTGAAAATGCAAACCAATTTTATGCAAAATTCACACCTTTCTGTGTATGTGTATGAGTGTTGGTTTAAATCATTTGGAAAATGTTTTACGTTTTAAATTGTAATTCTATTGTCACTTTAATATTCTTATTTTTTGCATATCATTCTGCAATGAATTTATGTCTTTAATCAAAATTATTCACACCAGGCAAATACAAAAAAAAATCTAGAATACATTTTTTTTTGGATGATATTAAACTGCTTTAGTGTTCAAATACAAATCAATGCTCATAAATACTGTTCGAAGCTCAAAAACGGGGTTGTGTTATAAGTTTTAAGGTGTTCATTTTCAACCTTAAATTTTTGATTTTTAAATTCAGTAAGTGGAAAGTATCGAAAACCACAGTGTGAAACTTTAACCCACTAAAACCACTTCTTCTTCTTTCTTAGCATAACAGTCCTGGATGAAACAGTGCTTCCTCAACTAATTTCATTCGACGTCTAGGTTTTGGTTTCAATAGAGTGTGAGTTCTTCGGGCTTGGATTGTAAACCCTACGCTCAACCCCTTCTAGGTGGGCCACTAAAATCCTCTCTAAGGAAATAAAATGAACACATTTTAGCCATTCGAGAATAAAAGTTAAAAGCTGAAACACAACATCAGTAATCAAGGGAAAGACAGTCATTAAAATAAGACAAAAGTGAAAAAAAGTGACGGGAGGATGTTTTTGCTAGGTAGGAATTACTGACTAAGTGTATACTTTGTGCAAGAGATTGTTGTAACCACGTTTGTAGAGCGAGATTACAGGAAAAACGCGGTGGATGTTGTGCAGACAAAGAGCCAGAAATTTCAAGACTTGCAACTTATATTATTAAGCAAATCGATGGAAAATCAAGCTGGGTGAAGCATATTAGGGGAAAGGTTATGATCGGCCTAAAATCTAAATTATTGAATCAGAGTCCATATTCCAATTTAGTTAAATTGAAAACAAAAAAAAAGATCAACGTGAAATATCTTATATCGGTAACAATATCTGTAACCAAGTGTCAACAATTTGAATTGAAAGGATGTTCCCCTTCCTTTCGTGAATGATGTAAATCATTCAATATCAGTTTTCCATAGAATATACTTCATTCTTAAAAGCTTTGATATGCATTACCATAGCTATTTCCCTGTTAATGTTCTTATCATTTCACAGATTATCTTTGCCTATATGAATAGAGAAATAAAACGTTATTCACCTAATTACTTATAAAATATGCAATTATAAAAATAAAAAACAGCAAAATATTTCCCAAAAAATATAAATCATTTTTTGCTAAAAACTTAGTTCGCTTAAAAGAAACTTTTTAAATACTCTTCGTACTCTAAATCATACCGACTTAAGTGCCTTTCAAAATGATTGCATGGGCTGTGGCGTATGAAGTGCATTCCGCGCGGACGTGGTCATAAGTTAAGCCGGTAAGTTAAGCTGGCGTATGTATACGAAAAATCTTTGTGCACAAAACAAAAAACAAAAAAATTCAAAAAAGGACAAAAAATGTAAAAATAATAAACGACAGTTGCATAAAATGTTAGTTGAATGTATGTATGTATATATATATGTGTGTGTAACATAAATATTATACGTAAGGGATTTAACTGCTATTTGGAAAATGTCAGTGTCGCATTGCATCTTCCTTTTAATGTATGGCAGTGTGTGTGTGTGTGTGGCCAGTGGCTAATGTAAAATATAGAAAATAAAATGGCGATAAATGAAATGAGAACAGTTCAAGCCAAAATTTATAGTTCCAAATTTTAATATTTTTAGTTAGAAAATTAAAAGAAAAATGAAAAGTTTTATAAGTAATATTAAAAGAATAAAAAAAAAATAAAGATGTGCTAATAAGTAACTTGAAGTATTTCGGATATTATTTATTTGAATTTAATTGGTTTTAAATTAAAACTAATAGGAATAGGAATTAACAGGGTTCTAGCTCCCAACTGAGCGATCTTTTGTACTGCAATAGGTCCTAACCGAATAGAAGACATGCCGCCTTCCGAATGAAGTCCAGAATGTCGACCGTTGATAATAAAACTAATACTAAAATTGAAATAAAAATAAAAAAGTATTAATATTATGTATACATTGACTGGGATTTAATATTTATTAGGATTTAATTGGTATTAATTTTTATTAATATTAAAATTGAAGAAATTTAAGAATATTTAAGAAATTTGAATATTTTTAAAGAAAGTAAAAAAATAACTGTATTGGATATCTTTGTTTAATTGCAAAGGTAATATTATAAATATTTTCTATTAAGGTTGACGAATAAACATTGATAAATAAATATATTAAAAAGAAGCATGTACGCTTTGCAATTAGAATATTTTAAAAATAATAAAAACATTTAAATTAGTATTTTAATATCATCAAATAAAAATTAATAATTGCATAAATTAGTGTATGAATAATAATTAAAAGAAAATAAAATATGAATATAAGATAAATATTTCAAAATAAGAAATTAAAAAGTACTCCAAAGAATTCTCCTTGTTATTTAATTGCATTTAAAGCATAATAAAAAATTATTAAAAAGAAAAATTATAACTATAAGCAATTCATCTTATTATTTAAAAATATTAAAATACTTACTTAATAGTTTTTAGTATTAAAACAATAAAAAAAAATAACATTAGCATTTAAAAACTTCTCTTTGTAATTTAATTGCATTTAAATAAGAAAATAAAAGCACAAAATAAAAAATTATTAAATAATTTTTTTTTTATAATTATAAGTTATAAACTAATTTATGCAATTTATTAGTTTCTCTTTTTATTTAAAGATATTTATACTTCCCTTTGTTATTAAATAACTCCCAAAAAACAAATAATAATAAATACATTTTCTTTAGTTTTCCCAAGCAAAATTAATTCAGTTATTTTTAATTTTTTTTATTACTTCTAAGCTGATACACATCAATACAATTTTTTTTTGCATTTACAATTTTATTGTACAAAAATTAGAAAAACAAATATAAATAAAAAAGTACAATAGGAGCAGAAAACACCAAAAAATTAACCTTTAATCCCGGCCGCATACACTTTCCAGCCGCACAAACTCCACTTTTGCTCCATACATTTTCCCGCATTGATTGCAGATATTCTTGGTTATTTCAGTTTCTCGGCATATTCGTTTGATTTCATGTTTTATGCACAAAATACTTTGTTAACGCAAAAACACAAAACACAAGCAGTAACAGAAAAAAAAAAAATTAAAATAAAAAAGAAATTTAGGAAATACAAAATCGCTTTTCACGTACTCAACCCGAACAAAAGAGTAACACGCAATATAGCGAATTTCTCTTTTACGAGTTGTAATCAACACAAAGGAGAGCAAGCAAAAGAAGTAAAATGGAATAAGATTTGATAATGTGTAATAATAAAAGCCGCTGGTTTTTCTTTGTTTTTTTTTTGTTTTTTTTTGTGTTCTGAACGTGTCACTACTGGCCTATATACTGATTAAGTGTGGTGGCGTTAGTGGCTGCATTCCTGCGCAGCTTTTGCAAAAAACAAAACAACAACAACAACAAAAACAAAAACAAAAACAAAACAGTAACAACAATACAGCGCCCTTTACAAAGTAATGAAAAACGAAAATTTTGCGTTTACGAATGCTAAGAAAAAGAAAGCAAACAAAATAAATTCTCAATTACATGCTCAAGTGTCGCATTTATAAGCTTCCATTGCAAAAGCTTTCTTTTGCAAACGCATTCCCGGCATTTTACATTCAGATGCTGCGAATTGACTTAATTGTTGCTTTTCCTGAACTTTTTTTTTGTTGTTATTGCTGTTGCTTTTGCTGTTATTGTTTTTATTCTTTATACGTCATGCAACAGCACCATTTGATGACGTTTAGGTTTGACCCTCAAAATATTGAAACTTTTCATAAACTTTTATTCTTACTCATTGTACTCGTATTGTGTAGAAATGTAGAAGCGTTTTGCTTTTAAGTGCATTTGCACTCAAATTTTGCACTTTTCTACTCTTTCACTCAAACAATGCTTTTTCTAATCGGTTTTGTTGCTGTTTATGCTAGTGCTTACCAAAACTGAAAAGCTCAAGGTAAAATTTGCAAATTTGTTGTTTTTTTGTTTGTTTGTGTTTTCGTTTGTGTACGACTCGGCAATTGCTTCGTTTTGCATAGATTCGTTGTCGGTCTCCAGAAAAGTTGATGTGACAGCGTCCGATAGTCGCTGGGTATACGCCGCGATGCTTAGAACCGCGTATGTAAATGTTCGCAGCTATCGTCTATGTCGTTGTTGTTGTTGTAGTTGTAGCCGCTAAAATGCTTGTATTGGTGTGTAGTAGCTTGTCGTACTCGTAGAAAAATCAAAAATAAACAACGTTTTCATATGTAAGAAAAGCGGTTAAATTTCAAAAAAAAAGGACTAAAGGAATAAAAGTGCTTGTTTCAATATACAAAAGAAAGTTCTTTTTTAAATAAAAAATTACTTTGCACATCTAAACGTAAATGTTGTATTAATTTTTTAAAAAAAGCATTCAAAAAAAACGGTAAAATATACAATCAAGTTTTAAAAAAAATATTTGTGCGTTATTAATTTTTTTTTGATTGCCACATTTTTTATTTTATTTTCGTTAATAATTTGTGATCTTTTACAAAAACAAAAATTAATAAAAAATCATTTAAAATGTGACGCAAATTATTGGTTTAAGTGCTGCTAACGGTTTTTTACTGTTCCACATGAATTTCATTGTGAAATACGAAATGCAATAAAACTGTTTACATTACCAATCAGCGTCCCCTACGAATTATGAGAAAAAAAGGTAATTAAGTTAATAAGGGAATTTGTTGAGGGGAAATTTTAGTTAATCACAATCTTCGCTTAAAAAATTGACTTTCAAAAATGGCATTTTCGTTGCCATTGGATATGTCCTTGAAAAAATGATTTTTGTTTTTGTTTCTTTTGACGATTGCGTAGGATTAAGTGTTAGTTTTGAGAGGATTTTTATTTTGAAACAATTAAAAGTGTGGCTTTTCGAGTACAGATTCAGAAATATAACTGTTTTTGAGGTTATGAAGAGAAAATTAAAAAATAAAAACAGAAGAAACTTTTAAAATTTTTATGAAATTATAAATAATATTTATTAAAATAATTTTAAAATCAATAAAAACAAAACTCTAAAAATATATAAAAACAAAATTCAAGCTTAAATAATTTTTTTATGTTATGTTCTAAATTTTAAATAAAAAGCTTATCTTTTAAAACTTGAACTAATATTAATAATCAGCAGTTAAAAATTTATACAATTGAAAATGTGAAAAAAAAATTAATGATTATATTTAACTTATTATGCTTGACAGCTCCGACTCAGTGTGATATAAAAAAGTTTCCCTTGCTCCGCTAATATGTAATTTGTTAATCTTTTTTATAATTAAGTTAAAATTAAAACTTATAAATATTTCTTTTATATTAGTTAATAAAAAATATAATTTTATGAGAGGAACAGTTTTCTACACAAATGTTTAATTTCAACGGTACTTTTCTTCTTTCGAAAGTCTTACATGTAATTTTTTATTCGATATGAGTACGATTTCGCGACTTTTTAAAGAAGAAGAAGATATACACAAATAATCAATTTCAACTGTACTTTTCTTTTTCCAAAATTACTACGGAAGCTTATAGTAAAAGAAGATTTTCTGCACGTATATTCAATTTTAATGGTACTGTTCTTCATCCGGAATTATTATTTGTGCTTTTTTAGTCAGTTTTGAATACAATTTTATGACTTTTTATAGAGGAATAAGATTTTCAATCTTATATCTTTATCCGAAATTATTGCATATGTAATTTTTATTTCTAATCTTCTTCTTAATTTGAAAAATATACAAGTTAAATTCACAAATTTCTGTTACCGAAAAATTTCAGTCGGAAGTTAAGTTAAAAATTTTTATAAAATTAAACTGAAATAGAAAAATCTTTTTTATAATCCAAAAAAATTACATTGAAATTTTTTTTTTACTACAGATTATTAATAATTATTAACAGAATAGAAGTGATTTAATTTTTTTTTGTATTTGAAAGAAATATTACACTTAATCACAGTTAAAACTTTTAGGAAGAAAACCAATTCCTTTAAACAAAACTAATGGGATATCTATAATTTATATTTTAGAGTGATATATATTCAAATAAGATTTCTATTTAAAATACTGTGTTGAAATATATTTTCTTTAACATTGAAGGATCACTTAGTATCTTAAATATGGTTGGATTCTTATAATTTATTATATTAACTACTAAATTGGATTCATTCCATTAAGAATATATATTAATAGTTTTAACGTCCCTTGCAATGAATTTAGTTTTAACAACTCCTATGAACTTAATATGTCGGTCCACTTGCTTTTCGAATGAGCGAAAAGTTTTATAAGATGCTATTGGTTGGTTAATTATAGTGGCGGCTAAGGAGGCTTTTCTGTCTAAGTAGCATCTATATTTTGTTACAATCAATTTAAATACCATATTTATAATAAAATTTTCAAAATCAATCAGTATGATTAAATAAAAAAATTATTTCTTTTAGATCTATATTTAAGATGTCCGCCAGTTGGGTTTATAGGCTTATATAGAGAAAAACCTAAATCTGGGTAGATGTGAACATTTACAGGGAAAGTATTTATTATGATCTTTCTCTTCGTTCCTCTTGCAGTTTCTTGGTTATAGAAGAATTGAGGGATATTGTTTTGATAATTTTATAGGGCTTTTGTCATAAAAAAATTAAGAGGTATCCTGGTTGGTGCTTCTATGAAAAATTTAGAATAAATTTGCTGATATCTTAACAAGAGTTGCAGATTAAATAGATCTTTTGAAAACAGTCTTCTAAGAGATCTTGCTCATTTCAGAATTGTGAGGTATTATTCTGATTACACTTTTTTAATGTGTCTTGACCACAGAAGAATTAAAGGGTATTATCGGTGGTACTTGTACGAATGACTCCATAGGGATATCGATTTATGTTCAGCTGGAAAAAATTACTACCCTACCGAAAACGTATATCACGTATAATATCTCGGAATGTCTGGTTTAAATGTATACGTTTTCGCCTTGACAGTAAAAGGTGAAAGTCATTTATATTACGTGTAATTTCCAGAACTTCCTAACTGGTTTCTGTTAAGTCTTGCTGGCATTATGGGTAGAGCTGTTCCATTCTAACGTAACTAGTTTCTGCATAATCTCTACTGATGTGATGGGTAAAGACATACTGTACTAACCCAATTAGTTTCTGTATTCCCTTCCTGACACATGATGTGTAAAGCCGTGCCATGCAATACCTCCTAATTGGTTTCTCTATAATCTTCATGTCATTGTGGGTTGAGCCATACTATACCAAGCTAACTGGTTTCTGTAAAGCTTTTCTTGAATGATGTGTAGAACCCCACCACACTAGTCTATCTGATTACTGCATAGCCATCCTTGCATGATGTGTGGAGTCATGCCATATAATACCTCCTAATTGGTTTCCTATAACCTTCTGGTCATGATAGGTAGATCCATACCATACCAACGTAACAGATTTCTATATTATTAAGTTACTTACTTGTGCTGTGCAATATCAAAACTAATATGTAAAGCCACAATATTTTTAAAAAATATTTTTATATAAATATATCTTTATATTTATAGTTTAAGTAATTTTCACATCTTTAAACTCTTTTAATTAAGACATTTTGCATAATAAACAAATACTTGCAGCAAAAGTGTTAATAACAAACAAGTGTCCTTATTTTATTTTGCTTTGAATGAAGTAGACATAATTACTTATTTCGGATAAACTTTTAAATTGCAAACTTTCTGAAAGAAAAAAAAAAATTTACAAGAAAAGAAAATAAAAAGTTTAAAACATCTACAAATGTTTCCTGCAGCTCCATTGTATTCTCATAGCACTTAAGTTATAAAAAAGTAGAAAAATATTGCCGCAGGACTAAAAGATTTCTGTTAAATTATGTCGAAGTGCACAATAAAAACAAAAAAAATAATAAAGTGGAAAAATAAAAAAACCTCAATCAAAACAAAAACAATAAGAGGAAAAGAAAATTGCACAAGTGTTGCAGTAGCAGGTCTTGTTATAGATACTCTGTGGCAGGATGGCAGGATGTGCACCACTTTTAGATACACATATAGACTCGTAAGAAAGATAAATGTTGGCTGGCGTTTAGTACTGCACAAGCCAAACTATAATGCAACCGTGGCTGTAGATCGCAACAGGAACTTAATACGTGTTTGTGAAATATATGAAGTATAATTTTAGGGCGTCGTATATAGTACGCTCATGGTTGCCCCTTCTCCAGGGCAAAATTTTTACATTTTTTTTTGTAAGTGTAAGTGAAGTGCACATTTGATGAAACAAGATTTTCTGCAAAGCTTTGTGAATCCCTTTAACTTGGTTTTTTTCCTTTTTTTTTGAATATTTTGTTTTAAGTTATTTTGAAAATAAATTTTGTGTGCACGTTAAGCGACTTGGAGGGTCTTTACGAAGTACACATATAGGTTATGCTAGGGTGAAGTATGATTATATTAAGAAAAAAGATGTTATAAATTTATTTAAGTGTTCTGTGTATATTCAAAATCTCAACTCAATTTATTTAATTTAATAATAAGTTTTCCCTTTTACTTCTATTTCAGCGGATTTGACCATTTAGCAAAATGTTACCAAATAAAAAATAATATATAAAATTAAAACGAATTAACTTTTGAACTTAACGTGAAAACATGCATTGATTTGTGCGGTTGTGTAAGAAAAAAATTATGAATTAAATTAAATTTTCACTGTATGAAGTTCATTTGTCTCCTATTTCAACAAAAGTATCTGAAACAAACACTAACGTATCTTAAACAAAATTTGTTTATTTATCAACATTGCATATCAAAAATGATAAAAAATAAAAAAAATTAATTAAATTAATTTAAAAACAAATTCGAAACAAATTTAAAATAAATTTAAAATAAATTTGAAATAAATTGTAATAAATTTAAAATAAATTTGAAATAAATTGTAATAAATTTAATATATAAAAAGGGGAAAGCCGAGTGCGAGTTGAAATGATAATTACGCGTGTAATTAGTGATAAGTGCAAAATTGTAGTTCAGCTATAGCCAACCTTCGAAATAAAATGTGAAAATAATTTAAATGCAATTGCCAACAGTTTTAATTGCAATTTATAAATTATTGAATTCATTAAAATTACTTACACATTAACAATATAAATTGTATTAATTGAAGTCGTTTTATATTAATACGAAATAATGAAAATAATTTTTTAATTAAAAAATATACATATATATAGAGATATATATCATGTAAAAATATAAATAATCAATCTTTTACGTAGCAGCCAATTGCAAAAGGAAATTTTATTTTTTTTTTTAAATTGATATAAATGGATGGATTATAAAAGTTGAACTGAGTTAAGAAGAAGCCTATAATAATATTAAGCAAATATAATATAAATAAAAACAACGGATTTTTAGCAATAAATTAATATTTTACCAGAAAAAGGTAAGTGAAAATATTATTTAAATAATTACAAAACAAATATTTTTTTTTAAAATTTTTTTATTTATTTTACGGTGAAATAAAACTCATTTATTTTGGGTAGTATCCCAGAACTAAATACCACACTTTTATATATATACTAGCATCAATAATTATCTGTATAATATAATCAAAAGAAATTAAAAATTTGTTGACCTATCTGTATATATCTATCTGTATGAGTATTATCTGCCTATCATAATCAAAACTAAATAAAAATCACTGCTCCCTTCACTTTAATTAAAAAATACTTATTTTTACAATTTTAATTAAAACCGCATTTATGTGGGAGAGGTAATTATGTTTATTAACTAACGATTTTCAGAAAATACTGAATTACGAGATGATTAATAACCTAGATAAACTCATAAAAATTGATTACGATTATCTAAATAAATACTGGAATTACTATATTGTGTTGCCATCTTGAAAATTTTCACCATTAACGGGTTGAAAAGAAATTGGAATTTTATATATTGGAATTATGTCTACAGACCTTGTAATATAAAATGAATTGAATAGAGGGGAAAGATTTAATTGTTAAACCTCAATAGAGGTTTTATTCAACTCTCGAATATATATCAATATGCAGGTGATAGTGATTTATGAATTTCTTTTAAACAAACACAGTCATTAAGAAGTCATATATTTTAGTGATACAGTGTAGCACAGTTTTATTCCAATGCAACACTACAAACTTTTATGCGGTGTAAAAGTTATTTTTTTATCATTTAAAATGTGTCACTGCAGATAATATAAATTTTATGAATAATCTTGTTTTAAAATTGTTTATTTGCATATATATACCTTTTTACATTGTTAACATGTTTACCGGTTATTAAATGATATATACTATAAAATGGCACATTTTAAAATTTTAAATTAATAATATGCTGTCATGAACGACAGTTGCGTTATGATATATATGGATTGAACTTGTCACAGAAACAGTCCTATCAAGTCAGGACCATAAAATGCATAATTTCAGAGTACTATTGTGATTTAGCTAAATGTCTTTACAAATTGTCTCTTTCTTTACAGTAAGTTAAGTCTAATCTATAAGTATTTTTATCTCTGACAAACAATTTGTAAAAATGTATCTAATGTTGGTTCCTATCAGGAGTTAAAATATTGTCAATGTTAGAAGTTGAAATCCCATAGGTGGATTTTTTTAATATCAGTTAAAATATTTAATGAAAAAAAATTTTTTCTTAGTGAATAAGAAAATTATAGTTAATTAAGTTAAGCGCTTATGAGATTTTTTACCGGTTAAAAAAAAAACAATTTTAAAATAAATATTTTCTGTTCTGAAAACTGATATTTTGACATGAGAATTATGTTTCTAATTCTCAACAAGCACTGCGCTTTCAACAAATAATTAATTTTTACAAGAATAATTAAACGAAATATTAGAAGGGTTCGAACAGTAATGAAGAGCAAAAAATTTTAATAAATTAATCAAATTTTAGTTATTGCTTCTTCATTACTGTCCTAGTTTCCTTTCACAAGTATCTTAATTTTTTTATGTTAATTTTTTTTGCCGAAAGTGACGCGTCTTATGACGAAAAGAAAGTATTTAAAACTTAGCTGGTTTCGAATAGAAGTGAAAATACAATAACAAAAATTTTAGTTAATTTATTGAAATTTGGCTAATACTTTTTTTTCTCCATAAAACTATTATAATTCTTAATAGAAATTTGTTTCGCATTTAGATTAAAAAATAAGTATATAATATTATTACACAATAATTTGAAATTTAGTAAAAATCTGTAATATAAAAATACATCGAATGGAATATTTATCAATAAATTTCATTATTGCATAATATTAATTATTATATTAATACATAATTATTTTTTCCTCTGAAAATTGATATTTTAAAGTCAGATTTATGGTTTGAATTCTCAACATGTACTGCTCTTTCAGCAAAATATTTTCATGGATAATTAAAAAAAAGAAAACTTTTAATGAGAAAATATCTTAATTTGTTTTTTTTTTGTGTTCATAAAAGCATAATCATTTTTAATTAAGATTTGTTCCGCATATAGATTTATAAATAAGAATATTATGTTTTTTTTTATTTGAATCTGTAATTAGAAATTTTCATATTTTTACCAAATTTTGCTATCTGTGCGAAAGGAGGAACTCAGCCAAGCAAAAATAACAATTTTGTGTTCATTTGATGTGCGTAGATAACTCAGACGAACTCAACTCAACTTGACTCTACGAAATGGACTCTACAACCATCAAAATAAATTTCAAGAAAATGTGAAAATTTTAACTTAAATATGAATTATATGAAATTCATATATTTTCTTTAAATTTATCAGATAAAAATCTACAACGAATGGTGAAATTTAATAAAACGAATGCCATAAAATGCGGGCGGGTGCTTATAGAAAAACGGAGTAAATTAAGAGACCCTCATTGCCGGTGGTTTTGTTTTTAATGAAAAATAAGCAAGAATATTGAGGAAACTGAAGCAGTTACCAAAGAGTAATAAGCAGGATATAAAATACAATATAAGCAGTTAAAAGCATTTTACCAGTGAATGAATAAAAATATTTGTTGAGAAAATATTTTGAGAATTCTAGGCACATACCAGTGTATTACACTACTGCACAAAACTCGAACTCCTCCCAAACTAATATCAAATACTCCCAACCGTACCGACAACAATCATCACCCAAACTCCAATAGATTGCATGTGCCATCCAGTGGGACTTGAAGTGCTAAAAGGGATCTCAATGAGAAGAAAATTAAAAATAAGCACAGAACAAATGTACACCGAGCGAGGCGGCTGTGTAAGTGGTAAAACAAAACGACCTTGTGGGTTAAACCCCAGCGGAATAGAGTGGAATACAACTGCAAAAACAAAAAGAGGGAATGCAATAAAAGACAAAAATATAAAACAGCAAATATCGGTAATGATGAGCACGCACAGTGAAAATGGGAAAGGAATGTGTATACAAACCTTAAGGACAGCATCTGAAAAAACGAAATGTTGTGAACAACCTGAAGAGGGTAAAAATTTTTACCAGTTTCAGCATTCCAGCAACGGTGGCTAAAGTTTCGGATTTCTTCATACATTTTTTATACACACACACACACATATATATATATATATATATATATATATACTCGGATGACAGTATAATTGTTAAAGTTGGCAGTTATATTATAAGGCAATGAAAGCAACAGGAAGTAAAATGTGCTTTAGGTAAATATGAGGATAGTAAATAATATACATAAGCTTTATATAAGTTGTCTGTATATATATATGTATACATATAGTAGTAGTACATATCTACACTGTAAAAGCACTGTAAAAAATTGCAAATTCAGGGTCAAAAAGCAACAATTTCTTGTTAAAAAAACTATAAAAGAAATACTCTTATTATACAAAAGAGATATATATATACATATATATGAGTGTGTATATAAATCCCCATCTAACGCAGAATTTAGCTATATTTATTTGATTTTATTTTTCTACATAATTGTTGCTTTAAGCCATAGAAATGTATGCTGCTACATAAAACAAATAATAAATTAGACTTTTGGCTTGTTTTATTGCTCTTTGCTATATATATAAATATAAACATATATATTAGTATAAAGATATACATATGTATATATTTATTTATATGTGGCAGCTTTATTAAAACAATAAAATTTACTTAAGGTGTTGAGAACAATAGAAGAGCATTGTTTCGTTGAAGAATGCTCCAAAATAGTCAAAATAAGTGGATTTCCTTTATGCTATAATAAAATTTTACTGTACTTGGGAAAAAGGAAACGAATCCATACTGAATAAGCATGTATTTTAGTGTTTTTAGAGTACATCTTAATTCAACAAATGAACAATTAATTAATTTTATTAGTTTTTCTGTGCATAACATATATTCAGTAATATATTTTAAAGCTTTAAAGATTAAAGCAATAGAGAGGTGCTTTTAGGCACGCTCAGGAAATAGTATCTAACTCGTAACCGTTAACTGACCATCAAATAACTAGTAAATATCGAGAGATAACTAAAAAAAGGACTGAATAAACAGAGATTCTTCTCTTTTAGAATCTTCACGAACATCTCGGGTAACTGCTTGTCAGAATAAGCACACTCAGGAAATAGTATCCAACTCGCAACGGCTAAAAATCTAAAAAAAGGACTGGATTAATAGAGATTCTTCTCTTTTAGATTCTTCAAAAAATTTGTCGGGTAGGGCAGATCAGTTTTCCAAAATAGGTATGCATGGAGATTAGTATCTAATACGCAACGGCTAATCTGACCATCAAATAACTAGTAAATATCGAGAGATAACTAAAAAAAAGGACTGGATGAACAGAGATTCTTCTCTTTTAGAATCTTCAAAAACATCTTAGGTAACTGCAGGGCAGACGAGCTTGTCAGAATAAGCACACTCAGGAAATAGTATCCAACTCGCAACGGTTAACTGACCATCAAATAACTAGTAAATATCGAGAGATATCTAAAAAAAGGACTGGATTAATAGAGATTCTTCTCTTTTAGATTCTTCAAGAATATCTCGGGTAGAGCAGATTAGTTTTTCAAAATAGGTATGCATGGGGATTAGTATCTAATACGCAACAGCTAATCTGACCATCAAATAACTAGTAAATATCGAGAGAAAACCAAAAAAAAACCTACGTGAATAAAAAACTTGTGTTCAATTTATTCCACATATAACTCGGGAAGTTGTGTACCTACAGGGTAAACAAGCGAGCCAGAATAGACACACCCGAGTATTGGTCTTCAACTCGCAGAGGGTAATTTGACCATCAAATAACTAGTAAATATCTAGAGAATACCATAAAAATTCTTATTGCATAAAAAAAACTTGTTTTGTTGTATTTTGTAAAAATAAAGATGGCCTTGCAGTTTTTGAATATTGAATTATATCTAATAAAAAATATAAAAAAATCAAATGTCAAAAATATGTTCTTACAATAATACATATTTTTTATATCTTTTCAATAAAATAAAAATTCTTAAAATGTTTTGATTCCACTAAAATACAAATTTTTGGATTGCCAATTAACAGAAGTGCTCGGTTAGTGAGGTGGGACTCGCGACCTTTGCAGAGTTGTAAAGGTATAGTGAAAAGGCTTGACTGAACTTGTTGAGTATTAAGTAAGTATATGTATAAATAAGTTATTCTTATGGTATGTGATATAGCCATTCTCTTGAGAGAATGAGTTCAAAAGTCTCAAATGTGATTAAAATTCTTGACTAAACTTATCGAATGTTAAGTAAATACATAGATGAGTGAGTTCCTAATAATCTCTTGGAAGAATTATTGATTGATAATTTCCATTAAAGTTCATTAAAGTTCATATTTTCTATCATTATAAACTCCGAGTTCCATATTGACTGTTGGTTTCCTGTAAAAAATGAAGTCGTCCTAGCATATAGTTTTGTTTCATCTATCTGTAGGCTATGGTCTTTGGTAGCCGAAAGTAGTCGCTAGAGTGCTGGCGCTGCACTCCAGATAATCGCCAGGCTAAGAAGCTGGAGCATCCGTTTAAAGTAGTATGTCCCGCCTCAGTAGTTTGAAAGTTAATTTGTTGGCAGATTATTTGTTCGGTTATCATCCTAACATGATGGGTTTATCTGAAGAAATAGAATGTCGGAGTTGAATGAGATCTCTTGTCATATTCTCTGTGACTATTCGGTTTCGATTTGGGTCAGAAAAAGATTGCACGGTCCGGAGTTTCTATCCGCGTCCGAGGTTATAATGTCCACACTTGATTTTAGTGGCTTTCATTTGAAAGGCAGAATATCTTTTGTGCAGTTAAGGTTTCTGTATCGAGCATGGCTGTAGTTTTCCATTTAATTGGGAGCTATTTTATTCTATGTGCAGTTTTTATAGATTTTTGGTTCAGGCGCATGTTAGTTTCTATTGTTGATTAAAACATACTTTCCGGTATTTTATTTTGATTATGTATTAAGTGTTTACAGAACGTATCCTTGCAATAAAAGGATGATTTGATTTGTGAAAGAATATTAAATATTAATTGAATGATATTCCATTAAATTGATTTTAGTTGAAAAATTATTCATAGCTTCAAACAAAACCGATAAATAAGCAATCTTTTTGATACGATAAAATATATAATGATTTCTTAGAATTTTAAATTATTTTTTAATCAATTATGTGTTGTTCGTTCATTCTCAAATGGGTGTAAAATTTATGTAGAATCTGTGTAAATGGTTTGCAATGATAATTTTTTATTTATTTTTTTATCAGTAAAAATTTTTCCATGCCATAGCTTAGTCTTCTATCGGTAAAAATTGTCTGTAATATTTTTTTTTGGAATTATTCCTAAAAATATGTCAAAATTTGAAATAATTGAATTGTAAATTTGTGCGACTCATGCCGATGCTTATGCAAGGATATATGCAAATGACAAAAATCGATCACGACTGAAATACCAAAAAGATACGAAAGTAAGAGGAGCAAATATGAATTTGCATTTTTTTTCTACTTCGACACTTTCTGCTGCAGGAAATAGCAAAGGAAATTTGATTTTCGTAATAATAAATTGTCCAAAAGCTGTGAAAATCGAATATTTTTTTGGCATTTTTTAGTAAAAATTGAATTAAAGGATGCTTCGCTTCCCCCGTTGTGTTTTACAACCCATAATGCAATTAAGGTCAACTGAAAGGTAAATTTAAAATTATCTTGATAAGAGCGAACTATGTATATGGGAGAGGATCTAAAATGCAAAAATTATTAATTAATATAATAATAATTTTTATCTATTTGTTATAAGTATGCTAGTTGACCTACTTAGCATATATATTTATATAATAGAATGATACTAAAGTATATCCCTAAGGTAAACATTTTCAAATTTCTATATTTTGCTTTTATCGAACAGTAGTAAAATAGCAACAACAATTTTTTTTTATTTTTTGTTCTGCTGTTATTTCACTGCTGTTTGATAACAACTTCTCTACTGAAAGCAATTAAGTTTCTTTCAAAACTGACGTTAAAAATCAATTTAATATCTGTTTGTGAATACATAAAATATTATTGAAATTTTTTTTTAGGCCTAATACTACTCAAAGACTAATTATACAACTAATATTTATAGAGTGGAATTGGTCACCAATTAATCATTTATTATTAGAAGGGACAATTATAAATGGCGAACTATGAGATCTGGTGTGCTATCATTGAAGGTTAGATAGGTTAGGTGATTCCTAGAAGATTCATTTAGGCTTATTGACCCATTGTGTTAGATGGAAGATATGACTTACACGAATTTCTTCATTGTTACCGGTTGAATTCTTAAGGATATTCCAATGGGGCGTTGATTAACGCTTCGTATCAATACGTTGTGTTTTTGAGCACTGTAGTGTTAAACCTCCATGGCATAGAACGTTACAAAAACAACATAGAGATCCAGTGACCCATTGTGATACGGTATATAGAGGAAACTCTGGGTTTCAGTAAACCCTTTCACTGACTGCCAGACCTCAATCAATTCAATATAAACCGAATAAAGGTACTTTACTTGTTTTTTGGTAATCGCAATCTATGACCAGATAAAATGGGCCCAAAATTTCTACCTGCTTTTACAAATTTTTGAGGTGTCAGTGTTCTTTAGACTGACCTTTAAATGATGTTAGCACTAATTAATGTCTAAGAAAACACTGTCCTAAAATCGATTAAAAATTTGATTGATTGTCCGTCCAATGGGGTTTTATGAAAAGTTTTATTTCTTAGAAGTTTTCTATAAAATTACAGTCTATGTCTCAGTTTGTATTGGTATTTATTCAAGTTTGAGGGTGAGTCTCCGATTGACCTCACGTAGACCGCTTATGAATCAATTGTATTATGTTAGGTCTTGTGATGTAACATGTCCTCCACCCTATCCATTTGTTTCCTATGTTCATGGGCTTTTGTGAGATACGTATGTTAATATAGCAAGAGAGTCTCGTACTTGTACTCATACCACACTTTTCACTTTGAAATAATTTACGTTATTGATTATCTCAAATACTCCGCGGCATTTTGTATGATTCGCAATACGGTATATCTCAAACAGATACTGACATTTCAATTTCAGCTGAGTTATTTTATGTTACATAAAATATTTTATATATTTTTCAAAATTCTTGTAACAGATATTTTATATCCGTAAAGCATATTTGTATATCTACAACTTCACATACTCATTTATGGGAATGAGATACAAATTTAAAGCGTGCATATGTTAACGCATTTTTTATGAGAAATTTTGTATGTTTTTCATACTCGAATATTATAATTTATATCAGCATTGATATGCCTTTAAGGAAAATCTATAGTACAAGAAACCCGAAACGTATAAATAAAAATAAAAATACTGTAGCAAAGTTCGGAATATTTATGCCAGTGAACCTCATGAATTTTTCATACAATTTTTTATGCAAAATTTGCAACAAAATTGTACAAAAAAAGTTATTACAACAAAATTTACATGAATTTTTTTTCTCCATATTTCACATTCTTTCACTTAAAAGTTTTTTTGCAAAATTTTTTACTTGGAGATTTAAATTTTTACAAGTATTTTAAACGATGTTGAGGGCTACTTTCGGAAAAGCTACTAAATTTTTCACTAACAACGTTTCATTTTGACATTAAAAACATTTTTTTTTCATTTATTTATGAAGTTTTTTTTACATATTTTTTCACTATATACTTTTTTAAATATTTTCCTTATTTTTATTTTCAATAGAGACATCACCCTTTTGATGGTAAAACATCAAAAATGTCATCAGTGTCATTTTAATATAATGACACGGTACACCGACACACTCATCTTTGAAATGTCAAGTGCTGGAAAGATTTAGATACTTTTTTCTTCTGAATTTTTTTTTTAATTTTCATAGTTTTCGTTGTGTCAACACTGCTGCCGAAGGTTTTCTTTTATGTTTACTTCGCTATGATTTATAGTTTATGCTTCCACTACATATTTCACTAATAAAATGATAAAAAGTTATAAAATTTAATATATAAGTTTTTAGTAAACTACAAATAGCGGCACATTGAGAAAATCTGTATGAAAAAAAGTTTTTATTAAATACCTCTAACAATTTTTTAATATATGCTAAAGATGCGTACATAAAACTTAGGCTAAGAACTCAAAATAGTCAGTCTAATGGTTTTGCCCCACTCCAGAGCTCAATTAACATTTTACATAAAAAGGACCCAAAAAACTTGTTAACATTTTAACACGAAAATGTTAATGCGATTATTTTATGTTAATTTTGGGATCCAATTTCATACTCGTATTCCTTATATGAGAATAAGTTGACGTATAAAGCGTAATGATGAGGAAATGTGTTTTAGTTTTATTTATGGGGGAAGTGTGCCAAAAAGGATTCAACTTTGAAAAATTTTCCTAATAATGAATTTAATTTCAGCGCTCATATTTCGCATAATAAAACCATTTAATAAATTTGTTATCATTTCGGTTTGATGAAGGTTTAAAAAAGGCAAAGTGACTTATTTATATACCTTTAGCCCAAAAGGCACCGAGAACTTATAATTTAAATGAGACATATATAAAATGTTTGAAATAATTTTTTTTTTTTGTAAAATGAATAAATAATAATTAATTTTTTAAATTGAAACAACTTATTTTAATTCTATTTAAATTTAGAATATTAATATTTAATACAATAAATTTAAATCAGGCTCAGCTTATTAAATTTTATTCAATGTGATCATATTTTTTGTGATCATTTTTTAGTGCACCTGCACTTCATAAAGTGAATCCGAAATTCTGGGTTTCACGATTTGAGAATCGTGAGAATTTGAACATTAGCCTAAAATAATGTTCAATTGGCATACCACGTATAAGTGTTTTTTGTACGCAGACTAGATATCAGCGTATCGAAACAATGCCGTAAAGCACAATTCGCCATAAACATGGCTAATCCCTAATTATACTCTGTTAGTTATAATTGCTCTGTTAGTTAAGAGCAGTATGGTAAGAAGTACAGGTATAAGGGATAAACAGCAGTGGTAAGAACACGTACTAGCAGTTGAAGACCTACAAAAGCTCCAGCCGAAAGAACTGCTTCATTTCCTCGATATACTAACCTACTAAATACAAAGGGGTGCACAATAGATTAAGCTATTCGCAGTGCATGAAGGCTTAACCCTGACTCATAAGCCATTAACATTACCATATGACCTTAGATCTGGTAGAATGTAAAAGAACGTTATCTCTGATTCTAAGAGAATATAGTATTGTTATTTGGCTAATTGCTATTTTGCTAATTACGATTGTTTTACTAGTTTCTATTACTATCCACTTAAAATTGTTCAGTAAGGTTAGATAACATAGAAAGTTATGTAAAACAATAGTATTTTATACAATTGCCTGCATTAAATCATAATTTAGTGCATTTTTAGTGTAGTTTTAGTGTATCGTCATTGGGTATATAAAACACCCTTATTTTAATATGCAGGGAAATTTCACCTAGTGTTTATATATTGCTTTTAGCATCATCATTGTCATAGATACCGCTAACCACTGATAAGAAATACAACCAGTATTAATATTGATAATTAAATTTATATTTAGATTATATTTTACGATTATATTAACGTTTGTTTTCCTACATATTTTTGTTTTAATCACAAACTCTATTAAGAATCAATAATAACTTAATAATAACTTAATTTAAATTTCATTCTCATTCAGAATAAATATTTTCAAACAATTTCATATGCATAAACATAAACATAAACAGCACCAACTGTGTGTATGTATGTTTGGGTGTACACATTTATCGAATACATATGCTTGCATTCACATCATATGAGTATATGAGCACTGCAGTGTTATTCCTTTAATTTTCCATAGAAAAATCTAAAAACAAATTTAAGAAAAACAACAACAAATGCGTGAAGCATGAATGCACAATGCTTACACAAACAGAAAACCACACAAAAATAACAAATGGTTTGAGCGCAGTACGTCACAACAACAATTTGAGGTAAAAGACGCTATTGATGTGCCCTAATTGTTTGCTTTTCTTTTTACACTTGGTTTTGTGTTTTTGTATTCATTGAGCTTTGTTTGTTGATGCATCAATATTTTCACCTCTAATGGTGTGTTAAGTAAGTCAACATTGTATGCTTTTTACCACGATATGTTACATTAATATTTAGTAATTTTCATTAATTTATATATTTTGAGTTTTTTTAGTTTGAATTACGGAATGTTTTTTATAAAGAAAAATTTAACATTGAAAATATTTTTACATGTAGGTATATAATTTGATTATTATATTATCAATATATAATACATTATATATTGATATATATAATTTGATACTATTTTTTTTCATTTTTTAAGTGGTTTAATACTATGATGATTTCACCATTACAGACCTTCGGTATATTCGAATTTTTATTATTAATATTAGAAAGGTTTTTCTAATAAAATTGTATTTCATTGAAACGAAAATATGTACCTATATAGAATTTAACTTTATAATATGAATGAAGTTTTATGGCTGAATTTTTTATGCTGTAAGAAATCATCTGACCCGTTCTATCTTGTGGAAAAATACGCATTCGATTATTCATTCTGAAGATCAAATAGGGGAAAATCAATGTCATTTTGGTTTTCGTTGTAAGCGTAGGGGAAGTCTTATATCAATTGATGCCAACATTGAGCAATTGTAGTGCATTTCTTATGTGAATTGAAATGCAATATTGATGATAACCACCAATATCATTGTATTTGGTGATCGGATTGAATTTGTGTTGTTTGTGTTTTTTTTGCTGTTTTGTTTTGTGTATACTCTGCCATAAATAATGAATTATTCTACGTTTATTTGTTTTTATATTTTACGTTCACTATGTCTAAGACAAGTAATTCTAGCTTTAAATCCTAATTTAATTTTCTTTACGAAATGATCTTGATGTTTTGTTTTTACTAGGCAGCAGCAGTTTATTGGTTTGTTAAACCAATAAACTATTATTATTATACAATTATGGTTATTATATTTGTATGCGTATATGCGCAAGTGTAAATATAGATTAATATTAACACTATTTCTACATAAATTTGTTATTTAAAATTAAATTTATTAAAAATTAATAAAAATTTTTTTTTAAATAGTCAGAAAGGAATATATTTATCCTTTAGGAATAGAAATATTAATAGCAAAGGAATATATTTGTTTTTTCTTACAAGAAATTTTACTCTTAATAATTTTAGTATTCTAAAATTAAAAAAGGTTTATGCTTAATTTGTTATAAATATGAAATAAAAAAATATATATAAACTGATATAAAATATATATAATATAATATATATATATATATAATATGATATATATATATTATTTATATGTAAAATACATACATAGATATATTTTTAAAAAATTTTTGTTTATTTAATTCCTATCTGTTTATTTATAATTTTTTCCAATATTAATTTTTTATTAATGTTATCCATAATGAAAGCATAATTAAATAATCACTAATACTTAATATACTGTATATTAGCTTTTTCATATAATAGTATATATACTTCGTCGCTACATTATATGCATTTTTGTGATATATAATTTTTGTGTATTTACATATGTAGTATGATTTTATAGCAGGTCGATAGAAAGTAATCTTTTTAGTCGCTTTCTTCTTGTCAGTTCTTGTTGTGACAGAAAATTAATAATTTGAAACTGCATCAAAGTATATATTACTTTACACATTTCTTTTACTTTCTATTTGCCCGTATTTTAGTTGTCAAAATATGACGTATCAAATTACGTTCAAAATAATTTATTTGAATTTTAAATTATTTTTGGTGAAATAGAAATTTTGTTTACGGTTTATTTCGGTTGCGTTTTGCGCCGTTCAAAAATTTTTCATACACTTTGAAATTCTTGAAAAACAATAGAATTGGTTGGTTGAACAATTTGGTGTAAGCAGATTTGGAATATTGAAGTGGAGGCTCCATTGAGAGGTATGATATTCTTTATCTTTATAATTGAGATTAAAACTGTTAAAGAATTCAATACAGTCTTTGAATTATGCTGAAATTTTTAGTATTCCGCGAAAAGATAGTATCGATATGTGAAATAAAAATCTATTTTTTGATATTTGCTTTCCTTTCACAAATTTGATCTGTGAAAGAAAAACCTTTAGAACTTCTGGTTTAGATCAATAAGTTTCCTTTATTCGTTTTGTGGAATTTTTAATTTCTTTTTTCGTAAGTAAAGACATAAACAATTACAATGTTTTTAACCATTAGCCGAAGGTACTTTTGTAAACATTAAAAATTTTTGTAATTAAATAATATTATATATTTATATTATAGTACAATACTATATAAAGATTTTCTATTTGAGGACTTCTACTGGACCAAATATTGTTTTGGTTAAAATATGAGAAATTGTAAAAATATCGCTCACCATGGCCAAGAAGCACAAATACATATACAAGAAATTTAAGATTGCCTGCAATACGCGGAGTCAGGAGGTTGTTTTACTACGTTTGCGTAAAACCTGCTTCTGGGAATATATCCAAACAATTAATAGGGTCTTGCCTGAACCAATAAAACATGTCTACACCGTTGCAACTAGGCTCTTCAACATATTAGAAAAATTTTGGGAGAGAGCACGTACTTTGATGAACATATCGAATCATAGAGTTCTGTTGCGTATAGATAGACGTTATCTGAAGGATATCGTACAACGTCTATTGCACCCTGCTGATCTACTTGTTATTTATCCCATGATAGAAACTGTGTTAAATCTTGCGAAAAAGAAGAAAAAAAAAACGTCATCCAAATCGTGCAGAATTCAGGCGCGCAGAAGACGATATCGCTAGATTTACCACTTATATATTTAAGTAGATGAATATGGTAAGAAGTATAGCGTAGATTGGTATTTTTTAAAGATTTTAAGTTTTAATTTTTGAAATTTAGATGACAAACAGAAACTGTGCGCTGTCCCCATCTTTTCGCAATAAAACCAAATTGTTTGACTGTCAAAATTAAATGAAATCAATAGAAAATTAAAGAACAGAAAGGATGAAGCTACAATAAAATGTGGTAAAGATTTTTGGATTAAAATTCTTTATCGCTACCAACAAATTGGATATACTATTTTTATAAAAATTGCAAGACTTTTTTTGGGAGAAATGCAGAAAAAAACAAAAATTTTACGAAACACTAAATTTTTTTTTCGAAAGTACTTTAAAAGGAATGGTAATGTGTTAAAAAAATTAATAAAAGTAGAGTATGTTTTCGAAGATGAAATTTTTTTATTTTACACTACAGATTTATGTACAATTTGCATATTTCGCGTTTAGTCTACAGTACATATATTTTTTGTATTTTATACATATATGTACACATAATACATATATATATATATTTATGCTATTTTCCTCTAACCGTTGGTAAATGTGTGAAAAATTACAGCAATATTGCAGACAACGTCTGAAATTTATTGCTGCTACTTAAGCGTATTTGTGCAGTAATTTTACAGAACGCTGTGACGGTAGCTGATAGCTACAAACTATTTTTCAGTGTTTTCATTTGTTCAGATATTTAAAAAAATGCCATGACAATAAAAAGTTTAATTAAGCATATCTTGTGGTTGATTTTAATGGCAATTCTTTATTTAGAGAACATCCCAACCCATATGTCACTTGCAACACATCGTATGTGCATGCAACAGAAATCCAATCGGTGGAACACTGTGTTCGCTACGAAAGTGATTAATTTTATGGATTATTTTTTTCGTTATATTGTATAGAATAAATTTTTTTGTATTAATAAACTGAATCAACTTTAACTTTCTTTAAAAACGGAAAGTTGAAGTGGAGAAATGAAATTGTCTCCTATAAGCAATTCTCCAGATCATTTATGCTGTATGTTGTGGTATAAGGCAGTTGAAATCATGTACCAGAACCTATAGAAATTCGAAAAAAATAATATTAAAAAGATATCAAAAAATCAGTGGTGTATTAGAAACTCTAATGCTTATAGAGATCTTAATACTGATATCATCATCAAGTACATCAAGGTTAAATAATGTAAGCTATTCAGTAAAATAGCAAAAAAATTATTCCAAGACAAAAGAGATTTACAATAAATAAATTATAGATTGCTGGGCTTTTCAGCATATCGATTGCAGGAAGATCTAGTCTAGATACGACTGGATTGGGTATTAGATAGTTGAACCCACTTTGAGGTTTGGCATGGAACAGATGCAGTCGACAGAAATAGGAACTCGTAGATTATTGTTTAAAATGATCACGTTCTCTATATCGATTTTAAACCATTAAGTGAGAGTATTGACATAAGTCTGGTCGCCACTAATCTAGTTCAATATTTTACCAGACGCTTAAATAACAACCAGTCAGAAAAAAAAGTTTTCGTAAAAGTGAACGTAAAGTTCTAGGGTGAAGTTTAGACGGTGATCATTTTTCTGGTTTTGTTAAGTAACTTATGTTAAGGTAGCTTGTCACTCAAAAGGTAGCCACAAAGAAAACTGTAGGATGATAACTGTATAAAGTGAGAGCGTGATCAAAGACACTAACTGGGATCAACAGCTCTTTTACAGTAGTAAGTAGCTAATGTTGCTTTACGAACCCTTTTCGCCAAGTTCAACTTTCAGCTGAGTGTAGAGCTGAGGATGAGACCCAGATATTTGAGATGTCTCATGTATCAAAACAGTGAGAAGACTAACCGTAGTTTTTGTTATTACATTGTGTGCTATTTTTGATCAATTATTTGGTCTCTTTGGAGAATTTGAGGGGATCTAATAAGTGTACCCTTGTTATCTGTATCAGGATAGAGTAGAAATAATTACCTTCATATCAAAGTCGCTAAATTTATAGTGCTAGACAATGATATAGAAAGTGATAGTTGGATTCTCCCTCCTATTCATCATGAAAACTCTTAGGGTTTTTATAGTGCTAAAGAATGATATAGAAAGTGATAGATTAATTCTCCCTCCTATTCATCATGAAAACTGTTAGGATTTCTATAGTGCTAGAGAATGATATAGAAAGTGATAGGTGGATTCTCTTTCCCATTCATCACGAAAACTCTTAGGATTTTTATAGTGCTAGAGAATGATATAGAAACTGATAGGTGGATTCCACCTCCTATTGATCATGAAAACAATCTAAAAATGAGCTTGTCGTAACAAGATGTTCGTGAACTTTTAAAAACTATAATATATAATATTAGTTCAAATAAAAAGTGAAAATCTCATATCAGTGAAATTGATTCACTTGAAATTTGAAGTTTTTCGGACTATATTATGTGTTTTAGGAGCATTGTACTCTTATAAATTTATTGTTTCTTGTATTTTAATTGAAATATTACCACATATTTTCGTGTTTATTAGAACAATGTCAAGTTTTTATACTTTAAAAATATAAACACTAATTCACATAGTGTAAAATAAAATTTTCCTATAAATTTTTACCAAAAATTTAACTTTTTAACTTAAGCTTAAACGCCTAAAATCATGCAATAACTTTTTGGATTTAAAGTAGAATTCGTGCTACTTTAATAAGAATTTTGATTGTCAAAGTTAAGAATAAAGTAAATACAAACAGAAAAGTTTCATGGCATGTAAAATATTAAAATTTAAGTTAATAAAAATTCCATCCAAAATGTTATTGTTCAACAACTATAAAAAGCAGAATAGCATAGCTTTTTTCATAAGTAAATATTACTGTTCTGATGACTGAAGCCTCGAAAATCAAGCCCTCGATTTTCGTTTTCACGATTTTTCATTTTTAAGGGAAATATAAAAAATTTCGTGGCATAAAATCACGCCTGCTTTTACACTGTGCGGTTTGTGTTAGTATTTGTTTATATATATCTGTGTATGTGTGATGGTGGTTATTGTATATATATATATATATATAAGTCTTTAGCTGACTTTGGTATTTCTGCTCGAAACTACATGGAAAAGATTATCAACGAAATATGTTGATTTTTCCTACTTGTTATTTGGTCTAAAAAATGACGGTGACGATTGCGTTTGGTTTAATTAAATGCCAGGCAAGGAAAAAATAACAGCAAATAAAAAATGCCAACACACCCTCGACAATTTGCGGTCATTTCCTTAGATTTCATCGGTTCTGTTTGGATATTGCGAACATATTGTATAAGTTGATTTCGTTTCCGAAGGCATAAAACATTCACTTACGTGCTTAAAAATACTTTATTGAAATGACTAATAGAAAGTTGTGATTACAGGGCTTTCAGTTTCCTTCCCTCACGATATCAGGTGGTTGGAACATGAATTGGGTCAAGAAAAGTAAACAGTTTTCAAATAGTAACTGCAGAAAAAGTAGTTAGAACAAAAAAAAATAATAGAAAGAAAAGAAATATCTACAACTATTTTATGAGATTTATAACTTTGCTTAGGGAGATGACTTATTTGTTTTAGAAATGCGTTATTATTGCAAATTACTTTGTTATTGAAAATTACTATATAGTATATATATATATATATATATATTTTAAATTACATGTCGAATTATTGTGCCATCAGATAGAAAATTTACCCAACGTGGATATAACAGAATTGGATCGGTTTTTGTAATATTATTAAAAGTTTTGATAAGGTCTAGCCTTTTACATTTATGACTGTCCATTTCTTTTTTTAAAATTTGATTAGCATAACTGCTTAAAAAAAGAGCGGTGGTAATGACGAATTTTATTCCTTTTGAGCATCTTTATATATATTTTAAATAATTATTTTATAATGCAATTCGAGAAAAATTTTTATCTCTAGGCCTTAGGATCTAAGACTCAATTTTATATTCGTAAATATGCGAGATAATTAATTGGATTTGAAAATGGAGTCACAAGTTTAGAGAATGCCTGGTGTGAAAAAGATTCTATTTGGAAGCTATATATAGTGTTTGTAGAGGACTTATATTGTACTTAATTAAATTAAATATATACAAATAAAAAAATTAAATGAAACAAGAGTGAAACTCAACTGCACATATTTATAAAGAATGATTAATTTTTAAAATAATATAAATGATATTATTAATAATATATGACGTTACTGGCTTTTGGAGACACTGCATAATGGAAGATCTGATGCAACCTCTTAACTTTGACAATTGTTATCCAAGGAGAGTTAATAATATGCTTAAATGGGATTGCAATAATAGTTGTAAATATGACAATAATTATGATTGGGAGGTTTCGAACAGTAGCGAATTAGAAGAACATAATTTTTTTTTATTATTTTTAATTAATTTAATTTTTGGCTGTCCATTAAATACAATAGTTTCTATTAAGTAAAATAGTCACTGTTGTCATTACTGCCGTTAAAATGATCTTTTTTTGATTATTAGTCTTGTTTTTCTTCATTTATTGATGAAATGCAAGTTACTGTCTAAAGTACTTTTAATCAATAGTGTCTGTGATGGAGTGTATATTGAATGAAACTGAATTACAAATCAAAAAATGGTAGCGGTGCGTCTGTACATCATCAAGTATATCAAAGTCCTTTTTTATATATTCATTCATAATATACAATGGTATATAAGAGTAATATCAAATCACAGTTTATTGTAACTATGGTACTGAAGAATGTCTTTTGAGATCCAATAATCTAACAATATATGTTCTAAAATGTTGATTCTGGAGTATTTTTCTGAGAATCACAGTACAATCGCAAGCAAAATGATGGGACCTATGGACAGAATCTATAGTTGTCACTAAACTTTAAACTTGTTTTCAAAAAGTCATAGCTAACAGTATGGCTTTATTTAGAATAATAGATATATTTCATGTCTATATATTTCTATGTCAAATAACGATATAGGTAACTTTTGGAACTGTGTAAAATATACCAAATAGTTCAGATTAAAGATTTGTGTTTATATTATTGTGTGATTATATATTAACCCATCTTGTTAATATATAATTATAATATATTTTTGATATTAAAAAAATGTAACTAAGTTTTTGTCATTAACATTACATTTTTCTGTACGTTAATGTCATTTTTAAGTGATTGGTGATGGTTATGGATTTAGACTATAAATTTAAACTATAGCACCATCTAATCTCAGAGTAACCACTAACTGCACGGGGCGGAACGCAGATCTTAGATCAGGGATTGAATAATCACGAAGCTTATGAGGAATACACAAATAAGTCAGTGAGATGGATGGGACTTTCCAGAAACCCCACAATTATCAAAGAATATAAGTGCCCAGATGCACTAACTCGGAAAAGGCTCTACATAATAATATATTAGCATGTGTTATAGTACGACATTATATGATAAGAATACATTTTTGATATTAAAAAAATGTGAATGTTTTTGTAACTAATATTATATATTAGTATAATCTAATAGGATGTTACATTAGATTATAGAAATTTATAGATTATAGATCTCCTATAATCTATAAATTTAGAATTAGGAGATCATAGAATCTATCTTTCTTCTATTATTTAAAAATAGAATTCCATCACTTTTTGTTGATTCGTCATATCATATATATCTGTAGAAATATAAAGCAATTAAATTTTCTGGACTCTGAATACATATTTATTTATATTGTTATATTTAAAACCAGAAGAAATAGATGTCTGTATAAAATTAGCTTTTTATTGCTATTAAATTTTTAATAGAAAAGTCTGCATATGAGTAGTGAAGTGACATTTTTAAAAGCCAATGACATTGAATTCAACGGCGTTTATTGTTTTTAGAAATTTCCTATGGACGAAATGACATAATTGACGTCATTTAAATTGTTGTTATTTATAAAATTTTATTGCAATCGCACATTTGAAAATGAAGTTTTTCTTTTTTTTTATATTTATTTCTATATTATTTTATTATGTTATAAAATATAGCATTGAATTTTCCGTTTATTTTATCATTAATACTTTTCATATGTATAAGTTATACATCTCAATATGTTTTGTTGAATATTTTCATTTCACTTAATAAAAGGTGACTTGTCAGTAAACATAAGGTCTATAAATTAAAAGGTTTAATAAAATTGTACATTTGGACATATATATATTTATATTGATATCTTATAAATGATATAAATGTATGAACGCTTGCCAATTTTCTTTTTTGTAGGTACAAAAAAAAATTAAACACTTGTGTTTCACTTGACAAAAAATGTTGATAAAGTCACGCGTCTTGGAAAATTAGACCAAACGGTGGCAATGTAGGTGTAGACAGCATTTATTTATATTGAAATATCAATATATATATATATATATAATGATCTTATATGTTTGTATGTCTTTATTTTACGCTACACACGCGATTATTTTTACACTTTTGATTGGATTAAGAGGCCACATAAGTATATAAACAAACATAATCCGTAGCAGCATAGACTAATAAATTAAAAATGATTTCAGAAACATATTAGAAATATTTAAAATAATATTTAACAAATTTGTTTAAATTTTAAAACAATATTAAATTTTTTTTTTGTATTTTTAAGCTATTTTATTAACTTAAATTTATAAACTTATTTTATAATTCGGTTTTGCTGAAGAAATTTAATGTGCATGAGGTTAATATACTATAATATAAAACTACAAGTATTTGTAGATTGCAAATATTAACTGCAATTCATAAAAAAATTTGTTAAAGGAAGCAGATTATTTATTATTTTCTGAAAAATTGTTGAAAATTTACTGCAGAAAATTGCAAATAAAAATTCTTTACAGACAATGATTTATGGCCAGGTGCGCACAAAAATGCGTTTTTTTTGCATAAAAAGTATATACAAAAAGATACTGTATTCTTAGCTGAAAGTAAATTTGGGTAAATGTGTATTTTTGTATTTAAGTTTACTTGGAAAAAATAAAAACTTATATGCGTATATATATGAATTTTTTATGATTTCGACGTAACAAATTTTTTTTGCTTCAAAAATGTAACTGAAAAAAAACACTTTTCCACTAACCATTAAGTGAAGGTGTTGAGTTGAAATCGCACATCCTAACCCACATTTTGTACTAAAATAAGTATGCCACTTGCTGACGTCACACATTTAGTTCAATGCTGAATGCAACAGCTGCTTACAAATTGAAAGGGAAAAGACATATCCTTACACATAACGTTTCTTACAGCTGAAAACGTTTCATATTCATAATTTTATTTACTCATTTTTTTTATTTTTTTGTATCTTTTATAAGTGAATTATTAAATTTGAAACTTATTTTGATATCGTAATGCATTTCTGCAAGATGTTGCCAGCTATGCCAAACAGATTTACGTACTCAATACTTTCCGCATGCACGCTTCACTAAGTATCCTTAAATATATATACATATATATATTTATAATATATGTATGCATATTAAAAAAAATAGCATATGCGCCATCTTGTATTACTATTGTAATGTTCATTCACACATACTTATCCTTCCATTCTCAGTTACACATTAGTTTCCTTTAGCATCGGAAAGTTCCATGCCACGATTTTGTTTGCTTGACATACAAAAAAAAGTTGTTGAGTTCTCATGCTCCACACTTTGCAAGAACTTTACGATTTTGATCCATTGTTTATGTTATTTAAAACAAAAAGTTAATTAGGTTAAGTTGGTGTAATTTGCTACAGCAAATTTGTTGGAAAATGTTTTAGCAATTCTAGAAATTAATTTCCGAAGTGTTCGTACTTAGTTAAATACTTTTCAAAACTTTTCCGTTGGAAACTGGAAAATGTCAGTGGAAAAAACCAGAAAACTCCAAACAATAGTTCTTGACAAAAATTTTTCTTAATATATTAAGTTTAATAAAAATAATAGAAACAATTCTTTCCAGAGCCTGTAAATACTAACTGAGGAATTATTATGTACTTGAGTTTATTCGTAATTATAAGTTTTAACATAATTAAATAATTTACTGAATTACAGTACTTTAGCAAAATAAACTCAGATTATCTGAGATGAATCTCACTGTGTTAATGAAAATACTTGTAAGAAGTTTACTACCAACTCTTTTCAGTAATAAAAACTTATTACTACTGACACTAATTGAAGTAAATTCTTTAATATTTTTATGCTGTGAGCATTTGTTCAAGGCAGGGTCGCAAAAAAAACTATGCGAATCTAGAACGCGGAGAGCAGCCAGTTACTATTCTATTCTAGATAATATTAAAAGCAGGATTTGTGGTTTGGTCAACACTTAACTGATCTTTCTACTATGTTACCTACTACCCGACTAGAATAAATTCTACGTCGGCGAGTTTCATAAGTAACCCTGGAGTTACCATCTAAACAGTTAGATGACTTAAAGATGGATCTTGAAAAAGAAATTGGTATTTACTCAAAATATATATGCAGATAAGGTAAACATACCGATTTCGTAACAGCTGCAGTTTCTTTTAGGCTGAGAGATAAGTAAACAAAAAAATAGCTAAGCTGATAGAAAATTATACAAGTAATAGTTGAAAATTAATCAATTATATATATTATATATACTGCATATATCAACTATATACTATATATATTGTATAACCAACTATGTATATATATATTATTATTATATATTATTAATTGAATATTAATAAGATGAATATCGAACATCACAAAGTCCTCCTTTGCTGTGTTTCGGAACATAGAAATATTGTACGGAAAAGGATGCCAGATAAGATGACCGGAAGAGGTTCTGAGATATATATCAGTGAGATAGATATTATTTTAGTGCATTTAATAATTCATTATCGTGAGAATTGCGGAGTTAGTGAGTTTGACAGAATCCAATAACTTAAAAACAATGGCCCTTAGATTTCAGTGAATCTGTAGTACTTTCATAAACTTATATACAATGTTTATATATATATATATGTTTATGTTTATAAATTTTTTTTTATATATACATATATATATATATATATAGGTATATATACTTTCGTGAATGCAAACATGTTTATTACAACAAAAATGACTATTTTTAATGGCTTCAATTTAAAGCAATGAAGTTATTTCAAACTATTAATTAAAATGCTGTTAATTAGAGATCTTAAAATTCTTTAACAAATAACTTAATTAAATCTTGGGTCTCACAAAAAATTAATTGTGCGAAGTTAATTTAGTTTTTAACTTTCTTAAATTGAACTAGCAAAACTTTTAATTAGTTTTGAATTTCAGTTCACCACATTATCAAATAGTTTAGAAAATCTGTAAATGACATTTTTGTAAATTAACGAAAGGAAAAGTTTTCCAAAGGTCAAATATTTAGTTTTGTACAATAAAAAAAACAACTCATATATATCAAATAAAATCATTATGATTGATAAATTAATTAACTAACAAAAATATTGAAATTTCCATTGTATAAGTGTTAAAATATAAATTTTTCATAGTATTTTTGTAAAAATAGTGAATCAATTGAAATCAATATTTGCCTAACGTAACCAGAGTCGACATTCCGAATCATTGACTGTAGCCCACAAAATTGGTTGCAAGCTGCAGTTGTCATTATTCACACAAATGCACAAATATTGCAAAAAAGATACTTTTTTATCTGAGCATATATCGAACATTTGCACTTAATTTACGTTAAAATGTGCACATACAAAAATAAAAGCAAGGGAAATAATAACAAATTTAAATGAAATTTTATGAGATATCAAAAAAAAAACATATATGTATTTGTATGTAGAGAAAATTTTTAATTGAATAAAAATATTTTAAATCTTATTTTCAAATAATTTTAAATTCATACAATAAAAACTAACATAAACAAATGTTGAAATAAATGTTTTACATAAATTTTGTGTACCTCTTCCGATTATTAAAATAATTTAGTAATTTTCTCTTAAAAGTTAATTATATTAAAAAATTAATTTAAAATAAAAGTTCAATTAATAAGTAAATCTAGTTAAATATAAATAATTTCTCAGAAATTTTATTAAATATGTTCATATTGTTATTTTTGCTTGGATTAGTTTGTGTTTATCTAACTGACCGTAAGCCACACACACCCATTGGTCTCAACCGGCAAGAGTTGGAACTACACTTCTATGCAGATGTATGATAAGCAATATTTATAATGTTAATATTTTTTGACAAACAGAAAAGTACTTAAAATGCAATATTTTATGTTAATTATACTTAATATTTTATATATTTTATTGATAAATTTTGAATGCTTAGAACTCTTATTAGTATAATGGTAGCTGTAGTTGATCCGCTTATAATTTATTCCAATTTAACATAAGTGGGTACTCCTCTCTGGGAATAGTGAGAAAAGATAGTATTTTGTAACTTCTGTCACGATAAGTATTCAACACTACCACACATCACAACAATAAAGACAATATTAAAAGATATTAAAACCTTAATATAATATAATTGTACTATTTCAACCCATTATGTTTTTGGTAGGAGTTAACATCACAAAATCATACTTTCATTTACTATCAAGAAAATCTTCTATCACGTGTTTTTACTTCTTGGACTAAATAGATATTTAAGACTTTACCAATTTCCATTGGTGTGTTTAGGACTGCAACAATTTTAATAATAAATTCATGGCTGTCGTTCTCGGTAGTATACTGACTTTCTCTCTCCCTTGATCCCCGTTCTTAATGTAGCTCATTGAATTTCAGCTGGCTGCTACCGCAGTCACATGTAGACTATTTTCATGCAGAGTTCCAAATGCTTTTTGTTGAGTGCTATTAGTCTGTAAGTAATAATCCTTTTCCTGCTGTACAGATAGTTTCGTCCAAATGGTAGCATGATCAGTAAATCTATTCTTACAAGATATATCCCCAAATCTTTGTCTTCGTATCATAAAAACATTAAGAACTATTAAAATAAAGTTAATATTAATTAGATGATATACATATGCAGTAGATCTACGAGACCACTGTTATACAACTATTAAGTTCTTAAAAAACTTCCGTCTAAGCTATCTAGAGTAGAAAGATTATCTTTTCGTGCAGCAAGATTCATTCCAGTCCAGTTAAAGTCAGTGTACAGACAAATGATATTTCCTTGTTACATATAAATTTGTCACTTTCCAGCTGCAAAGTTATTCTCTATGACGGCATCCATTTATTTTCATGTTATAATGGATGTTGTTGCCTATTTGTCTTGAGTTTTAATGCACTCATTTATTCGAGATCTTTGGTTGCAACACAGTCTATTTTCAATTAAGTCCTATCCGCTCATTCTTTTCCTTCCTTAATCCAAACAACATTACGTCTTTTTATCCTACCCTTACCCTAGCCTCACCCTACCCGTATTCTAACTTCACCCTTTCTTCATCTTACCTATACTCTACCTACACCCCCCCTTTACTCACCTTCATCCTTCCTTCACCTAACTTGTACTGAGCCTTGTATTTGATTTTTTATTTCCTTTCATGTTTTCTGCTACACAAAACTGAGATAGATCGATAGGTGTAAAAATGAGTCATTGCGGACACAGCTACAATAAAGAGACACGGGTGGAGGAAGACTGTTTGCAACGACCGTCTCCTTAAAAGATTATTATGTAGATAAAGATAAATATGGTACGTTATTTTATTTATTTTAGATTTAAGAACTCTAATTAAACCCACGTCCAGGGAATCGAACCAGTTAATTTTATAAACAACAATGGTCTTATATGTACATTTATTACTTATTCTAAATTATATTTTGAAAAATGATTTATCGAAGGGATTAAAGCTTTGTAGAGAATGCAAGGTTGAAACTACGTTGATAATTGGTAATTTTTCTTCCTTCTCCACTGACATGTAAACCTTTTAGTAATTTTAAAATATGGTAGGCTTTTAATTTATAGGTAGAAGGATAAAATATATATGAGCAGATATATTTAAAATAATTCGCCTTCCATTAAGTTTGGAAACCATATTTTCTCATTATACAAAAGTGCACTGTTTGCGCTGCTAAATTCCTTTTAAAATTACAAACATAAATTCAGATTTTATATTCATACTCTACACAGGGCCGCCTACAGAACGCCTTTCGAGGATTAATTCATGAAATTACGCCCCACATTTGCATAATACTTTTTATAATTCTTATAATTTCTCAAATAAACGCACCAAGAGTTTTCGAGTTTTCCGTAGTCATACACTTTCCTCCACAGTTGGCGGCTGGAACACAATGAACCGTGAGTGCAAATGTGTCAAAAGTTTTAGGTATTCTGTGTAATTGTGCACAGTGGAGAAGTCAAAAAGCATGTAATGTGTCAAGTGGCAACGCCGGAGGCAGTAATAAAACTAAAGTTTCGGCTTTGCACATGACACGAATTCTGCGAGAATACCAAATGAGTTCAAAGTGGAATGTTGGAATTAAGAAAATATTTTAGAGGAATTCTTTAAAAAATTAAATTCTTTTACAACTTAAAAAATATATTAAATGAAATTCTTTCTGAATTTATAGTTAGAAAACTGTTACTGATATTGCTAGGCATTTAAGGTAACAATAATGCATTTTGTGTCACCATTGTTGGAAGTTTAAATTACGAGCTAACAAGTATATGCCATAGCAATTATCATTAAAGTACAGTATCTATACGTACTTCTGTTACTGAAGACATTCGTGTCACGTAGCATCATGTTGTAGGTAAAATATGGTTGAGTAAAAACTATGTTTTTTTTTGCTGCATGAAAATTGGTATCAGCTAAATTGCAAGCAACATTTCTACTAAAGTTGCCAGCTTTACCTTTGGTATGTGTACATAGACACACACATTTTTTTGAAAAAAATATGTAGAAGCATTCGAACGTTGGCATACAATCTTGCAGGATATCGAGTTTCATGTGTCGTTAGATATAACGGCAGGTGAATCTAAGTTGGTGTATGGTGTTAATGTGAAGCTATATGGAAGCAAGCATGACTAGTAAGCTACTAAAGTGGCAGAGTTAAAATTTATCCACCCATTTATTTTTTCATATTTATGCTCCTCTTTGTGGGTGCCTTCAACTGTACTATACAAGGTCCAGTTTTTTGTTTGGAAGGTGGGAAGTGAGCATCATCAATAGCACAAACGGTAGCAATACCTTTTGTAAATAGTTACTTGTAGAACTAGGTGGAGAGTACGAAAGAGTTTGCGGATGAATGTGAAAGTGAAATGAAAGTGGCGTACACCCGTGGTATGCCAATAACGCAGTGCAAATGTCTATCGAGTGCATAGCAAAAAGTAAAAAAAATATGTGAACGATGTGATTTCATGTGCTGCATGTGTTCAAGTTAATGAAATGCAATTTTACATACAGCAACGTGATACGAAACTTACGTACAACAGTAAAGATACAATTTTCAGTTGATTTTAAATTCCAAATAGAGTCTTTATTTAAGAATAAAAGTTTGAGTTTAGTAGAATATTTTTCATTTTTTTTTTAAACGTGGAAATTTAACCATATTATATTGACTTTATATGTATAGTAAGTGCTAGAAATTATCTTAGTATTACTACGTTACATATAAGAGTTCAGTAACAATTTCAAACATGGAACTAAACTACACGTATAGGTGTATACGTGCACTTATTTCGGTAAAAAGCGTAGAGAGTTACACAAAATTAAATTTATTAATGCCGAATACAATAACAAATACTTTGATTATTTATTTTAATTACTTATTTTAACTATTTTTAGTTAAAACTGCTGCTTGCTACTCCTAATGATTTTTGTTATTCCTTGTTTGCTCTTTAATTTAATTTATACTTGAATTTCCAAGCTAAGCTTACTTCAGTGCATTTAATTGAATTTTACGTAGATGTTTTATTTTTTGGACCTCTTATTTAAAATTTATCTGAAAGTGCTAAAACAAGTCGAAACAAGTGAAATTGCAATATTAAAGTACGTAAAAAATGATTTTTTCAACATCGTACGAAACGCAAGAAACGTAAAAATAAGAAGAATATTTTTTAATTATTCGCCTGTGCATATCCCGGAAAGCGGGGGCTTTACTTAACTGCTGGGGATGTGCCGTTTAAAAGAAGAGCAAAAATAGCACCAAAGAAATTAATGTAGATAATAGTGAGGAAAATGCATGTAATTATCATATTATGTAGAAGGATGAGACTGTTTTAATGAAAAGAAATAGTAACTATAAAAGATTAAAAGTTGAAAATGTGTAAGAATTATTCACGCTTCACTATTTTTAATTTAACCATTTTCGTTTAATTTTTTTTAATTAAGAAAATTTTGTGTAGTTATAGTAAAGAAAGCATTAAATTGTTATTAACTATTTACAATAAATTATATTAAATTAATAAATCTTATATTATTATCAACACTTAATTTTTTTTTAGTATTAAATTTTCATACTTTTAGCACAACAGTGCGTATGAGTGATTTAACTATTATTGAATAATTAATATTTATAGGTATACTCTTATTTTTTTAATATTTGCATTTAGTTTTAAATGTTTAAATACAATAGTGCGTATGTGTAATTTTAAATTCACTCATTTTTTTAATGACTGTATGAATGAACATTTATAAAAAATGATATCAGTCGATACACATTTTGATTTAATTTTGATTAATATACTTTAAAGACTGCTAATGCCTTTGAAGGGAATGCAATATTTATGGTCAACTCCAGATCGTTAATGACTACAATTATTCAAAAGAAAAATGGAAAAGAGTTGCAAGAATGAGAGAGTACCTGCAACAGACTTATAAACTTTAAGAATTATTACACCAAGCCCAAGACAGTCTGCTCTCTAGTCGAGATTAGACTAGAAATTTCAATTTCTCCTAATATATTTTTAACAAAATATATTTTAATTGAAAAAATCGATCAATTTATATAGATGAAATGTCAAACGAATAATTTGTTAAATATGAAAAATATATTAAGAAAGATTTATAAAACACGAAACGAATTACATAGTTTAAAATATTATATATATATGTATATATATATATATATTTATATATCTTATCTTATCGGTAAGTTAATGATTCTAACTTACTATATCGTTGTACACGTTTAAATATAGTAATGAAGTTAGAAATTTTGTAAGCAGAATGCTTTGAAGTCCCTTATAACTATCAGATCAAAAAATTTGATGTTTAGTTCTACTCTACTAACTGCTGTACTCATATAAGCATCTATTGTACAAAATAGATTGATAATTCTATTGATTTTTCTACTCTATTTTTTTCTATTCCATGATTTTTAACGATTTATGCATTTCATTATTTACCACATAATATTGGGCTTTTAGAACTCAAAGCAATATTTTGGTAGGTCTAAAGATTTTTCTTAGTTGAATTTTCGCGATGTCTTAAATGCTATAGAGCCATAGAGAAGAGTTTTCCATAGCATTTGTTTACTGAGTTTTCCACTCCATTCTTGTGGAGTACTTATTTTAGAAATTCGATGTTTTAGCAAATGTTATGCAAACATAGAGCAGAGTTAATATTATCACGTGTTTGCTCAGTTTTCCATTTCGTAAGAGCCCTTATCTGAATCCAAAGGTTTTTGTGAAAGATTTTTTATATAAAAACGATATTCTACATCTATTTCTTTCTCTTTGCTTGATGAAATGCGACTTAGTGACTGAAACACTTTTACTCAATCGTGCCTGTGACCACGACTGACGGATGATGCAATCTAATAAGAGTTCCGTTGAATTCTAATAAAATATTATACAGATGATTTTATAGAAATATAGTTTGGAATCTAATAAGAGTTCCGTTGAATTCTAATAAAATATTATACAGATGATTTTATAGAAATATAGTTTGGAAACCAGCATATCTTTCTGAGGGAATAGTTTGCTATATTTCATGTTTTACTTATCATTATAAACTCAGAAAATACTCTGTCTTGTCACTTGCTTATTCAGTTCTTCATTCCATAAAAGCCTACATGCGTAGTTTATAATATCTCGTGGAAAATTTATTATAGAATGCTACTTAATTTTTTATGATTACAAAGATTACTTTATTGAAAGAATTAGCAAATTTTGTATCTATTTCAGAAAATATGCCTTACCATTTAAAGCTCTCATTTTTTACTAATATGATCCTTATATTTAGTGCAGAAATCAACACAATAAGTGAACAGTCGTATGTAGAAATAGTATAGAAATTAAGCTATGAAATTTAAATTATTTATGATCACAAGCAGATACATTTTTACATATATACATAATACCAAAAAAGAGAGAAATATTTATTTATATATATATTTCTATCAGTTGTGAAAACCACACAAAAATCTGAAATATTCTCAGCCACGGGAATGAAAAGCATTTATGAAATGTCAATATTTTGTTAATATTTGACAGTATTTTCTGTTTGCATTAGAATAAAATTATTTATCTATTAATTACTAGATTTTGAAATTCGTTTTAATGTTAATTGCGCGGAGCAAAAAGCGAAATTGAAAATTGACCGAGTGCTTTTTCAACTAAAACCTTCTGAGCATTTGTTTGAATATTTAAAATTTTAAATAAAATTTTCCAAATAAAATTTTCCAAATAAAATTTTCCAAATAAAATTGCACATTAAATCCAAAAAACCAAGTTGTGGTTAAAATAAATTCAATTTATTTACATTTCATTTGATGACAAAAGGCACAGCGAAATGCAACTGTTGCCAAAATCAGCGTCACACGCTGTTAAAATGGCTACAATTTCAGCAAAGCTGACCACAAATCCTTTCAGGAAATAAAAATAGCATAAAAACATTGATGAATTAAGTTAAAAATTTGTATAGCAGTGAGAAGGATAATAAAATATCTAAAATGTAAGAACGTTTTGCTTTCGGATATAATACGATTAAGCATTTTAAATTTCAAGAACGCCACAAATTAATTTTGTTTATAATTTTTAATTATAATTACTTTTATGAAACTTTGTTGTGGCTATAAATTCAATTTAATAACACAGTAGCTGTTCATGAATTTCTCCAGCAGTACTGTCTCATTCGGGGAGTATCCTTTAAGCATAAATTCCGCACTCTGCAATCACTTTTATAGTACTGACATTAAATCAACAAACTCCTTGCTTAAGGGTAATTTTGCTACGAAAGCAGTTTGGCTTAGCTTACTGACAGTAATTTCAACTACATTTACTCATAGCACGGATTTATAGAACACAAGGCCAACGAACATTAATTTTTTATCGTTTATCATTTTTATCTGCTTAGAATGTTGTTGGCAGGTGTTTTACGTTATCTCCAAAGCAGACTAACTTTTTTATTTTTATTAATTTTTTTTGCCGCTTGTGATTTTTTGTGAAATTTTTTATCCTATTCTCGGCTTAATTTTATAGCTCGAACTGTTACACACAACCAGTAGATCCTTAACTAGCTTGAGTCCTTTTGTGTAGTTTTTGTGTTGCCGTAAAATAGGCAATTGTTGCTGAACGTTAGCAGCATATGTTGCTGTTAATTCGTCTTCTTTAGTTTAGTCAGTGTCAGATTTTGTTTTTTTTTTAGAACATCTACTGCTTTTATTTTATTTCATTTTATTCTGAATTCATTTTCATTTTCTATTTCCTTTTTTATAACTATTTTTAGCTTCATGCTTTTTGTTTCTTTTCAATTTTCACTTTCATTCATGAGTAATGATGAGTTCTCTTACCTCTTGTCTTTGAGCTACTTTTCAAGTTTCAGTTTTAGCTCTTTTATCTAATGTCCTGGCACAGTTTCAACATTATTCATTCGTTTGGCAGGCAGGTTTATTTTTAAACCGAAATATTTCAGCCGTTGTTGACGTTGTTGTCGTTGCTGCTGTTGGCTTTCTTCTTCTTATTGTTGTGGAGCAGATATAGCTGTTGCTACTGCTACTACGACGACTTCTGCTGTTGATGTTGCTACTACTACTAGGACTTCTGCTGTTGCTGTTGGTATTGGTATTGCTATTGCTGATGTTGTTGTTGTTGTTGTTGTTGTTGATGTTGCTGTTGCCATTGCAATGCACTTTGCCTGTTAATTTGTCAAATTGTAATGAATTTTTGTGCTCGAATTCAATTTGTCAACTTAGCTGTAGGCAACGACAAATGCACTTAAAACTTGTCTTTAAAATTTCAAGTGACAGCAGAACACTTTTTGGTTTATTTTGTAGCTGAAGGATTTGCTCTTTGAAATTCACACAAGCGTGTAATTTTATACGAAATAAGTTTATTTAACAGACATTCAGGTATTGAGTTGATATCAAAATATATTAAAGTTTTAAATAACTAAAAACAATTTTTAATATAATAAAATATAAAAAATATTTAATAGAAACATTTCGAATAGTAGTAAATAGCAACAACAAATTTTTATTATTTTTTATTGATTAAATTTTTGTCCTATGATACAGCTGTTTTGCGTATTGTCAACTACCCATCATCAGTGGTCTTGGAATTATTTCTTATATTTAATTATTTTAAAAATATAAAATATAAAAAATATTTAATAGAATAGTAGTGAATAGTAGTGTAGTGAAACAACACTACAACAATGTAGCGCATTTCAATATAGTAGGGAAAGAGCACACAGATGAATTAGCTAGACTAAGGCGACTAGCACTCAATGGTTCAACAATTCGTTGTAACAGTATAGCATTGCAGAACTCGAACCATCAAATTAATTGTAAAAGATATCGTGCTGTTATTTCAGAGATATTAATATTTTTTTAAGCTTGTAGTAATTAATTTGCTTTTAATTAATAGATATTTCAAAGTAACTATTTCAAATAGTTAGTATGTTAATAGTATAGGAACTTCTTTAAAATTAGTTTTTATGTTTTTCTATTAATGAAATTTTTAGTAGTTCATTTAATTCATTGATTTTATTGCATTGTGGTAATTTTAATTAAAGTTCAAATTAAATTTGTTGTCAATATACGTTATTTTTGCAGCCAATATTTCACTTTATTGAAACTATTGTATTTAATAGTAAACTTTTGAACAAAATTTTGTTGTTGCTATTCACTACTATTCGAAACCTTTTCAAGAAATTTATAACGCACTGTTTGATTTAAATTTAAATCATTTTCTATTCTTACATAATAAAAATTGATTTCCCTCTCAATTTGAAATTTGTACTTCATAATGAAAAACAAATTCATCAAACAATACTTATCCTAGACAAATAAGAATCATAAAATATTCAATTTTCCACGAACTGTTTTTATACTGAAATGTAAAAGGGGAATTACATATAAATGCAATCCAAGCATTTTACTGTTTGGTGTGGAACGAGCGAAACTTCAAGTTTAGCACGTGTCAAATGCTGCAACTAAAACAGCAGCTGCAGCAGAAAACTAACTTATATTGGTAGTGTTGCTAACTCCATTTGCATTTGAATGCAATTGCAGTTGTCATTTACACCCTCCACGAACGCAAGACCGGAGAAGGAACCAGAAACTATTCAAAGTGAAGAAAGTTCTGAGACACTGCCAGAATATGGCATTTACATAAACAACAGTGAATCAAATTTGAAGAAAGTTTCATTTAAAATGCAATTTTTGTTAAACTTTTTTATTATTTACAATAAAAATTAAATGTTTAAGAGTTGAGTGTATAGTATTAAGTTTAGAGTATGTGTAGTAGTATATGTATTAAAATTTTACACAAACCAAAGTGTACGGAAATATATTTGCTCTGCTGTTTATTGTAAGGATTCTGCAGTACTAAAAATCGCATTAAACTGAAAATTTAATAAAAAAAAAAGTTTTTTATGACTGCTGCAGTTGATTTTCATGCAACCCTCGCTGTAATAAAATACATTAAGACTGAAAAGTTTTCGGAAATTCTCATTTAAAATTCGCGCGCTGTATATTTTTCGATATTTTAAGTTTATGTAGTTTGGCAGCACTGTCCTTAATTACTATGCCAAAAATGAGCTCGATCTGTCAGACAGTTCGTTTACGGCAGCTGTTGAAACCAGTTCACCTCAGTAGTGCGTTGCGAAATGTCTTCGACGGTCGTACGACCGTCCTGGAAGGCTTTGTACCACTCATAAACTTGAGTTTTCGATAAAACTGATTCCCCATAAGCCTTTTGTAGCATTCGCAACGATTCTGCACACGAAATTTCGTTCGAAACACAAAATTTGATGCAAACTCTTTGTTCAATATTTTTTTCCATTGTTTTTTTCGCAACGCCCTACTGAGGTGAACTGGTTTCAACAGCTGCCGTAAACGAACTGTCTGACAGATCGCGCTCATTTTTGGCATAGTAATTAAGGACAGTGCTGCCAAACTACATAAACTTAAAATATCGGAAAATATACAGCGCGCGAATTTTAAATGAGAATTTCCGAAAGCTTTTCAGTCTTAATGTATATAATAAAATATATTTACTTTTATTTATTTGTGCAAAACGTTGGAGTCAACATAAAAAATATAAAATAATTTTTCAATTAAAAATAAAATAAAATATTATAGTCTTGTCAAATTGAAGCAAATGCCATCACGTCCTTCAAACATAATTAAAAATTACAATTTATCTTTTTTCACTGTTTGTCTTTGTATCTTTTGTTGAAGAAAAAGTACTACTCAGCATGTAATTAACCAAATTTTTTAGTTGAAGCATAGGCAGGCACGTTTCACAGCAGATGTTGTTCATCCAACCAAGTTCATCAACATGAACGTTCTTCCAAATAATGCCAACAGCGGTAGCAGTAGCTGTAGCTGTAGAAGCAACAGAAACGGTACAAGTGAAAGCCTTGAATTTTGTTATTTTTCATTTTTTTTTTTGGCAAATGTATGTCTTCAAGTAAAGTAAATTTATTTACTTGCAGTTTTTGAAACTTAAGTCATAATGTGAAGTACGCGGAGGTTAAGTATATGTACGCGCTAAGTTGAGCTGTGTGCTACATAAATTAATTATACATGCCTCCATACTACGAAACAGCTCCCAAAGCAGATAATTGCTCCTTGTTATTTGTCAGAAAATGTGCGCTCAAGCAATAAAATAACAACGTTAAACTGCAAACTTTAATACTTTCACGTTAACTTATTTACGACTATTGAAAAAAACTGAATACTGAATACTGAATACTGAAAACTGAACACTGAACGCTGAACGCTGTTAGCTAAGGACTAAGGAGGAGTGAGCACTTAAGTGCAAACAGAAATTCAAATAGAGAAAAATCAAGTTGAGAGTACAAAAGAAGTCACGTGAAATGTTTGCTTAATACTTTAATGTTTTACTACTACATATAACATATATATATACACATATATATATATGTATAATTTGCGGTTTTCCTTTTTCTAACAGAAGCTCAGAGGTCTTATGGCCATTAATATGCGTGCAACATTATCACGCAATACGGGATCCATTGTACGCTGCTTTTCGAGGCTGCTGGGTAGAGCGTGCACTTGCGAAAGTTGATATAAATCTGCATAATACTCCATGCCCGGAATGCCAGTTGCATTAAAACTTGCAGAGACTTCAGTGCAATCGATTATGGCCGTCTTAAGCGGTGTTACCAAAAGCGTCGAATGATTAGGCTAAGGGAAAGAGATAAATGTAGAGTATTAAATCTTGATAAATGGTTGTAGGTGGGTGGCTTTAAATAATAAAAAAACAAAAGCAGTATAAATTATATTCCTGCATAAGAAATTTATCGACAAAATTACTATTTAAAGGAGATGTTTAGCTAAAACTTTTTAATAATAATAATAAACGGTGTAAAAACATATGTAGTTCATTTATAGCTGTTTTTAACATTTTTTTTTTAAGAAAAATTAAAATATAAATCCAAATTAAAGTAAAAAAAAAATAAAAAAGTATAAATAAAATTGTTTTTTGCCAAGAAAATTTTATATTATACGAGGACTGCTTGATAAGTTGATGATAAGTGCAGTGTATGAATAGAATTATGGATAGAAGAATATTTTTTATTCACACTATTCATTTTCAGTTTTATAGTTGTCACGATATCTAATTTTTTTCATTCACTGAAAAGTAAATCTCTTTAAAATGCTCCAACTATTTATTAGAACGAACGACTATGTTAGATATCAATTGAAATATCCAATAAACTATAGGTATTATTAAAATTGGAAATAAATTGAGATCTGGTGAATGAAATGAATGTGGTAGTAGCTTTTCTTAAAAAGAAAGAAAAATAATAAAGTTTTATTTTACACCACAAGATAAATCTAGATTAGTCCAGATAATAGAATTTAATTGAAATCTGGTGAATAAAGTGGATGTGGTAGCAGACACGTCTCTCCAAAATCTCCAAACTAATTTTTTATCTCTAAAAAAATAAAAAAACATTATTTTACAAGCGTAAGTTCTTATTAGTTTACATGATGAGTAGGTTCTTCATGCTCGTAGTAAATTAAATAAAATTTAATTATTTCTTAGAGAAGCTGGTACCATATTTACCTTAACCACAAGATTTCAAACTATTTCTATTAGACTAATCTATATACTAATGATTAAATAGAATATCATTATAGTAATCATTATAAAATAAAATCATGGTTTCTTCATTTATAATTTAACCAATCTCAAATCGTCACATAATATCGTCCTGATATTGCTTTGGTCATTTTATAGATTTCAATCATAGTAACATCATATATATCATATATAACAGCAGCCATAACCTTTTTCGCTAATTGAACTATCGTCAGCTTTTTTGACATAAGTTCATCTGGCGAAGATCATAATATCGACTGGTTTTTTGCTTTCTGTAGCAAAATAGTTACACCCCATGTCTCATTTAAAGTTATAAGTGATTACACAGATACACTGTAAAGCTAACACTATACTGTGTAACTGTCACTGATACTTTGTGTCCGCACACAAATAAATCTCTCTGACAATATTTTCATAAGCAAATGCTTTTGTAAAGCCAACTTTTTGAGATATAAATTATGGAAAGAAATTTTGAAAGAAATTATCGCCATGTTATAGTTTTATTTTGTAGTAAATTATCAGTCAGCTCACGTAAACTGCAACAACTGCACATATTAAAACTAATACAAAAAATTTTAGTTTCTAGTTTGAATAAAATCAATTTTAAGAATTAATTCTAATAAGTGAAAAGAAAAGTATTTTATTACCCAAAAAGCAATTAGAACGTGAGAAGTAATTTTGCTCTATATTAACTACTTCCTGTCTTACCACTTTTCTATTCTCGATTAATTCACGTAATAATAAAACGGCCGTACGACTTCCGGCTAACAAATTCCATCTGGACCAACTGAAATTATGCGATAATGCCAATGTGGACATGCAGACATATAAATGCATTTCCATGACGTAGTTTTTTTCGCAGGAACCTTCTGTATAACAGAATGCATCCTCATCTGGAAATATGTCCACAGCTGATGAGATTAGTGTTGCTTTTAAATCGGCTAACGAAAGTGTCTTGCCAATCATATCATTTATAGCGTCAGTTGTGCCACCCTGAAAATTGTTCATGCAATATCCTGCGGATGTAATGGACATATCAAGGCTAACAATAGATGCGGTAAAGCTGAAGAGCACCGAACCGGGGCTGCGAGGTAACAAAAGCGTTGAATTTATAATATGAGATTATGGTTTATGCAATGTGGGTTTTTAACTGCAAATATGTAAATGTGTAAATATGTGCAAATATGTACAAATATGTGTAAATATGTACAAATATGTGCAAATATGTGTATATATGTGCAAATCGTCATATGCATATATATGTGAATTTGTATTGTTATTGCTTGTATATATAACAATTGTGTATGTATATACGTATGTATGTGTGTATGTGTGTGTTAATTTTATGGCGGCCGTAAAAATATGCGCCATTTTGTTGCGGAATTGTATTGTTTAATTGAAATACCAGCACTGAAAGTTGGGAATTGTTTTGCGGTAACCAATTTCCACATTATGCTCGGCATAATAAAAAGGTGTAAATTTTAAAAAAATTATTGTATTTTTATTTGTTAATTTTATGAACCTCGATAATATGGAATTCAATTTTATTTAAATAAAAAAATAAACATAATTTATGCAGTATATTTCATGGTACATAAATAATTATATTTACTGCTTAATGTTGCGAATTGATTTTAATTTTATTTAAACCTATTTTATATATTTAACTAATGTTTTTTTAATTGGCATATATGAATAATAGATTTTCTAAATTTTATTAAATTAACTTTAATTTGTTTATTATATGTGGCAAAGATCAACATATATTTAATTAAAAATTCATTATAATTGATATATTTTATTTACTAATCGAATAAATATTTTTTGTTATTTTAATTTAATTTATATTTTCATTTAAATAACTTACTTTTTAAAATCTGGTTTGATTTCCCATGCCTGGTATGGCATGTTGCTGTATCGATTCAATGCAAAACCGAAAATGCCTTGCATTTTGCATTTTGCAATTCCATTCGATTCAATTTAATATTGAAATCAATACCGTTGAGGACAGCAGTTGCGGATATCATGACGTCGTCCAAATTCACAAGTTGTGACAGCAAATAAACAATTAAGTAAGTATAGATTGACAAATGCTGTAACTCAAGTTGACAATTATTCGCAACGAATAAATAAATAAAATTGCAAACAAAATCAACAAACAATATCAACAACAACACTACGTATGGTACAAATGAAAAGCAATTCTGTTGAAAATTGATAGAGATGATAGAGATGCGATGGCAAAGAGATTCCTTTAACAGGCATGTCAAACCTAAAGCTACGTGTCCCAATCAGATTTTGTCATAAAGTCAAAAGGGCATTTGGAAAATGCGAAGATAGCAGTTGTATTTCATAAAGTTACATAGAGCAGACTATTGTCGACAATAAGTTAATTAATCGAGAAAAAATATTAATTCTAAAATTATTTATTGATCATAAATTGGAACATAAATTTTAATGATATTGAATATTTTTTGGTTTTTTACTATGTCTATTAAAAGTATTTCTGTCAAAATTTTGGTTTTTTCTAAATTTTAAATTGGTTCCCATTTATATTATTAACATTCTCATAAACAAATCCATTTCTTTAATTTTTCCTTATTAAATATTTAATTAAATTTTAATTAAGTATTTAATTTATTATAATTTACTAACACCTAAGTCATTTCGAAGAGATGCCCATGCCCTATTAGTTTGCCATGCCCTATTAGTTTGCCATGCCTGTGAAAAAGTATATATAGTACTTTACACTGAAATGACCTACCTAAACGTCCAGTACGAAACTGTATCGAGAGCTTATCTTCATTGAATTTGGTATCATGTACGTCACGCGTACTCCATTTGCCTTTTGTCAATGCGATGATATTTGATATTTTCGATTTTTTGCTGTAAGTGGAACCAGTAAAAGCAAACCAATGTTAAACAGAAGCAATAAATAAAAGCCATATATACATATATAATATAACAATATATTGATAAATATAAATTATTTGTAAATATGATGCATGCAAACTACACTGGCAAGAGCAATCGCATATGAAGACTCAATAAAATGCGTTATTTATATGAAATGCTATCAACGAGGATAGAGCATAAAATATTGCAGATATTTTCTATTTAAAATAACTGTGATATATAATTCAATTATATATATGCACTTATTTTCTTCAAAAAAAAAAAAATAAATAAATAAAAATGAAAATACATCAAAAAAGGATGTTAGAGAAATTCAATAAAATGAAATGAAATTTGTTCGTTCTCCTTCCATTGATATAAAATCACAAAAAAATCAAAATCAAATCAAATGCACTAATAATAGAAATAAAAATATCATAAGAAATAAAAGAAAGAAAGTAATAAAACGAAAAATAATATATAAAAGGAAAAGTGGAAAGAAAAAATTCAATTGTTGGCAATTGAAAACAGTTTGCAAGTCGTAAATTACAAAGCAACTCACAATTACTTTCTATTTTTACAACGCTTTGCTCCTCTCCAATTGCCACAAGTGTTGGTATTTTCTTTGCACAATTGCACTTATATATCCACACATTTTCACACACAGTTCCAGTGTTGGGTAACCCCACTATCGTTAAATAAAACTAACATTTGAATACATTTACATATATGCTATGCTCCGCAAGTTTTTTGTATTTATGTATCTATACATTTCACTGACAATTGTCACTTACCCATCATTGTTGTCACTTTCACTTTGACTATGGTGACTGAATAGACCGTGTACATCACCCGCAGACCCACTATTTTCAGCAACACCGCCACCGCCACCACTACCACTACCATCACCGAGCGTATTCAAATTGTCGACAATTTTACCATTTTCATTCGGATTCTCTACATATTCATCATAATCATCTTCATCATCGTATTCTGAACTTTCATCATCCTCTGCTTCCTTTGTGGTCTCTTTACTTTCATTGCCATTCTTTGCAAACATATCGCGTATAAAAGAGATGCCGGTGAAATAGGAGAATGCGGGTTGCATTAGATTTGCTTCGAACGATTTTGCAAGCTCTTCTTCCTCTGTAGCCGCTGCTGCCACCGCTGTAGCGCCTTCCTTCTGTGAACCTTCCGTTGATGTTGTTGGTGTTAACTTTTCTGAAATTTGATTAAGTACCTCCTCCTGTTTCGGTTTTTGCAACTCACACAAGCGTTCTAGGTCCTTTTGATTAGAGATGACAGTGTTCAATTGTGTTTGAAAATATGATAATTTTAATGCGATTTTTTGTAAAATTTTTTACGATAAGAATGTCATTAATTTTTATATTGCAAAAGTAATTTTCACAGTTCAAAGCATTGCGCAATGTTCAGAATTTTTAGCTACAAGTGAGGGCGTTCGGTAAAGATTTTTTAACTTTGATATGGTAATTTAAAATGTCTTTCACTTAAGTTAGAATGTGGGAAATATTTTTTGGAATATAATTTATTTTACTTAAAATATCATATAATTTAAAATTTGTAGCATAACAAGTACTATAAAGAAATAAAATTATTACCAGCACTTATTCTAAATTAATTACGAATAGATATAAATAATATTTCCATAGATTTGGGACCGCAATTTATATATAGTTATTTTTGTATTGCAACTAATAGCAATTGCTATCTATTATATATGTGAAAGCAGCTTATATTATTCATTACATATTGTAAATAAATAGCCAAATATACCACAAAAGCAATCTTTATGGCATATGTGGGGGCATGAAAATAAACATTCGAAAATATGATGAATTAAGTTACCGCAATCCATTCGGTGAAGGATGTGTCGTATACATATACTCTTAATAAGAGAAAACGATTTTGTAGTACCATTTTGAGGGCCTAGCCTTCTCATTACCCATTAATAGGCATTATAGTCATTCAGTTTTATAGCTAATTTGTACATATTTCTGATAAGATATTTTTGCGAATCCAGTCAAATTGTTTAAATCGGAATTGTTCATTATCGGAAGAATTCACATATATTATAACCCCTAATTAGGTTTAACTTATTAATATGGAGGTACAATATGAAACATACTATTGCCATTGCAATTGCTATCGCTAATGCTTTTTTCTTTCTTCTCTCTCTCTCTTCTCTCTCTTTCTTCTCTCTCTTTCTTCTCTCTCTTTCTTCTCTCTCTTTCTTCTCTCTCTTTCTTCTCTCTCTTTCTTCTCTCTCTTTCTTCTCTCTCTTTCTTCTCTCTCTCTTTCTTCTCTCTCTCTTTCTTCTCTCTCTCTCTTTCTTTTCTCTCTTTTTTTCTCTCTACTCTGTCTCTCTTTCTTCTCTCTCTCTTTCTTTCTCTCTCCCTTTCCCTCTCCCTTTCCTTATCTCTCTTCACTTCTCTTTATCTTTTTCTTTCTCTGGTTATTGCTATTGTTGTTGCTAATACTATTCCCATTGATATTAATTATCATTGCAATGACAATGATAACAATATCAGAAAACTGACATACTTTTATTGTAGTGTGATGTTACTTTCGGTATTCGTGCATGGCATAACTTACCTCAATTAACTCTGAAAACATGTAAGTTTTCTTAACTTCCTTTGGATTGTCTTTCTTTTCACTATCACTTCCTTTCGATGATCTTCTATATTCAGATTCACTACTAGCCTTACTGGTACTCTTACTATAACTGCTTACCACACTTTCAGTCTTTCTTCCATTTTCCACACACCTACCATTGCCATTACCATTCTTCTGATCATTGCCATTGCCATTAACTTTGCCATTTTGATGGCCATTAGTTTTATTGACTTTAATATGACCATTTCCATTCCCAGCAACTACTGTTTCCTGTATTTTTTGTTCTTCACTCATTTGTCTTTCTAAGCTTAAAATATCTTTTTGATTTATTGGTAAATCCTTAAACTTCAACATTTTATCAAATTGGAAACGCGGAAACAATTCCCTCGGCTCATTGAAATCCAAAAACTCTTCATTAATGCGTATGCCATGTATGCTGTCATATGTCGACTTGTGTTCGGTGGATTTTATTATGTCCTTACCACAAGAAGCAACAGAATGATGACGAGCAAAAAACAAAACTTTGGGTTGTCTGCTATTATCCTTTTTAAGCGTAACACAATCGATGCCTGTATTTAAGTGTACATTGAAACCGTATGGCAAGCGTGGCACTACGAAATCCTTGAAAAGGCTATGAATATCGATGTCACTTGGTATATTCAACATATCAAAATCAGTCACTTCATGCACCGTTGCTCTTGTGGGCGATTTTTGTGTGCTACGTTTACGTTGCTTTGATGGAAAGCGAGGTGAACATTTAATGGGACTAGGATTGGTAAATGTTGACATTGGTGTTGCATGGTCTGTTGGAGTTGCGGTTGTGGGTGGCTTTATGCCTTCGGTAAGATCTGATTCGAGTGTATCAATATAAGTTTCCCAACGGCATGCAATGGGTGGTTCAAACCAGATGACAGAATCGGGTAATCTGTTAAGTCAAAGTGTTAAATGTATGGGATCATTTGGGAAAATGACTTACTGTAATGTGACCAATGCCAGTTTATCCAAAGCAGCTTCAATCATGCGCATCTCTGCTTCAATTTCTTCCGGTAAGCGACGTACACCAGGTTGCACTGGTGGTGGTGGCTTATACGTTTGAAAAAAGTCTTTGTGAGTTAAAGTATCAGGTGAAATAACTAAAATGAGAAAGGTTTAGAAACAATTTGTCATATAAGACTTAATGATAACAGTACTTGTACGAATAAAGGAGCGTGCGTTTAGTCTTTTATCTTGCCCGGGTATATCTAAGTAATCAATGCAATAAACGCCACCAATTATACGATATTTTCTTAAATTGACATCAGTTTCTAATAAATTGTATGCGGCAGGTCCAATACTTTGCTTTCTGCATTTATTTAGGTTATCTTCATATTCAGCATAAACTTTGTCAATATCAAAGCTGCGTTGTTTGCGTGGTGAAGATTTCGAATCTATGCCTTCCATAGCATCTAAAGTGAGTGTGGTTTCCTTTGTACATTCGTCTAACATATCCTGAAGTATTTCCTTGCGCTTATGCCATTCACGTTTCGTTTGTAAGAGTATATCTATATTGAATAAATTTGTTATATTTATTTGGATTATGATGAAGCAAATAGATCTTACTAAAAGTTTCTGGTCTGCGTTTTTTTAAATTAAAACTTGTGCAATAATCACTCAAATGATCAAAATTTAACCAAATTCCACGAAGTGCAGACAACTGTAATTGTACCACAGGCGGTAGAGTTATCTCCATTTCGATCATCGGAAAATTGATTTCAATATGTTGAGGTTGTTCACCAACTCGTGGTTTAGGGTTAAGAGAACTGCAAGAAAAAATGCTTAGATGCAATCATTTTCTGCATTTTTTGAATTCTAACAAACATTTGTGCATCCTTCGAGAAAGTCCAAAAGAAGCATTTGAATACATCAGAGGAGTAATCATGTTTTGAAACACCAGGACGATCAATTCTAAGCAGAAGAGAAAATTGAAATGAAATATTACTTTTCAAATATATTTTATTATACAAACTCCATATCACGTTCAATATGCGACATTATCTTATAAGTAAATTCATCCAAATGATCCTTTACAAATGCACGTGTTTCAGTTTTTAGCTGCAATAAATCAGCTAGTATATGAGCAGGTTTTGAATTATCTAACAAGGCTTCATCTAACTCTTCCAATATCTAAAAATATTTATTATTTTATACATATATAAAAATATAAAGCTAAACTGACCCCCAAAACCTCTCGCACTCTTTTCGCATAAACATCACCTAAATTAATCTGTTTCCTTCGCAAAGTAGCTCTTGTCAGATCTGGTATATTGGCATCCTGTGTTAGCAGTGTGCGTTCATCTGTACGTAATAGCCAATTTCGGGAACGTTGATTACGTTCCGCAATGTCTGCACGCCACTGATGTATATATTTCCGTAGATCACTCGGACTGTTTGCATTCGGCAACCCATTGCAACGCATATATTTTTCCCAATCACTTTGTGCATTGGCCTCTGTTTTTATGCCATTGATTTTTTGCTGGACGGCATTAAAGAAATTCATGCTATCCTTAAGCTGTTTACGTCGTTCCTTGTTTTCTTGGATTTCCTGTTGTTGCCTACGTTTTGCCTGCTCCAATTCAACTTGTTTACGTTGTCTTTCCTCTTCAAGTTTCTTCAGTCTACAAGTTTACAAACACATTCATCCGAAACGGAAAATGGAAGTTTTATTTTTAAAAGTTGGCAAAATTGAAAATCCAGCTGTGCTTACTTTTCCTTTTCCATTTCAATACGCAATAATTCCGCTTGTTCAGCCTCCAGGCGTGCCTTTTCCTTTTTGGATAATTTCTTTTTTGGTGGCTTTTTACATTAATTGAAAAATTGGAAAATGAAAATGCATAAATGTAAATAAAATATTTATTTGTTTTTATATGCTTTTGTGGCAAGTACTTACCATTTCTATTTAAGATAATTGCTTTTCTTCCCTTATTGCGCAAATCAAGTATTTTCTTGAATAAAAATATTTTGCTGTTCACTTCTTGACTTCACAAGTCCTGGCAGTTTATGGTGCCGCAAACTGCGAAGTCTTTTGCCTTTATTGATCCAACTTTGCGTTGAAGTATTTATTCATAGTCAAGCTAAAATGTTGCTATGGAAGAGAATGCTTCTATGTTGCTATGTTTATTAGCAACAACCAAAAATAAAGGCAAAAGAAGGAAAATTTTAGCCAACTTTCGGTGCTATGGTTTCAGTCTTTCATTTGTGCAAATCTGCGCTTAAAACTTTATTTTGCAAAAGGCAATTTTCATTTTGCTTTATTTGGCGGCGTCAAAACTTTTGTATACTTTGTGTTGTTTTAATGTTTTATGTGTTCTACTAGCAAAACTTTTGTTGGTCCTTTATTAACGCGCGAGATGTGAATCCAAAACAAGCCTGGAAGTCATTAACAGTATAAAAAGTAGAACTAAAAATAAGAGCGAATATCCATAAACTTAAATTTTTGAAACATAGGTAACATGAATAGTAAAGCTGTTAACACATTTAGTATGTTTAAAATAATTGAAGGATTTTATAAATTAGCTACTTAAAAACCATAAAAATTAATTTTTTGTTCATTAATATAAATTTTATATAAAGAATGTTGTTTCTTTCGTCAAAACGGACGTTAAGAATCAATTTACTATAAAAAATTACAAAGAATAATGATTTACTATATAAGAAAATTAAGTACATAACAAATTAATTGCTATTAAATAAATGCGAACATCCATTTTGCAAGACCTCTCATTAACACAATAGGTCAAGATACTAAATGAATCGCTTTAGATAGCCGGTTCAACCTATCCTGTCGAACCTAAATGCGACCATTAATATCCGAATGTATATTGGATAGTTAGAGAAGAAGAAGACATATGAGGTTGGTTGGTTGGTTGGTTGTAGTGGCAGGTCATAAGATATCTTCAAATGTACCTCAATTAGCGATTTTTCGCCGTTTTGTTATCACATTGCTCGCAAGAACCCTAGTATAGAAAAGTAGAGACTAAATCCATGCCACTGAATTTAGGTAATTTAATAGGTCTTTCATCTTCACCATTGAGCAGTCTAATAAACTATCACAAAAGTATTTTCCTAAGAACCTATATCTTCTGGATGCTAGAGCTGGGCATTCACAGAGAAAATGTATTATTGTTTCTTTCTCCTGCGACATATGAGGTAATCTAATAAGTGCTTTATAATTTAAGAGCGAAGTATATAGTTAAATATAGATAAACAGATAAGTTATCTTAGTAGATATATTAACATTTTTAACTATTTATGGTGGAAGTAAATATCAACCAATTCGTAATCAGTCAAAGCAGATGAAGTTACAAGAGATGATTGAATGAGATCTTTATTTCTACAAGTTTTTCGCTCAGAAAGTATAACGTCAAGGATCAATTTGAAATCATTCAATCACTCATGCCACAAATAACTATTAGTTATGCTTTACTAGTAACCTTCATAGTTGGCAACGTCCAACAAATACGCTCCAAATATACCTTTAAACTATAAAATAGCTAAAATTGTAAATTTTTGTCAATGTAAACATGTTTAAGGTTTCTTCACTCAAAATGGAATAGTATTTTTTATTCGACAATTTTGAAATAAGTCCAATCTTGAGTCAACTAAATTTCACATGCCTTGAAATACAATTTTTTATGAAGAAGGATTTAAGCCTTCTTTTGTTACCATTAGAAAATCTAAGATCGTGGACTGACTGAATTTTTTACTCCTTGAAATCTTATGAAGAATACAATATGTAGTGCCGCAAAAAAATCTAAGGGCTTGAGTCAAACAAATTTTATACTTGTTCTAGGGTCTAATGATTTTTATATTCCTTAAAATGGGAATCTTTATAAAGAATATGGTATATAATGTTATATGTTAGATTAATTTAAGTTCCTGAATTATTTGAATTTTATACTCTTTTAAATGCAATTGTCTTTGAAGAATATTCTGCTTTCAATAATAGACATCGTGCCTATCTTATACAGATATATAGTAATCAGTTTGTTTGAACCTTTAAGTCAGGGTCAATAAGTAAGAAAGTTACCAATGGGAAACTTCAACATAAATTGAACTAATTCAATTAATTAGTTTAAGTATCTATAAATGCTATAAGGTAATATTGAACTGGCTATATAAATACGAGTACGTCTTAAACATTTTATGAAATACAGAACTTTCGTACATTAAGGTTACGTTAATTAAACCCAGCAAAGGTTATAAACGAACACGAGAGCAAAAAGTAAGCCCCACACAAGAGTATATCTTACATATTCTCTAAAATATAGAAGTTTAGTATATTTGACTGCTAAGAAATTCAATTAGGGTTACATGAAGTCAACTTTGTGAAAATGAAACTATTAAGAGAGTAAATTTCAAATCTATAATATAAATATATGTTATTCATTATCTTAAATATAAGAGTTTACTATACCCGACTGCAGAGGAATTCAATTAGGGTCAACACGGCAAAAATTAAACTATCAAGAGCGCAAAATTTAAACCCTAGATACACACCAGCATTACTAGTGTTGGCAAAAAGTAGCAAACTAATGACTACTAAGGACTTTTCTTATTAACCTCTCTCTCTCTTTAATATAAAAGCTTCGGTTCATCATTACATTTTAAATTCAAAGACCCAATTTTCTTCTAATAAGAATTTCCACACAGTTTTTTTTTGTCACATCTAAAATGCGTTCCACGAATTAGAGTGTCATCAAAATTTATTTATTCAAGCATAAAAGCAACAATTTTATCTATCAAGAGTCCTTAAGCACTACCACGGCTGAGGTTACTTAAAATGCATAAGGATTTTTTCGGTGCTGCTTTTGTTGGCTGTCATTGTTGCTTCTTATTTTCGGTACTCTGTTGCTCTTGTGGGATCTCCCGTTGTTGTGGTTGTGTGATTTATTTTTGGCAAACGCTACCAAATCTAAAAACTTTTTCTTAACTTTCTTTCCATTTTCAAAGAAAAAAAAAGAAGAAAAGTAAAGAAAATTAACTTCACATAGCCTAACAAAAAGTTAATTCTTTTCTCCCGACTTTCTTCCGACTTTCTCCTACCACCAATAAGTTTTTATATTATTTGTTTAAACTTTTTAATTTTTTGGGGTTTTTACTTGGTTGCTTGGTTGCTTGGTTGCCTGGTTGACATTTGTTGCTTTAATGCTGAGAAAGGTGACAACGCGTTTTAATTACCCTGCAACCTTAATTCTTTAGGTGTCCTTGTGTCCTTGTGCTTGCCTTTCTTAATTTCTCTATTTGCCTGTGTGTGTACGTGCTTTCACCTGAACGTGTTTGTATTTGTGCTTGTAGTTGTGGTTGTGTATTTGCGTTAACAGGCGTTTACTAATAATGACAACGTTGTTACTTGGTTGAGCTTTTGTTTTCTGAAATTGTTGCCCCACCACGGTTTTTAATAAGGACACTTTTGTTACTGGGACACTTTTTCTAAATTGGCATTATTATATGTTTTTAACACTGCTTTTTTATTTATAGCTCGGAGCGTTACAAATTATGCTAGGTTAATTAAATAGGTAAGCATGCTTAATTAAGTGAAAGTTTAACTTTGAGGCAATAAAATGAAAATGAGAATGAAAAATTGATTCTCATTAGTATTTCATGTAAAAAACATTTTATTAACATTTTCTTTTTAATTTTTTATTTTTATTTACCATTTTTATTTAAACTGCATTTATGATGAGGAGTAGAGAGAATACACTAAATGTGACATTTGACATTTAAATGTTATTTTAATTAAATTTAATCGTGTAAACGTGTGATTATGCATTCGTGATTAATTTTAATAGCTGACACAATTATTAAATGATAATTATAGAATAGAGATTTTGTAAAACACATAGTTTGTTTCGTTTTAGTTAGAAAAAAATTATAGTGCCAATTAAAATTGATGTAGCTTGTACAAATTTGTATTAGATTGTACATGCCCGCAGAGAAAAAATAAACAAAAAAGTATCTTTAGTTACAAAAATGACATTATTTTCAGTATAACCTTTCCGACTTGTACTAAACAGTTCTAATACACAGTTTAATCCTTCTATTTGATCCCACTTCTGTAGAAATTTTCTTAAACGTTCCAGAAATCTACTTTACGTCAACTGTTATCTATTCGTTTAGCTAAAATAGTTTATATTGAAAAAGTTCTAGTTCTTTAAATCAGAGAAGTGACATCTCACTTAAAATTTTAATGGATTATTTTATTTCTTTTCTTATCAAAAGTCAACTCTTATTTTGTTGCGAACTGTTTTTACATGACTGATATATATTTCAACTTCCTTAAAAATACCCAATGCGGGAAACGTTTATTAGCGGGTCAAAGAAAAGGATTTCATAAGTATAAATATATTGTATGTCTCATTCTAAGAGAAATTCTTTAGTTCGTTTTCCTAGCGATTGGTGATACTCTGATAAAAGTAATAAGAGCTGCTTAATTGTCGATAACGAATAGTTGCTCTTGGAATTATAAGTATCATTTAGCATAGTTTTATTCAAGTATATCGCAGTTAATTGGTAACTATGGAGATTAAGATGATCTGTTATGTATCACTATTTAGCAGCAAAAGTCACTCTTTACTGAATATATATATACTGAAGCAAATTAACTGATACTGAAGCAAATTAACTAGTTAACGATTTACGTATTTATGAGCTAGAAAATACAGAAAGAGAATGAAAGATCTTTTAGGTTTCAGCAAAAGTTAAAAAACTGCAGTAAAAATGCTAATTGCATCGCTAATGAGTTATTGTGCAGTATTGTCCCAAAGCTGCAATGATTATGTATTCTGACATGTGAATTATGCAGATCTTACAATCCTGAAGATGAGTTGAAGCCTTCTAAACGAGATATCAATTCAATATATCAAAAATATTAATTTTGTTCTTGCAAATACTAGAGACATAGTGCTCTGTATTGTATACATTTCATGACATGACTGGTATCTTAAATCTGTGATGATACCCAACTTAGCCATGAGGTGTTCACTTGTGCTATGATCCGTAGTGTTGACTCTGATCTATGCTAAGAGGTTCTTTTCACTTAATTGCAAGATTGATGTCAACAGGGTCTTTCACAAACTATTTTGTTGCCTTGATCCGTGTTTACTCTGATCTGTGCTAAGGGGTTGTCTCCACTTAATTGCAAGAGTAGTGTCAACAGGGTCTTTCACAAACTATTTTGTTGCTTTGAAATTTCGAGTTTAGCCTATTTTCAATTGTCTTGATAATGGTCATGTATTTTAAAGTTCTTTTTTTTTGATTGCTTATGAAATTTCGTCAGATTTTGGTACCATGTAAGATTTCATTTCAAACTATTATTCTTTGAGAACAGAGTCCACAAAGGCATTGACTTAAGGAAGGAACTCTATAGAGTTACCGCTGAGAACTGGAACTGGAACTGTGGGTATCCCAGTGGAACTTTTATTGGCCAATTGTTTAGCGAATTCATTATGTATGACGGTATACTGGAAAACAAGAGAGAGGACGATAATAAACAAATTAAATAAATAGTGCATTAATAACCTACAATAAATAAATCTCAACTACTGGAGACAAAAAGTAAAAATTGACAAGAATGAAAGACTTTTTTTGAACGGGTTTAGAACTCTTATGTCAATAAAGATGACAACTCTATTGTAGTATATAAATCTTTTTATAATATCAAATATATCGTAACTGTTGTTACTCTAAGCACTACTTATTATACGTACTATTTAGTTTTTGTTTTATATATGTTTCAGTTGAATATTATAATAAAACCTAAAACTGATTAAGGTTTTAAATTGAACATTTCTTACAAACAGCTTTAATTTTCACTTTACAGAAATTTTGATTATTATCTGAAAAGCGTCCGCACATTCATATATCCATTATTTCATTCTTAGTTAAACTACTGAGAATTCGTTTTCTTTGATATTATTTTATTATACTTTTTTCATTTTATTTTTATATACTTAACTTATATACAATTTATTATAAATAGCGTATAAAAAGTATATAAAAGATATTAAAAATATCACAGAAAATTGCCAGTGTTGCTTGGAGTGAAATAAAGCCGAGCAAAGCTATTTCGCAAATTAGTCCTGTTGCAGCTGCACTTTTATTCCTTCGTTCGAGCGCGAATTATTATGCAAAATGAATACACAATGCGAATAAAGCTATGAGGAAGATTCCTCCTAGCCAAAGGCAAATTTCTGCATCATTTTGCGGAAAATATTATTGTGAAAAATATTATTGCGATATTTATAATGAAATGTTTACTTTTATTTGAAATTGCATTTGCATTTTGTATGCTTGTGAGTTAAATTGTTGAATATGGTTATTATATTTTCAAAAATATTTTAAATTGCTATTTTATTTAAAATAATTGCACAAATGGCACAAACAAATTGTAAATGCGGATTTAAATTTTGTTAAAAATAATTTGAAATTATTTATTTAATTGCTCTTATTACAATTTTTAAATACTAATCAATTGTTTTAAATATTTCTTGCTATTTTTATTAATAAATATTTGTTTTAAATATATATTTTATTTTTAATAAATTTTTCAAATTATAAATTTTATATACACAAATATTTTGAAATAAATACGCCAAATATAAAATTGCCAATGTTCAATATACAACAAATTATGGCACACGTATTGTTTCCTTCTCGACAATCTGCCGTGGCAATTCATGGCAATGGGTTTCATTCCATTGAACAGGCGAATGCAGTGTTGGCAACGCTGCACAATTTACGGTAGTGAAGCTTAAGCATGTGTGTTTTACTGCAATGGGAAATAAAAGGAAGCATAATTCAAGGGGCACATGTAGTGTAAAATTGTTATATTTTTAGAAGTTATGCATGAGTCAATTTACGGTTATGTACATGGAAGTTTCTATCCGTTCTATATATATTTTTACCGTACACCACAGGATTAATGGTAGTATAAGTGTGGATTATACGTACACGTTCTTATAAATAAATTGTACGATATTATATGGAAGCCATTTGTGGTGTTATAAAGATATTGTTGTGATTGCTGGTGTTTTCAAACTTCAGTTAGTCGTATTAGATTAATTTTACCTATTTGAGGTTCGATAATTCTTCATGTTATTCAAGTGGTTTAAATACTCATAATATTTTTATTATATTCTTAGATTTTATATGATTTTTATGTATCTTTAAAGCATTCCTGCATTAAAGTATCATAAATAAATTGATTTTAAACCTAAGTTGTGACGAAAGAAACTAAATATATAGTTAGTATATATTAAGAATAGATAATAATAATAATATTGTTTTGTATAAAGAGAGTTTTATAAAATTTTTAATCGAATTTTATGATTTATTATTTTTAATTATTTGCATTTTTGGCTAACAATACAATTGTTTCGACTATTACCAAATACCTTTTATCAGTAAGCTTCGTATTATTTCTTACATTTTATTAGTCGTAAATAGGTTTTGAAAATGGTGAACAACAACAACAAAAATTCTTTTAATATTATTTTAATTAATTGAATTTTTGGTTGAATATATAGCGGTTTCGAGTATTGCCATCATCAGTACTCATCATCAGTAATCTTGTAATCATTGCTTGTATTTAATTATTCGTAAATAATTTTTTGATTTTGCTAGTACAAAGGGTTGAGCTCGTGCCCTTTCGTATTTGAAGATCAGAGTCAGCGTTCATTTTCTGGAGTTTTGTTAATTCGCTGTGAAAGTTTATTTACATTTTTACTTGTTGTGTTTTTTTTTTTTCAGTTAGTGGACCAGATCTTAGAATAAAACATTTTTATGGCTTATTTATCTCACTTTCCGACTTTTCTTTTTTTTATGAAGTACAGAATCTTCCTTCTATGTATAAATCCATATTGTTTAAAAAGGGAGATAAAAGGGAGTTGTAGTTCTTAATAACCATTTTGAATTTTTGATGATTTTTTACCATCTGGATAAGCTAATCTTCATTAATCTTCATCTCAATATAGATTGAGTTATAACTATTGTTAAAGTAGTAGCTGTTTTTAAACTTATTTGTAAAAAGCAACTTATTGACACTTATTTATTTTTATTTTTGTTTCATATTAACCATTGCTATATGTAAACTATTATAGGAGTTATTCAAAAATGAGAGTCATATACATAGGGATATGTCATTACTATCGTCATATTGAGTACGGGATAGTCAGATCCCGTGCTTTTATTGCGATAAGCCTTGTTGCTTTAAGGGTGTGTTTTTGTTTAGCTATTGTGTATCTTTACGATAGTGTTTAGTTTTAAATTTTTTATAATTGAAAGTATTCTAATATTTCTAAAATTTACTATTCTAATATATTTAAATATTAATCTGCATTGATTTTAATTCGACAGTATTTAGAATACTGTTGATCTAATACTATTTTGATACTAAGATTGATTTGAATGAATCACAGTTGTTAGTTAAACTTTTTCAATCAATGTTTGCTTTTTCAACATTAAACTATATATTAGCTTTTTATCTATCTTACTATTTATGAGTTTGATTATTAAATTATTTGTTGCAATCTAAAAGAAAATCATTTTCTTTCTCAGACAGTTATATTTCACAATAAACAAAAAAATGCAATAGCAGCAGATACTTCCTTTGCCTGCAGTTATAATTATTTCATCTTCCTTATTCACAAGTTTCTTGTTGCAAATGTATCTTGTATATTTGTATCTTGTATCTTATCATCTACGTTATGACATTTCATTTCGACTGCGTATAAAAATTCAAAAATTTCTTATTGTTTGAAGATTGTTAGAGTTGCATCGAACACTCCTTACAGCTTAGTTGAATATTTATGCATAATTCGTTAGCAGAAATTTGATATATTTTTTATACTTTAATTCCTTGCTGCACATTTCTCTTTCTTAGATTAGATGAAGTAAATGTAAAAATGTTTGCTGGTGTAATGTTGACGTTGACAGATCGTTGCTTTTACGACGACAGATGAAAGCTTAAACACAAAAAAATGTCAGATCCTTTATTCCGTTTTGTATGTAGATGTAATATTTTTTTTTTTTTTGCCAGCTAAGGAAGAAAATGTCAAGTTTAGTCATAATTTGTCATTTTTGCTGGTCGAAAAGGAAAATATGAGAAAATTCCGCTAGAAAATAAGTTAAAATTTATGTATTTATCTAGTAATGTATTTTGTTTTTAAACTATCTGGAATATAGTTCTTTAATTTTATAAACTTAAACAAATTTAATATTTAATATAATGAAAAAATGATATTTTTTTAAGAATTATAGTAACATTTATACTTATGTAAGTCGATTTAAAATCTCATAAAAAAAAACCACAAAGGTTAATACCATTGATTTTTATTCACATATCGCCGTCATACGAAAATATCCTTCTTGTTTGAATGTTTCTGTGAGCTTTTATTATTTTCCTTTAAGCTCATTCATGAAGCACTGGTTCAATAAATTCATTAATTAAGTTAATATTTGTTTAAAGACAGCCTCAATATGTTGTTAGTATCGTTGGGGATATCAATGCTGATAGATTAACACGGTGTAAGGATTAGCAATGGCACTTAATAATATGTTAAGTGTTGAAAACAAATTGAAACAATCAATTGATCTGAAAAGTGTACTTAGGCACATAATTTAGTTACTGTTTATGTAATTTCAATTAAATTCATATAAACTTTATGTAAAAGGACTCTGTGAACTTAGTTTGGTTTATGTGCACTTGAAAGAAATGTATACAATGCTATGTATCTCACACTCATGCTTTGATAGTAATATAACTTTGAGGTCAATGTAAAGCTAAAAAGGTATCTGAATTGTAATGACTCTTTAAATGCTATATTATATCTTTGATTTCTTTTTAGTTTATTACATATTATTCTGAAAAATAGTTACACAAAAGTTTTTTATATTTGGCAGAAATTTCTTTATTTAATATGCTGTAATGTTTGTGTTCTTTTCATATTGAAAGGTCATTTTATTTCTAAAGATATTGAGAAGATCGCAGATTGTGACCAATTTACTTATATGCAAAATATTAAACCTTCGGCAACAAAGTACACATTCCTTATCTCATACTAAGTGATTAAACGACGTTTTAATACCCCATTTCTCAAAAGCCGCTTAGAGAAATGCATCTATATCGATTCTGTTGAATCTAAGTATAATAACAGATTTCCTTATCACTTTTATATACGCTACTTAGATCAGATTAGACTTTTAAGGTGGGTTGGGAACTTTTCAACGCGTCACTGCATCCTTAGAGGATTATTGTGACATATCCACTTCAGTTCCATAGACAAGTAGCAGTTAAGAATGCCAATATGTCCTTTGGAGAGATGTTGCCTAATTCTGTTATAAGTGGATAGGCAGTGGATAAGAACCGAAGTCGATACTTACTTTCTCCTGTAGACAAATTATTTACTTTTTCCTGTAGCCAAAACTAGGCAATCGCCAAAACTGAGAGAGTGTGAGGTTCAAAGAAAAAGATAATTCAAAATAATACTCAATTTTTTGGCATGTGTCCTTATACAATACTCACTCGAGACATCTAGAAATGCGGGTATGCTAAAATTTGGTTGGTTTGAAGAACTTTGTTTGCGTTTTGAGAGAGCTAGATAAAAGCGAAAAGAGATGTACCAAAGCGTGACTCATTTGCAGTTCATTATATCCACCATAAACAGAGGATATGCTCTAGGGTTTCCTTTATTCCCAGTTTCATACATCTACTAATTATTAGTTTATTAGAGAAATTCAAAGTGCAACTCTTAATGGTTTCCAGGCAACTTAAAGAATCGGTGCGATTTTTATCCTTAGAAACATGACGGTTAGTTAAATCCTCCACTTTTTTATTCTAGTCAATTTTTATACCTTTCATCTCTTAAATTTAGACATAATCGAAGATATTAATTTAGTTAAGGATATACAAAATAGACAATTATGATATGATTCTTTATGAAACGTAACCTGGTCATGACCCAAAACTGCGTATATAGACAAATGAATGTCTGTATGACATAGCCTTAAGTGATAATATGGATCTAGTTTATATTTCTGCATATCTTTGTTGTTTATGGACAACTAAGAAACAATTAATATTTATTTCAAATTTGTTTATGTAAATAATTATATAAATAATTTATAGAGAGATTTCAAAAAGTAGTGATCTACTAGTTTCTATTAAATATATAGTCACTTCCGTCATAAACTGATGTTAATTTACAACTTATATTAATAAATAATTTATTAATAATAATTTATAATTTATAAATTGTTATTATATTTGTTTCAATAAAAAATTAGAATGTAAAAAAAGTATAAAAAAAAATTTATATACATTAATATTTAATATGTATTTTCGTTTTTAAAGTCAAACATTTAATAATCAAAAATTAATATAACTTTCATATTTTTTTCTTATCTTTTCAGTTAAATGAACTTATAACGACAACACCAATTAAAAATAAGTTTAGTTTAGAAAAAAATAATAAAAAATAATTCTGTGTATTTAAGATTTCAAATTAAAATATTATACTTATTTCTAATAACTATATCAAGAGTAAATAATTTAAATTTTATAAAAAATAAAATAAATATAAGAGATTTATATAAATTAAAATTAATAATATAAAGTAATTTAGCTAGTCATTTACTTCAAATATTCAATTTAATAATAAAATCAATAATTAGCTGTAAATAAATATTAATATTCGCCATTGTGATTCTTAAATTAGTAAATATATATTTAAATATATATATATATATAAATAAAAAAAAATAATATAATATATTCAAATTCAATATCATAAATTTAAAAATTGTAATGCAAATATAAATTAATTAATTCCAATATTAAGAATTTAAAGTGTTAAATAAATTCAAATAAAAAAAGTGATAGCAAATAATTTAATATATGTTATAAAAAAGTAAATTAACATAAATTTGTACTTAATATTGCAGTGTATTTAATTTCAAACAAAAAAATAAATAATAAAAATAAAAATTTAAAAATAAACAAGCGAAACACAATTAAATAATATAAACAAATAATATTATCAATAAATCAAAATTTGTGCAATTAAAATTCTGTAACAATTTTTGCAAAATAATTTCGAAATAAATTGTTTTACATTTAAAATAAATTCTAGCTTCAAATAAATAAAAATAATTAAAAAATAAATAGCAATATTATTAAAGTAAACAATATTAAAATAATTTAAAAAGAAAATTAAAAAGAAAATTTTTTACGGTACAACAAAAGCCGCCCAAAAACAGTCGTGTTAAAATTAATAAAAAAATATTTATTAAAAAAAAAACAAAAATAAATAAAAAGAATCCGCAAACTTCCCTTTAACACCTACGTAAAAAAATATATATATCAAGTTTTATTCGCAAATCCATCCAAATTTATTTAAAAATTATAAAAAAAAATTATTATTGCGGAAAATATAAAAATGTTGTTTTCTTTAGTGGCCAAATTAGTTAGTGTCTCCGCTTATTTTTATTTTTGCCCATGCTTCCGAAAATGACGTGAGTTACTTGAACTCCAATGCTAACAGTTACTATAAGCAAAATGATATTTCTCTCCACCTAAAACAAGAACGGGCCATCTCTTAATTAATTAATATAATCAAATTATCACACAATAAATATGTTAAAATTGCACAAAACTAAAATTTGTTGATATTTTGCAATTCAATTTGTGAAGCGCAACGTTTAGCACTCTGCCACCAACATGACGATGTGGCAGAGTGGTGGCATGGGAGGCCATGGTTCCCAAAATAATCCATGGATGAAATTAATGGGCATCGTGCATAAGGAACGCCGTCATACCGACAATGTGCAAAGCCAAAGTGGTTCAAATGAACGGAACTTAAATCAGTAAGTGTATTTGCATGTGCTTAATCTATTTAAATAATAATATTAATATATTTTATTTAATATACTTATTATTTTAATAAAATATAAGTATAAAAAGTATATCAAGTATAATATCAAATTGATTTCCAAAAGAACTGTGAATAGCATGTATATATCCCTAAGAACGTATTTTCTCCTACTCCCATTCCTAAAACTGTTTATTATTTGTTGTATATTTATAGGTGTGAAAATAAATTACCTATTTGAAATTAATTTAAATTAAATTGCATATGTATAGGGGCGAGAAACTAATTCGCTAGATTAAATTTCAATTTAATTAATAATTTATAAACATAAGTAAAATTTAATTGTGTATTATGATTGCATAAATATAAATATATATAAATAACGTTAATATCTTAAGATAAAGAGAATAAGAAAACATTATAAGAACGAGACGAGGTTAGTAAGCATAACGCGTTGGTATTAAAACGGCAGATTGCATTTAATATAAGATGCCACAGCTATTTACTAAAAATATAGATGCAGACACATATGAGAACTGGTCTCTCAAAAACACCTTTTCACTTGAGTTCATTTATCCATATATTATTATAGTGTGCTAACTGTATTAAAGAATTGAGGTCATTATTTAAATGAGGCAATGTATTTAATGTCTTTTCTAGTAATATAGGAAAAACCTTTGAGAATGGTAGTTCCCATAGTAAAGTTTTGCTTTATAGTGAGTGCCAAGCTAGAACGCTTGATTTATTGGTTATTGATTTGCAGTGTCTGGTCTATAGTTAGCGTTTCATATTGTACTACCAGGAAATCATCAAACCATATGTTTTTTTTTTCCTTTTAATGTTTCTGTGTTCGAAAACCCACATGAGAGTGATCTTCTCCAGTCGCTGTAGCATACCATTTTTTGCCCTACATTTTTTTATTAGCTTTGATTATAAAGTGAAGCTTTTACAGTAGTCCGACAAAAGAGATTCTATTTGGTTGCCGTAATTATCTATAAAACACTGTCAAATATTTAGTAACAAGCAAGACTTAGCAGTGCTTACATTTTATTAATTGTAGTCAGAACATGTCACATCTGTACTTAGACAATTGTGGTCTTTATTTTTTTTCAATAAATATTCAATTCAAATGCAAAACAATGGATTCTCACACTTAAAGTGATTGTGTTATGAAAAGTCATATACCTCTTCTCAATTCATACAATCTCTATTTCAAAAAAATGCGTCTTTGATCTAGAATCAATATCAGTTTAATCATTGAATGCAGACATAACTCGTTAAAAGATGCACTATTTCTGATGCAAGTTTTACAAATTGATTCTATCATTTAACAGTTCTTTAGTTTATGAAACTGTATTGGTCCAACTCACAGAAAAAAATGTGCTCTGCGTCATTGCAGTCTTCGTCGCCATAACGCATCCGAGTCGGGTTTCTTATCACACGTGGTATAGATACTTGCAAAAGCATTCATTTCCAGTCAACACATGTGTGATGTAGTAAATTATTTCTTTCGCATTCCGGTTGATTGTATTAGGTGTCAGTTCAACTCTCTATCTTTTCTTGCGTCTTTCTTACCACATTACCATTTCCATTACTATTGCGACTTAATTACCATTTCTTAAGTATAATAGTCATTCATCTGCTTGTGGCATACTTTTGGATGCTGGTTTGCTTAGAGATAAATTAAAGTTGCATCTTCAATTACATGTACTGTTTCTACTGAAATGGTGTGATATGTTAATGTTATACATAGAAGAGACACCGTTCTACAAGTTTAGTTGTTGTGAAAATATAAGCAAAGGAACTAATGACTGTAATATTTAATATTGCTGTCAATTTCCGCTTTGTTTTGAAGTTATTTAATTGATCCGCTAGACGAAGGGATGGTTTAAGGTTGAGTTTCTCAAAGTATACAACAACACTCATCTTTCTAAATCAACTGCTTAAAAAATTTTTAAACTTGTTTAATATAATATTTAACACATTTTAACTATTTTTCAGTGTATTTTCCTTAAACAAATTGTTTGCCTTTATTTCTTTTATTTTGAAGTTTCACTCTTTTTTCTCTGCTTTTATTTCTTTTTACTTTACTTAACTTTTTTATTATCTGTTTATCGATTATAAAATTGTTTTCAATTTATATAGCAGCTAAGAAAGCAATCATCTTTTAAGTGCAATTTTCATAACTCCCATGACAGTTCGTTAATGTCAACTGTCAATATTTTACTCAATGGTAAACACTATAAAAAGCTAACACATAACAACAACAAAATCAATTAAGTAGAAAATCAAGTAAACATCACGTAAAAGTGTCTTAGTAGACTACCATAAACTACCTGACTGTGAGTAAGTGGTTTGTAGTCATAGAATCTTAAGTTGTGTATGGTGTATATATATAGTTTTATAACAGGAATGTTAATATATACATATATATATATATATATATATATATATATGTTATAAAAATTTGATGGGTTTAACAACTATAAAAAGTTAAGAATTTTAAAATTACTTTGCTATATATAAAAATAAAATTACATGTATTTTAAAAAGTTTTTCTTTTAGTAAATATTTCGTTTTACTACAATAAGTTTGTTTAAAAATAACAGCAATGCGTATGAAAATGATTTTTAATTGCATTTTACAAGTTCAGTAAATTTATTGAAATATTCAATCATTTTTGCACCATTCAACCTTTACTGAACTGATGGGAAAATATTAAACATTCACTCACTTACTTACCACTATTTCTCATGTGATATGTGTGGTTCACCAAATAACATATGAACATTTTTCATAGACACTCATACGCCATGGTGTGCTTAGCAGTGGCGTTGCTTGTATTATATATAGTTTTGCTCACATATTAAGTGAGTCTGTGCTTGGGATTGTGCTATCGAGCGAAGGTATATATATGCATGCACATGCATGAAAACTCTGGCGTGTAATTAAATTTAATTAACAATTACGGTCAAGTAAACACCAAACTGTTTTAATATCATTAAATAACATTAAATTTTCTTTGGTTCAATGCGGCGCATGAGTTACGGAAATATTTCAAGGAAAACTAAAATTTTTTATAGAAAAAAATTAAATAGAAAATTTGCAAAAATCTTTGCAAATTAAAGTTTGAAGTTGCCAAGAATTATTTTGAAAAAAAATTAAAATAAAAATAAAAAGAGCAAAAGAAAAAATCCTTCTCAAATAATATACAATATTAGAAAAAGTTTCGGGGGCAAAATTTGAAATTCTGGCATGTAGCATTATTTGATGCATTCCTCATGTAGTTTTATTATTGTCCTTTTCCTTTACATTTTTTATTTAGTTCTCTTACATTTTTGACATAAAACGTAACCCATGTAACTTGGTTTACGTGTTTAATCCTACTTTGAGCCTTAATATCTGCGCTTATTTTTTCTTGTAGCCTCAAAGCCTTTTTCTCTTCTTCACTGTCGCTAACACGAAAACTGAAAATAGAATAAAATTTATACTTTTCTGTATTATTCCACACTTCACTTTTGTATGAATTCGTAAATAGAGAACATAAAAAATTTTACAAAAAATAAAAAAAAATAAAATAAAAATGAATAAATAAAAAACAACAAATCGGAAAGGTAACATAAGGGTTGCTCTAGTTGCTTCCTCCTTCTAGATTTCAGTTTGGGTCAGCAGTGACGACGGTAATAAAAACGTAAGCACTAACATGCACAATTTATTACATTTTATCAGGACCTTTTGGTGTTTTAGTGCTAGT
>NC_051846.1:188414714-188423794 GCF_002237135.1 Teleopsis dalmanni | reverse complement strand
AACTTTAATTTGCAAAGATTTTTGCAAATTTTCTATTTAATTTTTTGCTATAAAAAAATTTTAGTTTTCCTTGAAATATTTCCGTAACTCATGCGCCGCATTGAACCAAAGAAAATTTAATGTTATTTAATGATATTAAAACAGTTTGGTGTTTACTTGACCGTAATTGTTAATTAAATTTAATTACACGCCAGAGTTTTCATGCATGTGCATGCATATATATACCTTCGCTCGATAGCACAATCCCAAGCACAGACTCACTTAATATGTGAGCAAAACTATATATAATACAAGCAACGCCACTGCTAAGCACACCATGGCGTATGAGTGTCTATGAAAAATGTTCATATGTTATTTGGTGAACCACACATATCACATGAGAAATAGTGGTAAGTAAGTGAGTGAATGTTTAATATTTTCCCATCAGTTCAGTAAAGGTTGAATGGTGCAAAAATGATTGAATATTTCAATAAATTTACTGAACTTGTAAAATGCAATTAAAAATCATTTTCATACGCATTGCTGTTATTTTTAAACAAACTTATTGTAGTAAAACGAAATATTTACTAAAAGAAAAACTTTTTAAAATACATGTAATTTTATTTTTATATATAGCAAAGTAATTTTAAAATTCTTAACTTTTTATAGTTGTTAAACCCATCAAATTTTTATAACATATATATATATATATATATATATATATATGTATATATTAACATTCCTGTTATAAAACTATATATATACACCATACACAACTTAAGATTCTATGACTACAAACCACTTACTCACAGTCAGGTAGTTTATGGTAGTCTACTAAGACACTTTTACGTGATGTTTACTTGATTTTCTACTTAATTGATTTTGTTGTTGTTATGTGTTAGCTTTTTATAGTGTTTACCATTGAGTAAAATATTGACAGTTGACATTAACGAACTGTCATGGGAGTTATGAAAATTGCACTTAAAAGATGATTGCTTTCTTAGCTGCTATATAAATTGAAAACAATTTTATAATCGATAAACAGATAATAAAAAAGTTAAGTAAAGTAAAAAGAAATAAAAGCAGAGAAAAAAGAGTGAAACTTCAAAATAAAAGAAATAAAGGCAAACAATTTGTTTAAGGAAAATACACTGAAAAATAGTTAAAATGTGTTAAATATTATATTAAACAAGTTTAAAAATTTTTTAAGCAGTTGATTTAGAAAGATGAGTGTTGTTGTATACTTTGAGAAACTCAACCTTAAACCATCCCTTCGTCTAGCGGATCAATTAAATAACTTCAAAACAAAGCGGAAATTGACAGCAATATTAAATATTACAGTCATTAGTTCCTTTGCTTATATTTTCACAACAACTAAACTTGTAGAACGGTGTCTCTTCTATGTATAACATTAACATATCACACCATTTCAGTAGAAACAGTACATGTAATTGAAGATGCAACTTTAATTTATCTCTAAGCAAACCAGCATCCAAAAGTATGCCACAAGCAGATGAATGACTATTATACTTAAGAAATGGTAATTAAGTCGCAATAGTAATGGAAATGGTAATGTGGTAAGAAAGACGCAAGAAAAGATAGAGAGTTGAACTGACACCTAATACAATCAACCGGAATGCGAAAGAAATAATTTACTACATCACACATGTGTTGACTGGAAATGAATGCTTTTGCAAGTATCTATACCACGTGTGATAAGAAACCCGACTCGGATGCGTTATGGCGACGAAGACTGCAATGACGCAGAGCACATTTTTTTCTGTGAGTTGGACCAATACAGTTTCATAAACTAAAGAACTGTTAAATGATAGAATCAATTTGTAAAACTTGCATCAGAAATAGTGCATCTTTTAACGAGTTATGTCTGCATTCAATGATTAAACTGATATTGATTCTAGATCAAAGACGCATTTTTTTGAAATAGAGATTGTATGAATTGAGAAGAGGTATATGACTTTTCATAACACAATCACTTTAAGTGTGAGAATCCATTGTTTTGCATTTGAATTGAATATTTATTGAAAAAAAATAAAGACCACAATTGTCTAAGTACAGATGTGACATGTTCTGACTACAATTAATAAAATGTAAGCACTGCTAAGTCTTGCTTGTTACTAAATATTTGACAGTGTTTTATAGATAATTACGGCAACCAAATAGAATCTCTTTTGTCGGACTACTGTAAAAGCTTCACTTTATAATCAAAGCTAATAAAAAAATGTAGGGCAAAAAATGGTATGCTACAGCGACTGGAGAAGATCACTCTCATGTGGGTTTTCGAACACAGAAACATTAAAAGGAAAAAAAAAACATATGGTTTGATGATTTCCTGGTAGTACAATATGAAACGCTAACTATAGACCAGACACTGCAAATCAATAACCAATAAATCAAGCGTTCTAGCTTGGCACTCACTATAAAGCAAAACTTTACTATGGGAACTACCATTCTCAAAGGTTTTTCCTATATTACTAGAAAAGACATTAAATACATTGCCTCATTTAAATAATGACCTCAATTCTTTAATACAGTTAGCACACTATAATAATATATGGATAAATGAACTCAAGTGAAAAGGTGTTTTTGAGAGACCAGTTCTCATATGTGTCTGCATCTATATTTTTAGTAAATAGCTGTGGCATCTTATATTAAATGCAATCTGCCGTTTTAATACCAACGCGTTATGCTTACTAACCTCGTCTCGTTCTTATAATGTTTTCTTATTCTCTTTATCTTAAGATATTAACGTTATTTATATATATTTATATTTATGCAATCATAATACACAATTAAATTTTACTTATGTTTATAAATTATTAATTAAATTGAAATTTAATCTAGCGAATTAGTTTCTCGCCCCTATACATATGCAATTTAATTTAAATTAATTTCAAATAGGTAATTTATTTTCACACCTATAAATATACAACAAATAATAAACAGTTTTAGGAATGGGAGTAGGAGAAAATACGTTCTTAGGGATATATACATGCTATTCACAGTTCTTTTGGAAATCAATTTGATATTATACTTGATATACTTTTTATACTTATATTTTATTAAAATAATAAGTATATTAAATAAAATATATTAATATTATTATTTAAATAGATTAAGCACATGCAAATACACTTACTGATTTAAGTTCCGTTCATTTGAACCACTTTGGCTTTGCACATTGTCGGTATGACGGCGTTCCTTATGCACGATGCCCATTAATTTCATCCATGGATTATTTTGGGAACCATGGCCTCCCATGCCACCACTCTGCCACATCGTCATGTTGGTGGCAGAGTGCTAAACGTTGCGCTTCACAAATTGAATTGCAAAATATCAACAAATTTTAGTTTTGTGCAATTTTAACATATTTATTGTGTGATAATTTGATTATATTAATTAATTAAGAGATGGCCCGTTCTTGTTTTAGGTGGAGAGAAATATCATTTTGCTTATAGTAACTGTTAGCATTGGAGTTCAAGTAACTCACGTCATTTTCGGAAGCATGGGCAAAAATAAAAATAAGCGGAGACACTAACTAATTTGGCCACTAAAGAAAACAACATTTTTATATTTTCCGCAATAATAATTTTTTTTTATAATTTTTAAATAAATTTGGATGGATTTGCGAATAAAACTTGATATATATATTTTTTTACGTAGGTGTTAAAGGGAAGTTTGCGGATTCTTTTTATTTATTTTTGTTTTTTTTTTAATAAATATTTTTTTATTAATTTTAACACGACTGTTTTTGGGCGGCTTTTGTTGTACCGTAAAAAATTTTCTTTTTAATTTTCTTTTTAAATTATTTTAATATTGTTTACTTTAATAATATTGCTATTTATTTTTTAATTATTTTTATTTATTTGAAGCTAGAATTTATTTTAAATGTAAAACAATTTATTTCGAAATTATTTTGCAAAAATTGTTACAGAATTTTAATTGCACAAATTTTGATTTATTGATAATATTATTTGTTTATATTATTTAATTGTGTTTCGCTTGTTTATTTTTAAATTTTTATTTTTATTATTTATTTTTTTGTTTGAAATTAAATACACTGCAATATTAAGTACAAATTTATGTTAATTTACTTTTTTATAACATATATTAAATTATTTGCTATCACTTTTTTTATTTGAATTTATTTAACACTTTAAATTCTTAATATTGGAATTAATTAATTTATATTTGCATTACAATTTTTAAATTTATGATATTGAATTTGAATATATTATATTATTTTTTTTTATTTATATATATATATATATTTAAATATATATTTACTAATTTAAGAATCACAATGGCGAATATTAATATTTATTTACAGCTAATTATTGATTTTATTATTAAATTGAATATTTGAAGTAAATGACTAGCTAAATTACTTTATATTATTAATTTTAATTTATATAAATCTCTTATATTTATTTTATAGTTTATAAAATTTAAATTATTTACTCTTGATATAGTTATTAGAAATAAGTATAATATTTTAATTTGAAATCTTAAATACACAGAATTATTTTTTATTATTTTTTTCTAAACTAAACTTATTTTTAATTGGTGTTGTCGTTATAAGTTCATTTAACTGAAAAGATAAGAGAAAAATATGAAATTTATATTAATTTTTGGTTATTAAATATTTGACTTCAAAAACGAAAATACATATTAAATATTAATATACATAAATTTTTTTATACATTTTTTTTTATTGAAACAAATATAATAGCAATTTATAAATTATAAATTATTATTAATAAATTATTTATTAATATAAGTTCTAAATTAACATCAGTTTATGATGGAAGTGACTATTTATTTAATAGAAACTAGTAGTTCATTACTTTCTCTATAGAAATCTCTCTATAAGTTATATACATAATTATTTATATAAGTTTATGAATTCAAATTTGCAATAAATATTATATGTTTCTTATTCGTTTATAAACAAAATAGATTTGCAGAAATATGGTCTAGATTCATATTATCACTTAAGGCCATGTCATACAGACATTCCTTTGTCCGTATACGCAGTTTTTGGTCATGACCAGGTTATATCATAATTGTCTATTTTGTATATCCTTTACTAAATTAATATCTTCGATTATGCCTAAATTTAAGAGATGAAAGGTATAAAAATTGACTAGAATAAAAAAGCTGACGGTTTAACTAACCGTCATGTTTCTTAGGATGAGAATAGCACCGATTAAATTTGCCTGAAAAGCATTTAGAATTGCACTTTGAATTTTTTTAATAAACTAACAATTAGTAGATGTAAGGAATCGGGAAACCGTAGAGCATCTCCTCTGTTTATGGTTGATATAATGAACTGCAAATGAGTCACGCTTTGGTACATCTCTTTTCGCTTTTATCTAGTTCTCTCAAAAACGCAAACAATGTTCTTCAAACCTGCCAAATTTTAGCATACCCGCATTTCTAGATGTCTCGAGTGAGTATTGTGTAAGGACACTTGCCGAAAAATTGAGTCTTATTTTGAATTATCTTTTTCTTTGAACCTCACACTCTCTCAGTTTTGGCGATTGCCTAGTTTTGGCTACAGGAAAAAGTAAGTATTTTGTCTACAGGAGAAAGTAAGTATCGACTTCGGTTCTTATCCACTGTCTAAACCACTTATAACAGAATTGGGCAACATCTCTCCAAAGGACATATTGGCATTCTTAACTGCTACTTGTCCATGGAACTGAAGTGGGTATGTTACAATAATCCTCTAAGGATGCAGTGACGCGGTGACAAGTTCCCAATCCATCTTAAAAGTCTAATCTGATCTAAGTAGCGTATATAAAAGTGATAAGGAAATCTGTTGTTATACTTAGATTCAACAGAATCTAAGATGTAGATGCATTTCTCTAAGCGGCTGAGATAAGGAATGTGTACTTTGTTGCCGAAGGTTTTATATTTTGCATATAAGTAAATTGGTCACAATCTGCGATCTTCTCAATATCTTTAGAAACAAAAGTAACCCTTCAATACGAAAAGAACACAAACATTACAAACTATCGAATAAGAAAATTTCTGTCAAATAAAAAAAACAAACTTTTGTGTTTTTTACTGTACATATTTAAAAATATAATTATAACTATTTTTCAGAATAATATGTAATAAATTAAAAAGAAATCAAAGATATAATATAGCATTTAAAGAGTCATTAAAATTCAGTTATCTTTTTAGCTTTACATTGACCTCAAAGTTATATTACTAACAAAACATGAGTATGAGATACATAGCATTGTACACATTTTTTTTTTCAAGTGCACATAAACCAATCTAAGTTCACAGAGTGCTTTTACATAAAGTTTATATGAATTTAATTGAAATTATATAAACAGTAACTAAATTATGTGCCTAAGTACACTTTTCGGATCAATTGATTGTTTCAATTTGTTTTCAACACTTAACATATTATTAAGTGCCATTGCTAATCCTTACACCGTGTTAATCTATCAGCATTGATATCCTCAACGATACTAACAACATATTGAGGCTGTCTTTAAACAAATATTAACTTAATTAATGAATTTATTGAACCAGTGCTTCATGAATGAGCTTAAAGGAAAATAATAAAAGCTCACAGAAACATTCTAAAGAAGGATATTTTCATATGACGGCGATATGTGAATAAAAATCAATGGTATTAACCTTTGTGGTTTTTTTTTATGAGATTTTAAATCGACTTTAATAAGTATAAATGTTACTATAATTTTTAAAAAAATATCATTTTTTCATTAAATTAAATATTAAATTCGTTTAAGTTTATGGAATTGAGAAACTATATTCCAGATAGTTTAAAAACAAAATATATTACAAAATATATATTAGATAAATACATAAATTTTAACTTATTTTCTAGCGATGTTCTCTCATATTTTCCTTTTCGACCAGCAAAAATGACAAATTATGACTAAACTTGACATTTTCTTCCTTAGCTGACAAAAAAAAAATACTACATCTACATACAAAACGGAATAAAGGATCTGACATTTTTTTGTGTTTAAGCTTTCATCTGTCGTCGTAAAAGCAACGATCTGTCAACGTCAACATTACACCAGCAAACATTTTTACATTTACTTCATCTAATCTAAGAAAGAGAAATGTGCAGCAAGGAATTAAAGTATAAAAAATATATCAAATTTCTGCTAACGAATTATGCATAAATATTCAACTAAGCTGTAAGGAGTGTTCGATGCAACTCTAACAATCTTCAAACAATAAGAAATTTTTGAATTTTTATACGCAGTCGAAATGAAATGTCATAACGTAGATGATAAGATACAAGATACAAATATACAAGATACATTTGCAACAAGAAACTTGCGAATAAGGAAGATGAAATAATTATAACTGCAGGCAAAGGATGTATCTGCTACTATTGCATTATTTTGTTTATTGTGAAATATAACTGTCTGAGAAAGAAAATGTTTTTCTTTTAGATTGCAACAAATAATTTAATAATCAAACTCATAAATAGTAAGATAGATAAAAAGGTAATATATAGTTTAATGTTAAAAAAGCAAACCTTGATTGAAAAATTTTAACTAACAACTGTGATTCATTCAAATCAATCTTAGTATCAAAATAGTATTAGATCAACAGTATTCTAAATACTGTCGAATCAAAATCAATGCAGATTAATATTTAAATATATTAGAATAGTAAATTTTAGAAATATTAGAATACTTCAAATTATAAAAAACTTAAAACTAAACACTATCGTAAAGATACACAATAGCTTAACTAAAACACACCCCTAAAGCAACAGGGCTTATCACAATAAAAGCACGGGATCTGACTATCCCGTACTCAATATGATGATAGTAATGACATATCCCTATGTATATGACTCTCATTTTTAAATAACTCCTATAATAGTTTACATATAGCAATAGTTAATTTGAAATAAAAATAAAAATAAATTGGTGTCAATAAGTTGCTTTTTACAAATAAGTTTAAAAACAGCTACTACTTTAACAACAGTGATAACTTAATCTATATTGAGATGAAGATTAAAGAAGATTAGCTTATCCAGATGGTAAAAAATTATCAAAAATTCAAAATGGTTATTAAGAACTCCAACTCCCTTTTATCTCCCTTTTTAAACAATATGGATTTATACATAGAAGGAAGATTCTGTACTTCATAAAAAAAAAGAAAAGTCGGAAAGTAAGACAAACAAGCCATAAAAGAATTTTATTCTAAGATCTAATCCACTAACTGAAAAAAACCAAAACACAACAAGTAAATATGTAAATAAACTTTCACAGCAAATTAACAAAAATCCAGAAAATGAACGCTGACTCTGATCTTCAAATACGGAAGGGCACGAGTTCAACCCTTTGTACTTGCAATCTCAAAAAATTATTTACGAATAATTAAATACAAGCAATGATTACAAGATTACTGATGATGAGTACTGATGATGGCAATACTCGAAACAGCTATATGGTCAGCCGAAAATTCAATTAATTAAAATAATATTAAAAGAATTTTTGTTGTTATAGTTCACCATTTTTAAAACCTATTTACGAATAATTAAATGTAAAAAATAATACGGAGTTTACTGATAAAGGGTACTTGGTAATAGTCGAAACAGTTGTATTGTTAGCCAAAAATGCAATTAATTAAAAATAATAAATTATAAAATTCGATTAAAAATTGTGTAAAACTCTCTTCATACAAAACAATATTATTATTATTATCTATTCTTAATATATATTAACTATATATTTAGTTTCTTTCGTCACAACTTAGGTTTAAAATCAATTTATTTAAGATACATTAATGCAGGAATGCTTTAAAGATACATAAAAATCATATAAAATCTAAGAATATAATAAAAATATTATGAGTATTTAAACCACTTAAATAACTTGAAGAATTATTGAACCTCAAATAGGTAAAATTAATCTAATACGACTAACTGAAGTTTGAAAACACCAGCAATCACAACAATATCTTTATAACACCACAAATGGCTTCCATATAATATCGTACAATTTATTTATAAGAACGTGTACGTATAATCCACACTTATATTACCATTAATCCTGTGGTGTACGGTAAAA
>NC_051846.1:188402980-188414614 GCF_002237135.1 Teleopsis dalmanni | reverse complement strand
ACTCTTTGTTCAATATTTTTTTCCATTGTTTTTTTCGCAACGCACTACTGAGGTGAACTGGTTTCAACAGCTGCCGAAAACGAACTGTCTGACAGATCGCGCTCATTTTTGGCATAGTAATTAAGGACAGTGCTGCCAAACTACATAAACTTAAAATATCGAAAAATATACAGCGCGCGAATTTTAAATGAGAATTTCCGAAAACTTTTCGGTCACAATGTATTATTATAGCGTGTTAACTGTACTAAAGAATTGAGGTGAAGATATATTTTTTCGAAGCGGGAAAGTATTTCATTATTTAAATGAGGCAATGTATTTAATGTCTTTTCTAGTAATATAGGACAAACCATTGAGAATGGTAGTTCTCATAGTATATTTGTGCTTTATAGTGTGTGCCAAGCAAGAACGCTTGATTTATTGGTTATTGATATGCTGTTTTTTTCCTTTTAATGTTTCTGTGTTCGAAAACCCACATGAGAGTGATCTTCTTCAGTCGATGTAGCATACCATTTTTTGCCCTACATTCTTTTATTAGTTTTGATTATATAGTGAAGCTTTTACAGTAGTCCGACAAAAGAGATTCTATTTGGTTGCCATAATTATCCATGGAATACTGCCAAATATTTAGTAACAACAAAAGAATGGATTCTCACACTTAAAGTGATTGTATTATGAAAAGTCATATACCTCTTGTTAATTCATACAATGTATACTTCAAAAAAATGCGTCTTTGATCTAGAACCAATATCAGTTTAATCATTGAATGCAGGTACAACTCGTTAAAAGATGCACTATTTCTGATGCAAGTTTTACAAACTGATTCTATCATTTAACAATTCTTTAGTTTATGAAACTGTATTGGTTAAACTCACTCATTGCAGCCTTCATCGTCATAACGCATCCGAGTCGGGTTTCTTATCATACGTGGTATAGATACTTGCAAATTCATTCATTTCCAGTCAACATCTGTGTGATATAGTAATTTGTTTCTTTCGCATTCCGATTGATTGTATTAGGTGTCAGTTCAACTCTCTATCTTCCTTCGGCACTATTATCTAACCTTGCGTCTTTCTTACCATATGGATGGATTGGTTTCCATCTTTAATTACCATTACTTAAGTATAATAGTCATTTATCTGCTTGTGGCATACTTTTGGATGCTGGTTTGCTTAGAGATAAATTAAAGTTGCATCTGCAATTACATGTACTGTTTCTACTGAAATGGTGTGATATGTTAATGTTATACATAGAAGAGACACCATTCTGCAAGTTTAGTTGTTGTGAAAATATAAGCAAAGGAACTAATGACCTTTTGGCTTTTACTGTAATATTTAATATTGCTGTTAATTTCCGCTTTATTTTGAAGTTATTTAATTGATCCGCTAGACGAAGGGATGGTTTAAGGTTGAGTTTCTCAAAGTATACAACAACACTCATCTTCCTCGTACGTTCTAAATCAACTGCTTAAAAAATTTCTAAACTTGTTTAATATAATATTCAACACATTTTAACTATTCTTCAGTGTATTTTGCGTAAACAAATTGTTTGCCTTTATTTCTTTTATTTTTAAGTTTGTCTTTTTTCTTTGTTTTTATTTGTTTTTACTTTACTTAACTTTTTTATTATCTGTCTATCGATTATAAAATTGTTTTCAATTTATATAGCAGCTAAGAAAGCAATCATCTTTTAAGTGCAATTTTCATAACTCCCATGACAGTTCGTTAATGTCAACTGTCAATATTTTACTCAATGGTAAACACTATAAAAAGCTAACACATAACAACAACAAAATCAATTAAGTAGAAAATCAAGTAAACATCACGTAAAAGTGTCTTAGTAGACTACCATAAACTACCTGACTGTGAGTAAGTACTTTGTAGTTGTGTATGGTGTATATATATAGTTTTATAACAGGAATGTTAATATACATATTTATTTATATATATGTAATAAAAATTTGATGGGTTTAACAACTATAAAAAGTTAAGATTTTTAAAATATTTTTGCTATATATAAAAATAAAATTGTATGTATTTTAAAAAGTTTTTCTTTTAGTAAATATTTCGTTTTACTACAATAAGTTTGTTTAAAATTAACAGCAATGCGTATGAAAATGATTTTTAATTGCATTTTACAAGTTCAGTAAATTTATTGAAATATTCAATCATTTTTGCACCATTCAACCTTTACTGAACTGATGGGAAAATATTAAACATTCACTCACTTACTTACCACTATTTCTCATGTGATATGTGTGGTTCACCAAATAACATATGAACATTTTTCATAGACACTCATACGCCATGGTGTGCTTAGCAGTGGCGTTGCTTGTATATAGTTTTGCTCACATATTAAGTGAGTCTGTGCTTGGGATTGTGCTATCGAGCGAAGGTATATATATGCATGCACATGCATGAAAACTCTGGCGTGTAATTAAATTTAATTAACAATTACGGTCAAGTAAACACCAAACTGTTTTAATATCATTAAATAACATTAAATTTTCTTTGGTTCAATGCGGCGCATGAGTTACGGAAATATTTCAAGGAAAACTAAAATTTTTTTATAGCAAAAAATTAAATAGAAAATTTGCAAAAATCTTTGCAAATTAAAGTTTGAAGTTGCCAAGAATTATTTTGAAAAAAAATTAAAATAAAAATAAAAAAAGAAAAAATCCTTCTCAAATAATATACAATATTAGAAAAAGTTTCGGGGGCAAAATTTGAAATTCTGGCATGTAGCATTATTTGATGCATTCCTCATGTAGTTTTATTATTGTCCTTTTCCTTTACATTTTTTATTTAGTTCTCTTACATTTTTGACATAAAACGTAACCCATGTAACTTGGTTTACGTGTTTAATCCTACTTTGAGCCTTAATATCTGCGCTTATTTTTTCTTGTAGCCTCAAAGCCTTTTTCTCTTCTTCACTGTCGCTAACACGAAAACTGAAAATAGAATAAAATTTATACTTTTCTGTATTATTCCACACTTCACTTTTGTATGAATTCGTAAATAGAGAACATAAAAAATTTTACAAAAAATAAAAAAAAATAAAATAAAAATGAATAAATAAAAAACAACAAATCGGAAAGGTAACATAAGGGTTGCTCTAGTTGCTTCCTCCTTCTAGATTTCAGTTTGGGTCAGCAGTGACGACGGTAATAAAAACGTAAGCACTAACATGCACAATTTATTACATTTTATCAGGACCTTTTGGTGTTTTAGTGCTAGTGTATACCGTATCTATGTGCGGGCGTTCTGCTTTCGTACTAAAATACCTATTTATAAAAATAACATATATTCGTTTTTATATATGTGCATAAGTCTGTTTGTATCTATAATGCTGCTTGAACATGTTTGATGTATTGCATGTATGTGGAATGTAAATATTTTATAAGTTCGAGCAACAGTTAAATATTTTATATTTGCATAAAAATGATCCATCTATATTTGAATAAAAATTTAATAGGGTTGAATATGTAGGAAAAATTGTTGTTAATATTTTTGTAGAGTTTGGATATGATTTTTTTTTATATTTTTATAATACTTCTGTGAATTGAAGAAATTGAAATATTTATAAAAATAGAAATATACATATGTGTAAAAAAAAAAATACTTGCGTTGTTATGCTAAGCAGATTTTGAGATTAATGTCAGCTGCAAGATTTGGTTTATTGTGGAACAATAAATTGGTCTACGAATTGGTTTCGACATTGTTTCATTTCTTCAAATATCATTTATTATTTTAAAAAATAAAAAATAAATTGAATGCAAATTGTTGATGAATAAGCTTGTTTTCTACTAAATAAGATAATGCTATTTTTATAAACAAAACGGTTGATATCCGTATAGAATTTTGTTTTGAAGTTTTTGTGTACAAAAGGATTTTAAAATATTTTATTCGAATTTGAGTTTTTACTAAATGCATTTAATTGGCATATTTTTCTAGCCTTTTATTATTTGTATAAAAACAATGAAATATCTGTACAGATAAAATGTAAAATTGCTATTTTAGTTGCATTAAATAAACAAAAGTAGTTATACTAAATTAAGTTTACTTTATAAGTAGAAATTCAAATTGGTTTTTAGTTTTAAATAAAAACTTATAATAATATAAGTTATTGTAATTGTGGTATCTTTTATATCTACTAAACAGTCCTTTTAATATATGAGCTTTAGATTGGTTTTAGTAGCAATAGGAAAAAGATCTAAAAAAGATGGTTTCCTTATAGCTTTCAAATTTTAAATATAATGTCTAATAAGCAATTAAAAAATACAGTTACTTATGATATTAAACTACATAATTTTTGAGATATTACAATATAAAATATGATAGTTTTCCCTCAGTTTTCAAGTTTTAAAAATAATGTCTAACAAGCAATTAACAAATATATATATTTAAGATATTAGACTATACAATATATAAGTTATTTCATTTTTTATATATATAGATACGTATATATATAAATATATTAGTATATAAATTATATTTGCTCGTTCCCAGTCCAAGAGAGGGAGTGAAGTGTTTATTACTAGAATATAATTATGATTGGTGAAATTGTTCCAAGCATTTACAAGTTTTACTTAATATAACTTAACTAATAAACCTTAAACTTAATATTCAAGTTCCGAACATTTCGACAAACTCGAAATGTTCGGGTTCCATAACATATATGTTGAAACATAAAATATATATCGTAAGTATCTCTTAAACGCTTAAGTAGTTGTAATTTTTTACGCATTTTAGATACATTTCCTTAAGTCCTTGCATTTCTTTCTTTACATATGGAGTGCTTAGTTATCTATACTTGAATTAATTAGTCACACCCCATGGGGCGTTATCAATTTATCAAAAAATTTTGATTTAATATCTTCATGATATTTTAATACGTAACTATACTTCACAGTTGTATCTTTTAAGTCCTAATATTGTTTTAAATACTTACTGATTTACCAATAATAATATGTTACCCAATTTCAGTACGTCTCTCTAGGTGCTCCTGCATAAAGTATGCTTCTCTTACATCAGGCGCGGTTATTGCTTAATCACTTAATCACTGAAGACACGGTCATCATGTAGGTCTCTTTCTTATAACTTTCGCTTCAAACATATTTTCGGTGTTGAGTTGTCATTCATCCTCAAGACTTGAACAAGCAAGTGCATTCGCTAAATATTATTTGACTGAACGATGTCAAAGACGTGATAAACCTTTTACAGCTTCCGCTTACGGATACGATAGTTGTCGCATGTATCTAAAATTTTTCTTATGGGGACCAAGTGTGCTGCTTTATTAATTATGATAGAATCTATGTTTCTGCGTCATACAGAAGCACATATATGATAAATAATCTATGAAGCGTAAGTTTTATCTTTTGAGAGATAGCTTCAAATTTCAATTGAATCACCTATGTGCATATGGTTCTGTAAGAAATATTCATTCTCTTTCTTCGTAATCTGCTAATTGTTCAGACTTCAGGGAAGGGAAAATAAAAGCTATATGCACTTACTTTTCATTGTAAATTTTAGTTTTTCGCATGGCAAGCCATATCGGTTACTAATATTTGAAGATTAGCAGTTATTACTGATCATAACTTTTTATAAATTATTTACAACAATTAAGATGGTTTCATCTATATGGATCGCAATTGGGTTTCATTTGATTTTAGCATATATTATATAAGTATCGTGTAGCATACCAGTCTTAACGCACACATATGGAACATTCACACAAATATATCGTCATTGTTAGGCTCACTATTTAAACATTTATTGTTAAATTTTCCAGTATTCAGAAGTAAACTAGGTATCAAAGACTGGGTACGATGCTGGAAGACGCTTTTGTTTAAAATAATTTTGCGTTTTAGTAAGTTTTTTTAATATTTAATTTAATTTGTGTTTAATTTAATAAGTGAAAAAATAATTTCAGAGTAAATCTTATTTGGTATGGATATATATTTTCGATAACATTTTACTTAAATGTGTCTCTCTTCCATAATTGTAATATATTAATTGTCATAATTTATTTATTGCTTTTGAATCGTTTTTATTAATCGCTCATACAGTGCTTTATTTATTTATTAACTTTTATTGTTGTTATTTTTTTGTCATTAATTTTCAAATATTCAATAAAAATTTTATTATATATTTTTCAAATTTCTTTTATAAATTGAAATTAAGAACACAATATTCCAATTTAATAATTTAAACCAATAATTTCATAACAATTCATCTCAATTAGTAACCTTTAATGACCTTATACGTTTGAACTTTAAAAACATTTCTTATCTAAAATACTCTAAAACTTGATTTATTATATCTTGCAAGTCTTAGATACAAATGTCTATTGCATTTCTCTTGCATGTGTGCCTTTAATTTCAAATTAATATCCTTCACAGAAATGCAAGTTCTGTTGTCATTAAGATTAGTACAATAGAAAAAGTTGTTACGAAATGTTGACAAGAGAGCATTAAATTAACTAATAAACCGTACTACATAATTCCTAACGGAATTTGTATCTATTTCTGCACAATTATATGCACTTGTCATGTTGAACATGCATTCACTCTTTGGCATTCATTAGTTGCATAAAGATAATTACGTACCACAAGCACTTGCAGCTGACCGCTTTCTTGAGCATTATGCATTTACGTAAAATGCATTTGCGTACTATGAAGAAAACATTCTGAATTATGTGAACATTTTTGTTTAAATTAATTGAAGTATTCCATCATTGTTTCGGGGAGTTGTTGAGCAATCAAAAACATTTTAAATTTGTTTAAAATTTAAGTTAAGATATTATATTTCAACTATGTATGAGTTATTGTTTATGTCTTTTGTAAGTACTTTGTAAGTCCTTTTGAAAGCCATTTACCTTAGGAAAAGCGTGCTATACTAATCATAGTTTCATAAATGACCCCCTGTATTATTTTTGCAAAAAATCTTTAAAATATTTGTAGTTCCTTTTTCGTGATGCTATTTTCTTTACCAGGAAATGCATGCTATTATTCTAACAAAAAATTTTCGTAAGTACTTCTATTTATAAGTTTCTTATTATGTATTTGAACATATATTTCTTCAAATGTTTTAAACAATATTTTGTACATGGATTGTTGGTTTCCAACCCATGTGAACTTTACCAACCAAACACCAAGTTATCATCCAATAATGATATTATGAGCTTCAATTCGATGAGCAAATACTGCAAAATATCTAAGCAAAATTATTGATGAAGGTGTTTAGATAGAAGAAGCAGATCAAAATAAAACAAACTGAACTCAAGCTGAAGTTTACGAAAATGTATTGACTTATCGGACAAATATCCATACTCTTTGTATATAATAAAATTATAATTTTTAAGCCAATGTAATCATAAACCCAATATGGTGTAATAAATGTGAAACTGTGCTACTCAATGCAATATCAACATAATTAAACAGTTTAAAAAAAATTTTCCGAAATATAACTAACGCTTTAAGGTTTGTTCGTAATATCGATATTCACCGAGACCTTAGAATTTTAAAAGGTACCGAGAAAAATAAAAGATAAACGGAAGATTATTCTAAGTGGCTTCTGAGGCATGTTAACAAAGTAGTTAGCAACCTCCTTAATACTATAGAGCTATTCCTATTTGACTTTATCGAAAGAAACCATGTGCTCTAATACTCATTTAAATTAAAGTATTTGTTTAAGAATTTTTTAATAAAAATATACGATGGCTTCAAAAGCAAACTTCTCCTTAATTTTCTTATAACTAACTATAGTGTTAAGAAATATTGTTAGGTATATACTTTTATAATGTTATTTCTTGATTTTTTAATATATTTTCATTTTGAAAGAAAAATATTTTTAAAAGTTGTGCTCATTCATTGATTAAATTATACTCTTCCTGAATTATAATACTTTATCGAACAAAGTGGTAAAGCAATAAACGAATTCACTTTTTTAATATTATTTTATTATATTGAATAAATAAATTAAATAATATTGAACTCTATAGATATTCACTTCAAACGTATTCATATTATATACAATAGTCATAAAGAGGTTTTTCTACAATAAACATAAATATTAAATGCAATGCCAACTTTTAATCCTGTTGAAAAAACTGCATAATAATAAGACTCAATAATAATAGAACAGAAATAATTCATAAAAATAATTCATAATATTTCTATTATATACAATAGATATAAATGCTAAATGCAATGACAACCTTTAATCGTGTTGAAAAGTGCATAATAATAAGATTTAACAATGATAAAACAGAGAAAAACATACAGAAATAAAAGAGATTTTAATAACTGCAGAGAAAATAAAATAAATAATAAGTAATAATTACAAAATACACATAAGTGGAGTTATTTCCTTGTTTCGTAAAATGGTTCACCTATTTTATTTCCAACTGCATATGTACAAATTGCCAGTTTTGTTTTACTTACGCTAATTAAATGTTACTCATACGTACCGTAGCACCAAGGGGGCCATTTTTTAATAGCATCACTATATGCTGCCAAATTCCTCTATCAAATTTTTTATAGATTTTTTTGCTGTATTTTTCTGTATTTGTTTTTTTGTTTTTGTAGCAACAATTTGGGTTATGGCATGTCAGCAAAGAAGTCAGAACGCAAAACCCTTCCCGTGTATACCTCATAAGCCCGGTATAAAACTGCATTTCAACAAATCCACAACTAACGAACCAAACCATTTAAACGACATGCATGACGTGCCTCACATTTCATCGCATTGCCAACCATTGCTCGTTGAGTTTATTATGCAACTACAAAAAATTGCTACAACACGACAACGACAACGACAACGACAACGACAATGTCAATTGTTGCTGTTGTGTTATTGTTGTTCTGTGTCTGCAACTTAATAATTTCGCAAACATCAACTGAAAATGCTTTGAATGCAATGCGACGAGCAAATTTTCACTACAAAATAGTACTCAGAAAATTTCGATATCGTTCCGGTAGTAGTTTTAAGAACCCACGCCCACGAATTCTGTTACCAATTTACTGTAGTTCTGAGAAAGGTATGTGAACAGCATGCGGTAGGAGTAAATTGCACGCAGCACTGGTGATTGTGATTTAGTTGCAACATGTGCTGCACTAAATGCATTGTTGACAGGCACAAATTAAACATGAGCAAGTGCGGCATCCCGTCATGTTTCAGATGCATTTTTTTCTCATTTTAAGGAACATTAGCTTTTGGTATTTTCTGTATTAATTGCAGCAAAAGTTAAAAGTTTATTAAACAAAATTAAAGTAAAATTATTTTTATTTAAAAGATATTAAATGAAGAAATTCAAAAGTTAGAAAGTAATTTCCTTTGAAAACTTTAAGCAAGTCACTACACATCTGTGCACTTATTTATGACGATTTTTTGTGATATAAAATTTATTTTTTATTTGCTGCTTTTATGAAGTTTTATATGCACTTCTACACTTCTGTGTACAGATTTTCACATATTTATTTAATGGCACATACAGTATTTCCGAATTTACAAAGCATGTTGAACTTTCGACAAAGTTCCTAATATTTACTTTTTGTTCTTTTATGGCGCTTCTTTATACGAGTAACCAAAACTCTCGGAATCGCTTCTTGAGTGGCAACATTTGTAGTGACAAGCATGAATTGTGCAAAATTCGACGAGGATTTGCTAGTTTTATTGCTTTTTTATAACACATAAACAAGGAATAACTTTTGCTTCTACAAATGTCCTGTTTCCGTGACCTTGCCAAATATGAAAAATCTATGTCAAAGTTGCCATTGTAGAAGGAAACGCGTGCGATCTTTGATAAAAACTTACAATGGTAAAAACTTATAATAATGATACGTAATTCAGAAAGAAAGAAAAATTGCGTAGTTGAAAAATGAATGTTCAAATAGAAATCCATGGTGAGGTACCTACTGAATATTAAAGATGTGGAACGATATTAATGCAATTTAAAGAAAACACTTTATACCTTCACAAAAAATAACCGAAATATTATTATAGAATCAATTGAGGTAGTATAGATTATTAGAAAATTATATTAAATATAATATAATACATTTTCTCTGTGAATGCCTTACTTTGGCGTGCAGAAGATATAGGTTCTTAGGAAGATATTTCTTTGATAGCTTATCAGAGTGTTCATCGGTGAAGACGAAAGATCTATTAAATTACCTAAGTTCGGTGGCATGAATTTAGTCTCCACTCTTCTATACTAGGGTTCTTGCGTGGAATATGGTAGTAAAACGACCAAGTCGCTAATTGAGGTGTGTGGAAGTATGTTAATCTAATGACCTGCCACTGCAACCTAACAACCATAGAAATATAGAATTGAAACAAAATGATTCTAATCTGAAGAAAGTTTTTGTTTTTTGTTTTTTTTTGAGAGTAGGTGGAAACATCAAAAGCCACCTTGTGAGACTTGAGGTAGTATAGATTATTAGAAAATTATATTAAATACAGAAACTTGTATTTTCATCAAATACTTAATCCTTAGTCGGTGAGAGTCAGTTGCTTAAAGAAACAATCACCCATGGATCACTATGTAACTAAATGTACGCTACTAGACAAGAGGACAGAATTATCCTAAACCTATAATATAGGTGTAGTTCATTTTAGATTATATTAATAATTCTCCTAACGCAATTGCATACGATAAGATAAAATTTTTAACTGCATTCTAAGGTTCGAATTATATTCATTTCCACTCTTTAAATCTAGATGTGTTGCCCATTCTAATACAATGTTATGTTCTATTTGATTATTAAATATATATATTTTTATGACTGCTGCTTAAAATATATTACTTATATCAAGAAAATATTTTAGATACATTAATAATGTAAAACCAATATATTTCTTTAATCTTAAATCCAATAAAAATTGCTTATACTTATGTTCATTTTTTTGGAAATATTCTTTCCTCGTTGGCCCTTTTGCAGATATGACTTTGACTTTGGTTAGAGGTTTTTTGGCAACAAGACTTCACCCTCTATCTAGACTTCTTCCACAGCACTTTCGAACTTTTCGATTGCAATGCATTCAATGCATTTTCATTACTTAGTCAACAAATGTAGGTGTATTGTTGTCGTTGTTGCTGGTGCTGCTGCTGTTGTTGGTATATTGTTGCAGTTGCTGTTGGTGTTGGTGTTGCTCTTGTTGTTTTCTGCATTCACATTCATTTCGATGGGATAATAAAATTTTGTCAAAGTGCCAAGAAACACAGTGGACTATGGTTTCAGACCAGCAACAGTTGCTTCATTTCATTTCATACTCGGTTGTTATGAATTTCCCAAAAAAAGTTTTTCCATGCAATTTTTTGCACTGAATAACTTAATTTTATTTATTTGATGATACATTGAATTGGAAATGTAAAAAAACATGTGGCAATAGTAATGAAAGTGATATATTATTATGAGCTTCCTGTTTTTTCGACAAATAGAAGTAAATCGTGTATGTTGTGATTTGTTCACCAAAAAATAAATATTACATTTTCATTCAATTAATAGTTTTTTAATAGCAAAGCTTATTTTATTTATTGTTTTCACAAATGCATTTTTATTATTAATATAATAAAATATCTGAAAAAATATATATTACCAGATTGACATTTGGTCATATGATTTCTGTAATTTAA
>NC_051846.1:188395032-188402880 GCF_002237135.1 Teleopsis dalmanni | reverse complement strand
AAAGTACATATATGCCTTCTGGTCAGCGTCGAGAAGCACAATATCGACGTAAAGACTTCGTTTCTACTCATTCAAGTGTTTCGAAGTTGCAATAATATATTAGTAAACAATGTTTGTGTCTTATAGATGCATTTATTTGATACCCATTACAAATAGTTGACTGTACCAGATATACTTTTTTAAAGCTTCGAATATATTATACTTCACTTCTTCACATATCAGTCATTTTTTATATTGAATAGTGTCTAGTAATGAATGATATATCACATCAAAGTAATTTGTTATAAATAGATGTCCTTTCTAAAAATAATAACTACTAAACAAAATTGCCTTTAGATTGGATAGAATCAATACACCAGTCAACTTCAATGTTCAAACTTTTCACTGATTATAAAGTGAAATAAATAAGTTACGATAAATTCTACTAAAGATCGATAAAAAGTTTTTTAATTAATATATAATAAAATATGATTTTTTTCTTTGTTTTATTTGTGTTAAGTTTACTGTCTTAAGTGCTGTTAAAAAGAAACCAATATTCTAAGAATAATATAATACATCCATTAACTCATCTGTAGATATAATTAATTTCTTTAGTAAATATACTTCATGTTAAGCTGTTAACATACTGAACTCAGACATAAATTCTGAACTACTTCAATAATAAATTTAAGCTATAACTGCCGATAATACTATCTTGTTTAACTTAAAATTCTTAATAAATACGAGTATTGCTCTTATGAAAAGATAACATCGATAACAAAGTAAAAAGTACCTTGCACGTATGATTTATCTTTACAAAAATACTTCGTTTAGTATAAATACGTCGATAAATTGCTTTATTGTTCACAGTTGAGTTGAAGTTGTTGAAGTTATAAAATATTTACAAAATGTTTATAATAAAAGTTTTTGCTTTATTCTTTATATTGAGTATTGCTCTTGCTGCACCTGTGAAGGAGGACGAGGAGCTCGAAAACCAACTTAAAGTCGAAAACGATATAGTGGATACAGAGAGTGTTCCTTTAACTAATGATGAGGTGCGCATTATTTCATATTATTATTAAAAATATATTTATTAGTTCCAATTTTTTTTGTTCCAATTTTTATTTTATTTTACACTAAAGTTATAAATATAAAAATAATTAATAATAAAAAAATAACAGTAAATAAATAAATAAATAATAATTAAAAAAAATAGTTAAAATGTATTAATTAATAATATTTCTTAATAAAATAATTTTAGTTGGATGCATTAAACAATTTGGTTGCGGGCTATATGTTTAATCTCAAGAAATCCAATTGCTATACTGTAACATACAAAATCCATGGTCATGATGTAACTGTAAAAAAATGTCACTGAAGAGTACAGTTGTGTCAAATATCGTAAATCGCAAATATTTCAGTGATTTTAAAAATTTTAATAAAATATTTTTTATATATTCTTTTCTTTTAATATTCTAATAAAATAAATCTAATTGCACTACATATAATTTTGTTTATTTTATAAATTATTTGCAATATAAATAAATCAAATAATAAATAATAAATTGGATACTTAGAGGCAACCAATATCGTACAAATTATATTTGTTTTTTATATTAACTAAGTTATTTTAAAGGTACTAAATGTATCTTAAATAAAAAATATTTAAATAAAGATATTCAGAGAACATTCTTCTCCGAACTCAATAATAATGCCTAATCAAATAATGCCCATCAAAGGACTAAATGCAATGATTTTTACTGTGATAAACGGAGGTTGCAAATAAGGAATGTGTGCGCTTAATCGCATCGGTACAGATCTATTATTATGAAATAAACAGGATAGTATACTGCGACGTAAAAGATCTATTGTGTCCCTTAGTCAGATTAGAATGTTTCTCCAAATCCGATTTCTTTAATGAAAGACAGTATAGGTCCTAGCCTATCTCTCCTGGTCTTGATCCCTAGGGTTTCATTAAATACCCTCCTACATGTTTCTTCCAATTATGCATCAGCGCCAGCCATTTCCCTAGCATATGGTATGCAGTTTCTCTCTCTTCTCTACAGTATCTGCAGTCTGAGTTGGATTAGATTCCTAATTTTGTTAAGTGATTATTCAATCTACAGTGACTGGTTAGTAATTCCGTAATATTTCTTAGGTTATTTTTTGTTTGATCAGATCTATAGACATTGTAATTTTTTATATTCATAAAAACTGTGGCAACTGTTAAATAATATATTTTGGTTTTTAGTTGAATAATAATCTTGAAATAATAATAATTACGTATTTATTAAAAATAGTTCTTATTCCTTTTGAAGGATCCCAGAGTAAAATGTTAAATGTTTGAGCTACGCTATGATATCATTTAAATATATATCAATAATTTTTCAAATATAGCATTGAAAAGCATTATAACTATATTATGTATACATAAAATATATAAAGCATTTAATTTAAAACATTTTTCCTCTCATCCAATAACTTTGGCTACAAAATTTGGTATTGATTTCTAACGCATTTCTTCGATTCAACTGATTCGAACAATTTGTTTTGTTATTTGGAAATTCAATATAATTGCTTATAAATATGTGTCGTAACATAGTTATTGTAATAATAAATGATCATTAATCAAATTTATATACTCAACTGGCAGGTCATCTGTCGTCGTCGATAGCATTCATGTCATCAACACCTTTTCATTTGAACTTTGCTCACTGATTCCATTTGTGTTATTTTTGTTGGTCATAAAAACCTTTATGCCGTGTTTTTGATACTTTGGACAGTATTTATGGATGCTTTTCATGATGAATAATGATTTCTTTTATATTCCAATAGTATCGAAGTTTAGTGTCGTTTTGCAAAAAAATGATTTTATTGACCTTTGGTAATAGACATATGTACTTTATTGATCTATTATGTGTCTGTTAGCACATAGATAGGTGCTTTTAATATTTTGATTTTTTTCGTAATTCATGTGATGTTGTTACATGATTATGATAAAAGTGATTTATCTACTAATTCATGTATTGATTTATATATGGAATTATGTGTGATATAAATTGATTAAAGTTTCACAGTATAATGGGAGAAGTCTTTTTTTTTAGTGTTAATACATATTAAAGCATATTTATAATGGCAAAGTTTGTTTATTTTATATTATTTCGCATTTTTTTGAACAGTTCTGATTAAAACTAACATTAATCGATATTGCTACCTTAGCATATTACTACATATCTGTTAATATAGCAAAGGAGGCAAATACTTTATTAAACACTAAATCTATTAATACAAATTAAAGGAATTTATTGTTTTAAGATTTTAACATTTTAGTGCATGCTAATTAGTTAATTAGTTAAATAATACAACACTTTTTAAATTAGTTTTAAAAAATATCTATCTTATAGGTTAGGTTTGATTAGGTGAAGTGGAAGCTGTAACTAGACTTTCTCAATTAGCTAAAAACCCGTTTTGATTCCACAATTCCTCTTAATGGCAGAGAAAAGCATTGACAAATACGAGAATCTCGCCAAAGCTAATGCTAGAAATATCTCGGAGCGTGTTGAAGAGTGGTCTATCCAATGGCTTAAGCCTGGTTTTAGATAAGCCTGGACAAAAATGTTCTGCAGTCTTTTTGCGAGCGCCAGTAGACATGTACTGCAGGGAATATTACGAGTGCCCTGTTAGAAAAGATATTAACCTAGATACCTCCATATTTATTTTATTGTCAACAATATTTACATTATAGTCTTTAGACATTTTAAAGCTAACTTGTTATTAATAAAATAATAAATTTAACTAATTAAATTAATCTAAAGAACTTATAAAGTCGAAATTCATAACATCAGTGTAATTTGTTCTTTGGTAGTAATTATTATTATTAAAAATATATTCCGAGCACGGTTTCAGTTTTTGGCACTATGTGCCAAAATGGTTAAGTAGAACTTCAGTATCGTCTTAACTAAATTAAATTACTTATTTTTAGAAATAACTACGTTAAAGATTAAGTAGATTTTAAATACACTAGGACAGGGTATAGTCCTTTTACACTCTTTTTTGGTTCTGTTAGCTGTTTAACCGAATGTTTGCTTAAACAGCGTAGTTAAGTCCAGTCCTTGTGGTTTAGGAACGTCTGTAGTTCGTTGACACACTAATATCTTGAAATAATATGTGTTTTACAGATTTAATGGAAAATATTTCGTTTTTAGTCCCAGTACATAAAATTATTATATGGAGATATTTGATAATTTTAAGTAAAAAGTTATTTGCATATTTTGGAGTTTGCTTTGTAGTGATATATAAACAAAAGATATACCTGTGTGGACATCTTATTTATATTATTATTATTTATTATTAATTCAAAGAAATTTATACAATACTCTTACAAAAAATTACATTAGGTTGTTCGGAAAGTAATTTCGTTTTTTCCCGACAAAGGATGTAATTGTATTTACTTTTTTGCTAGCAAAGACCAAAAATTTTATGAGCGTGGAATTATGCTACTACCAGAAAGATGGCAAAATTCGTTGGATTAGAACGATCAATATATAATTTAGAGTTTACCTTACATAAATATATATAAAAATACATAAAATATTATTATAAAGTAAACTCGGATGTAATACTTACAACAAATTAAAGATATTATCTTCACACATCAGAATATAAATATCTTTTATTCACTCTTTTTTTTTCGATTGATACCTCTTAAAATTCCTATAACTTGTCTTTAACTTAAGATATGGATATAGAAAGATATGCACAATTATATGTTTATAAATATTTTTATTTCAATATACAATATTTGCAAAATCTTATGCACACTTCTTTTCCGAGCAATAAAAATCCAGATAAAGTATTTGTAAACATTTTAAATAAAAGAAAATCAAAAAATTTTCTCGAAACAAAATTTTTATGATTTTCTATATATTTGTGAGTGTGCGTGTGTGTGTGTGTTTGTGCAATATGCTTGTGTGTACTTAATGCAATATAAATGTATGTGTAACTTGGGAAAATCAACAAAGCCCGGAAAAGCGCTTATCTCGTATTATGACAGCAACGCTCGAGCACAGCAGGGCACATGCGGCGCAATGACATAGGATCTCAACAAATTTCACTGAGTTGCGACTGCTGTGACTGCTGTGACTGCCGTGACTACTGTTGCTGTTAGTCGTTGCTGTTAACCGCTGTTGTTGTTGCTGTTAACTGCTGTTGTTGCTATTGTTGGGTTGGTTGTTGCTGTTATTTTTGTGATTTCCTCTGTAAAGTACTATTAAATTCACAATGAACGCGCACACATAAAATATAAATAAACACATTAAATTTTAATATAGGAATGCTGTTGCGAATTTTTTTCCCATCATTATTTTTACGAATTTATGTTTTGATTTTTTTTTTAGTAAAAATTAGATATAAAGTTAATGCTAAATAAATTTATAATATTGTAAAAATTTATAAAAAAGATGTGAGCATAAAGTAAACCAAATGAAATGAAGTAAGCAAAGGTATTAGCTGTGCCTCCATGGAATGGTTAATACATTGGTTAAAAATTATTACTTTGCTTTGCTGCGTTCATAATCGCTTTATTTTTACTTGTATTGTTTTTTTTCGTTCCTTTTTGTTTGCATAATTAATTCGTTTTTTGTTTCTTTTGTCTTTGTGGAGAAAGAAGTGCAATTTTCGCTAAAATGCCAAAGTTAATTGTTGTTTTGTTGGCCTAGGATGCTTCCCTATACGATGCGCGATATGCGATGTGCCTTATGGATTGTTCGCTGCTACACGACTCACGTGCTTCAGTCTCGTCTAGCAAACATACACAATTAAAAAAAAAATTAAAGAGAATAAAAGCTCCAAACGAATTTATTTTTGCAAAAATTATGGTAAAAAACATAATGAGAAACGCCTTAAAGTTTTACGTTTAGCTTGAGCAAAAGAGAAATTTGGAGAAATTGAGTGAAAGCCTTTCACAACACAAAATAATTCATAAAATAAGATTTTTTTTGAATAAACTTAACATTTTTGAAAGCTTAAAATCAGCTTCTATGAAACTGTAACGATAACAGACTATGTTATGTTATTGTGAACTGTTAAAGTTTCTATTGTCACTGCTAAAAGTGCTGCTATAAGTTTATGTATTCTGAAAATATACTGTTATATTGTGAAAAAACAAAAATTACTGTTTATTGTTTCCAAATAATACTAAATCAGATTAATGATTTAAATATCAATAGAGCTCATTTTAGAGTATTTTTTAAGTAGTGTTGGCAATATATTATATTATATTATAATATAGTCTAGACTATCGGTAACAGATGATAGTTTTTCGAATAAACCGATATGTTAATGGAAGTTATCGATGTAAACAAAAAAAGAAAAATAGGTTAAGGGTCATACCATACCAAAAGTCATATGACGTATTTTTGCACCAATCTTACGCACTTTTCCGTTATGATTAAAAGGCATATATATAACAGAGAGTCATGTCACAATTATCTCATTCATGCTTTTACTACTATTTTGGTAAGTTATATATGCCCAAGTTTTAAAGATATTGCTTTTTTTGTAGATATGGTTATATACCCATAAAAAAATATATATATTTGATTTAATACACATAATTTCTAACATTTATTACTGAGCAAAATTGTTTTGAAAAACGTGACGAGGCGCTCAAATTCTCCGTCATCCTTGTTTTGGTCACCGTGATCAAATTTAAATCGAAATTTGTCTTTTTCTCACATCCCTAATTTTTTAATTTATATTGAAAACAACAACAATTTCAGTTTTGATGTGACCATTTATTTTTGTATAACATTCTCTATTGAAAATTGAGTAAAAAAAAATATTTTACTTAAAACGAATTGATCAGTTAAAGTAAGAAATTTTTAAATTTTTATCATATCTCAATCTCAGCAGGTCTTATGATCTTGATTGTTAGAATGATAAAAGTGTGAGCAATTTAGTATTTAACGAAAATATTTTTGTTTACCTCTTTTTAGTTTAAAGAATCTATTTGTTAAACAAAAATCATTTACTTGTAAGATACAAAATATGATTTCAAAAATAAAGTTCTTTCCCATAAAATGTAAAATTTATTTACTTAAGCTTTTGTTAGCTTTTATATATGGATGGTATAAAAACATAATTCTTAACTTTAAAAGCTAACCATAGATGTCAGATATATGTACATATACTACATTACATTCATGTTTGGGTTTATTTTCAGATTTGTTTAAAATGACAAAGTAACTTCAATAATCACACAAGCTACTTCAGATTATCTAAAGCATTTCATTACCTGTATTGTCAATAATATCTAGAGCTAAATAGAGGAATAGTAGTTATATTATGATGTGTTTTAGTCCGGCTCAGTAGACAATTGAAGACCTGAATATTTTTTTTATGAATTAAAATACCTTCTGACATATAACTGATATAACCTTTAGCAATAAATTGAACAAATTGCTAACAACAAGTTGCTAATAAAAATTACTGATAATTATTGATATAAGGTTTCAAGATGTCTATCTATATGACACAATTCTGTCTATTTATAAGCTTTTTATAACTTTAAACCGAGATAACAAATATTAAGTGATTTTTATGAAAACAGTTCTAATATTTTGGAAAGATCTAAAATTGAGATATCCACTAGATTTTCAAGACACCAGATACTCGACTTATTTATTCGCAGACCTTTACGGTGACGTATTGCTAACAACAAATTGACAAAAAAAATGACTGATAATTATAGATGATATAAGGTTTGAAGATGTCTATATATGATACAATTTTATTTATTTATAAGCTCTTTATAACTTTAAACCGAGATAACAAATATTAAGTGATTTGTATGAAAACAGTTCTAAGATT
>NC_051846.1:188292188-188394932 GCF_002237135.1 Teleopsis dalmanni | reverse complement strand
CACTCCTGTAGACATACTTTGGGAATTGAGCCTACGCTCAATTCCCAAAGTATCCAAAGTTAATTATCAATTTAAGTTAGTATCAATTTAAAAGTATCAATTTAATCAATTTACCCAAAGTATCAATTTAAGTTAATTATTTAAATTTTAAAAAATTAAATATTTTTTTTTTAAATTAATGCGTAGTATAAAATTAATTGGTTTTGCAGGAAAGTAACCATGTTTGCAATAAATTGTTTAGGAATTTTAAAATTTAAATACTTTAATGTAAAATTTAAAGCTTTTGGTTTATCAATTTCAATTAAAATTGATCAATTAGAAATTGAAATATGTGTAACAAGAACAAAAAATAACAATTTATAATTGAATACCAACTGCAATGGTAAAATAATTAATTAAAATTTCTCTCTATTAAATTTCATCAAAATTCTTTGATGTTTTCAGTTTTGAAGGGCTGAACGAACTCCGCCATATCTTTAAATTCGCTAATAATACACAAATCTTATGTAAAGTATACGGTTTTAAAGGACTCTACACTTATGGCACTAAAGATCTTAGATCTTAGAAGTCCATTAGTAGTCTCATCTAGCCAGCTTTACCCATATATTTAAGAAGATTGCACTATATATATGTCAAAGTGCTGACTAATACCACTAAAAAAAGAAAACAAACGTGTTTCGGAAATATTGTTTATGTTATATATCTGCTCATATATATCTGATAACATATCCGATCCATGATTGATTTGAAGAAGACAAACTTTCCTCTGACTTTAGAGCAAAGCACCCTGTTCAAACGGATTAAGAAATTGGTTTGGTATGAATTATAGTAAATGGTTTCGAAAACAAAACCAATATTTTAAATATAAGTAATATATTTGTAGTGAAATCGTCTGTTAGTAGTTAACTAGAAATTTAGAAATAGTTTAGCAAAATGAAAGCAATGTAATGAATTGTGAACAATTGGCATCTCTTTATTAATAACCTAGATACGTATATGTATTTATTTTAGTGAACATTTTGGTTGGCTTAAGTGATAACGAAATCTTTAAGTCTAATTAGCGATTCAACGACATTTCGATATCATATCCTTCTTACCAACTGTTTAATCGGTTGTTTGTATACAAGTTCAGTTAAATTCCGGTTGAATTGTTTTAAATCTTAGTAATATCTTAGTAAACATTATAGTATTCTTAATTAACATTATTTCAATATTTCTTCAATATGAAAGAATTGTTCTTACGAAATAATTACCTATCAAATCTAATGCGTTAAACTTTCTTTGGAAATGAAATTATTAATAAATTATTTAATTAATTTATTAATTAAAAGAATTAGTTCAAAGTTTAATTAATTTTTTTTTACTATTCGAAACCCTATCAATTTAAAAAAAATTGCTTTAATTCACATTAGCTTTGAGTTCGCTTTTTTAATTTATGTTTGATTGGTGAATTAAAAGGCTGATGTGAATAAAAATTAAAAGCTTATAAATTACTATTTATTATTTGTTTTGTTTTTCCATAAGTGGGCGATATTTATACAGACTGCTAGGTAATAATAAAAACAAAAATTAAATCTGAACTATAAGCTATTATTTTTTTATTTACATAAGTCCTTTTATTCACTAATTAAAAATCAATTACTTTAACTTTATACAAAAAGCACTTTAATATTAAAAATATTTATTAGCTCAATGGTAATATATTAAGTATTCGATTTTAATAAAATTTTCAAATAATGTGCAGCTCAGCGCTAACACATTAAGTATTCATAAATGATTTTAATTAAATGTTTAAAACTTTAATACTGAAAATATTTCATTTAAATGCAAATAAATTAAAAATAAATAATTAAAGTCTTTTATAAAAAACTTTCCACTTTTTCATAAATTTTCTATTTTATTGCACATCCTTCGAAAAATGCACAATTCTAAAGCGTTCACAGCAATTTCTTTCTCAAGGCAGTAGGACTATTAATATTTCAATGTATGGAAGAATTTCAATCATTTTAATTTGCAGTTCATGCATAATGAAATAATGTCTTTTATTTTACAAAATTTTAGTTATCAATATTAAATAAGTTTCAGTTTCAGTTTATAGATGCTTCCATTGCACACTGCTAAATCTGTGTGGACTAAACAAGGTAAGTTGCCATCACTAGTGAAAGGACGAAGCATAAATATTTGCAACAAAACCCAGGGCCAAAATGCATAAAATTTTAAAAATATTAGAGAAAAATCAATGTAGGCAATTTGGTAAGGAAGAATCAAGCTGCCATATAAAAGCACTACAATGCACTGTGATATATCAAAAAATTTAGAATCTCATATGAAAGGCTTTAAGTGAAGCAACCGCAGTGCAATTTAGTATGCATACTCGTTTCTGTGCCAAATTATAAAAAATTTATTGTGCCACTTAAAAGAGAGATGCTTATCGATACAATAGAAGCAGTTTAAGCTAAATTATAACTATTAAAAGTAAATAATTTCAATATTTTACGAATACTTGCTGGAGATACATAAATTATAAATATCTCATATTTACATTTTGACAAGTTCATGTTTGATTGCATGATATATAAACATTTTGGCGATGTGTAATCCAAGACCTTCTGTTGCTGCATACAAAAACTGACGACGAACAATGGAAAAATCACTATTTAAACGAAAAAATGAACACGCACTTTTTATTGCACTTAAAGGAAAGATAAAAGAAATTTAATTTTTAAACACATTTTTTCTTATACAAAAATGGATTATTCACATTTTTTGCTTTAGATTTGCTAATACTTTTTACTAAAACACTTTGCGAATAAATTTTTCTAAGCAAGGCAACAACACTTCCGTTTCCGTTTGCATATCATCGCCACTCAAAATAAAACTGCAAACAATTTTTTGCCAAAAATCAACAACGCACACATTGCACAGCCCAATTGAATGTCATTTGACTAACTGAAACAATTTTGTTTAGTTTTATTTTAGTTTAGTGAATTTTTGTAAACTTTTCCATTATTTCCGTTTTATTATTCCATTTTTTATTATACGAATATTTCAGCGAGCATAAGACAGAAATTTTTCTACCAGTATTTGTCAACTAAACTGTAACAGAACTGCCGCAGGACAAACGACCCAAGAGTATCCTTTGAGTGTGCTGCTATGCTTATGTGTAAGTAATATGCACAGTACACATGCTTGGATACTTATTACTGACACATGTGCCGACATACTTATCCATGACATAGCAGCACTGGTACATGGCACTTTGTACTTGGTACATGGCTTCGGTCTATGGTGTCAACTCAGTGTGTCTCGATGGCGTGTTGCAGTTGTTGTCGATGCTGAAATGGAAAATGTCGCGCGCGTCTTTAAGAAAAATGGCAATAAAAATAAAACAGAACAACAACAGATAAAACAACAACAACGACACTACTAATACTAACTAGAATACAATATGTATTTTTGGAATGCCTTCAGCATTTCTTTAAGTTTCCATTAAAAATTCTTCTTTTTATTATTGCCGCCGATGTTATTTTTTTATTACCACCACTGTTGTTGCTCTGTTGCTAACATATGAACTGAGGCTAAAAGCCAGCAGCATTTATTTGTAAGCCTTTAGCAAAAATATTGAATTTATTGGAATTTATTTTGGTATTTGTGGTCAAAAAGTTACGACAAACAAACAGCGAACTCGGAAAAGAAGTGTGATTTAAGTTAAAAAGAAATGATGCTTTCATGGATATTGATTGGATTAAAGATAAAAAAACTTGATTTTAAATTAAACAACGATTTAACAGTTAAGTTAATAACTGTTAACAAATTAACAATGAAAGAAAACTGTTCAAAAACAATTTACTAAACAAAGTAAAAATCAAAACTGATAATAAAATAAAATAAAATATGGAAAATATATTGTATAAAGAAACAATTAATTATTAATTAATTGTTTTAAATTAATTAATTTAGAAATAGGCTTTTTTGAAAAACATTTCTGCACGTAATAATAGAGATTTTTATTTACCAAATAAATAATATGGGTTAAAATTTTATTTAAAGTGAAATAAATCTAATTACTTCAACGACAAAGTTAAAAGAAGTTAGTAGAGTCTACATTTAAAATACGTTTCCACTGCTCAATTACTTATGATGCAATTTTATTACAAAGCTACATCCTACAAAATTAAATAATATTTAAGATGTTTTGGAACGTAAGGAAATTTGGGTTTACATAGCGTATGAGTGCCCAATTTTTACGCGCTGATTTGTATAAAAGTGAGATGAACAATATAAGACTGAGAGTATAATGTGAAAAAAATAAATATAATACTAACTAAAAATTTAAGTAAAGAATAGTACACTGCTGATTCTAATAAGGATTAAAGCATACACTGAACTTAATAAGTTGCAGCTTGTACGGCATTTGTTGAGCACTGTCTATAACCTTACATATGACTTTATTCTTAATAGTTAGTATAGTGGTGCTATCGTCCCTACATATAAAATGAACGATAATAATAATAATATATATTATAGAACTATAAGGATACAATAGGATACTTTGGTTTATTTGTGAACTAATAAGTGTTTTTATTCTAAAAGAAATATAGTTTTAGTGTTATAACTAAATCCTGAAAATATCTAACAGTTCATTAACAGTTAAAATATTTAAATAAATAAATATTTATTTACATTTGAATGCATTCAATAAGTATATTAAAAAGTAGGACGCAATCAGCATAAACAAATTTTTAAATCGATAACACAAGGGCTGTCTGAAACTTATTATAAGTATATTTAGCTTGTCATTTTCTGAGAAAAAGCTATAATTTACTTACAGAGAAATTTAAAATTAAGTCAACCAATCCTTAACATTCGCAGTGCTTGACAGTATAACATATTTTGAACGATCACTTTGAAATGTCTTTAAAATAATATAAAACAACACATTGAAACAACAACAGATTTCTATATGTTTAACGATAAAACTGTCTATAAGTAGCAATCCAATTCCAACTTTGTATTCTTAAAAGGGTAAGAAAAGAGGAAAATATTATAAAAAGGAGTGTAGCAGGCCCTGGCAAGCATATTTGAGTCAGAGACAAAATTCTTAGTATTATTAAGCAAGCACACTAATTCTTGTTCAACACTATTTTAAGTGGAATTATAATCTAGCATTAAGTATATTTACTTCCATCTGTAATATAGCAACAAAATCAATGAATGGTTTGTATTATATCTAACATTTACAATTAATTAGTTCATCCAGTGATATCAAACTGCTGAAAAAGGGATGAATTGCGAAGAACATAATCGTATGTGACAATTAAATATAGATTCAACAGATTCTGTGACACATTCTTATTGAAGTCAGGTAATATATAGAATAAGTTACTGTGGAAAAAAGTAGGAAAAAAGAATTTTTAGACTTCGAAGAAGGCAATAGGTGCATGTTAATTAAAAACGAAAAAGAAAAGTTAAGAAGACTACATTAGAAAAATTACTCATCATATTCCGCATTGCTTTTAGACACACTTTGAAATCAAATCGATGTAAGAATTTTTTAAACTTAAAAAAAAATTTAAACATTATAAGGTGATTAGATACTATTATCTAATAACTTTACTAAATTGATCACGTTAAGAAGGTGTGGATTGAATAACCACCACAATAAAGTGGAATTTGAGTTTCAAAAGATTTCTGACAATAACGTGGGAGCACCTAAATTAGAGCACAATTACCGTCAATCTTCTTAAAAGGATCAAAAGATCAAAAAATAATGTATCTGGTTTGGAATATAGCATACAACTTCTTACTATTACATTTATATAAATATATTTTATATATATATATGTTATGTAAACTAAATAAAAAGAATTCAATAAATACTAAAAAAATAAATAAAATAAGAGGAAAATAATTTCATAAAAGTTTAATGAACAATTATTCTAAAATACTTGAATGTTAAATATTCTCCTACTAACAGGTTTAAGTACCAAAAACGTAGCTCATTTAATTTATGCCAAGAGCAACAAACAACAAAAGTCGAAAATAACTTTCTGAAATATCTAATCGACTGCAGCATGCAGCATGGAACACAGAGCATATGTGATATCTGCTCCAAGGAGATTCTCGTATACGACAATTTTAATTTAAAATACTTTTGCCTGCAGTTTTATTATCGGCTGCTGCAGATACGACTTTGCAAAACCGCACTTGAAAGATGAGAGGAGTAGAGCAGAAAACTGGGAAGTGGGACCAGAATAATAACAACAATAGCAATTGAAATTATTTGCATACAAATTCAGCAAATTGTGAAAAGTACTTCACAATTGGATCAGAATAAAGTTCAAGGAAATTTTTCACAACTTTTGCTTAATGTAAACAAAAATTACTGATAAAGTCAAATAAATGAAAGAGAAAATTAGCTTTAAAACTTTTTAGTTTAAAAAAAAAAAAAAAGAAAAACAATTTTATAAAACTTAAAAGCACTTAAGTCAACAAACTGGCAAATAAGTTGCCAATGACTCAGGCTACGACTATTAATGGTTTTTCGAAAAAAAAAAATAGTCACCTATTTTTTTTATGCACCCATAATGCAGTTATTTTTGCAGTCAAGTTAGTATAAATGTATTTTATGTCTAATAACTTCCTTAATAACAAAAATGTCAATTTTAACACTAAAATGCTTCCTCAATATTGACACGCTAAGCCAGCTGCCTCCATTTGCGGGTCAAATATTTCTATGGAATTCTGATTTAAAACCGTCCTTGAAGAAAATTCCAATTTCTTGGTTACTTAAGTTGCTTGTTACCACAAAACTACCAAAATAGTTTCTTCTTTTTTTTCTTGCTTTATCTTTGACCTTAAAACATATACTATATATATTTAATGTATTTTATAGGAAATCGAATTTAGAGAAAGAATGCATGCAAAATGTCAAAAATTCCAGTGTTGGTAATGTGTCATGAAACGGAAGGAAATGTTGTACATATTCTGTAATATCACAGTTATTTTTTCAGAAAGCGTTATAAAATAAATAACTTCATTTCATTTAGGAACAAAATTTGGGGGTTTTATAAAATGTGTATTTCACGTGATAAGAAAATTTCTTTGCATAAAAATCAAATAAGGCTGGGGAAAAAATCTCAAGCACATCCCATAAGCAATAAATTATAAAAATTAAATTTTATTATTTGAATATTTATATATATTATATATAAAAATACATTATTTAAGCAACAATATTTATCGATGGTCTACACAATTTTTTTGATTTTAAATAAAAATTATTATAAATAAAAATAAATAAAATAAAGAATTATAAAAATATAAACTATATCATATTATTATAAATATTTATATTTGAAATTTTTGCCGGGCTTAAGGTCGTGGTTTTTAATTTTAAATTTTTATATAATAACTTGTATTTTATATAAAATAAATAAAAACAAACTTTTAATTAAATAAAACATCACAAATTTAATTTATGTAATAAATTATTTTATTAACAAATATTTCGGCCTACTTCGTAGACCATCTTCAGTGTTAAACCACGACCTAAAGCCCGGCAAAAATTTCAAAAAAAAATTATTATAAATAATATAATTGCTATATTTAAAATTATTATATATTATAATACATAATTATATTTTATACTAATAGAAATAGAAACTAATTTACAAGCTCTTATTTTATTCACTAAAGCCTTTTTAAAAAATAGTAGCCTTTAAAAAAGTGAACTCACAGCTACTTTATAAATAATTTCATAAAATTTTCTTGAATATTTTTTACAGGTTACTGTCATCTCCCCTATAACGTGGAAGATTCGTTCCGCGTATTCCTGTATACCCCGTATACGCACGTGCAAAGGTACGCGAAGCTAATTATGAAATGTACAAATCTCCGCGTTATATCGGGGAATGCCCGTGTTATACGGGGAATTGAAATCGCGTATTATGAAAACGTGTTATAAGGGTACCGCGTTATAGGGGGAATTACTGAATATAAAAATAATATTGAATGTTTCTGTAATATGATAAAGTGGTTTCCTGATTCAGAATAAATGCATCTCCATTTTAAATATCAGCAATCAATTAGCGTCCTTAAGAAAGTTTCTGTGACATCACCATTTAATAAATAATAATAATAAATAAATATTTAAACTTATATATTTTTTTTATATATATAATATTTATTAATCACCAGCGTTAAAAAACAATGCTGTATGGAATAATATAAACTTTTCAAAATTTCTTATATATAATATAATTCCATAAAATTAACTTTTTTATTCCCACATCCCACATTATTATGAAATATTTTACTGTTTCATTTTTTAACTATATAAATTATTATTACTTTTATGAATAATATTTCAAAACATCACAGAGTATTATTAGTGTATAAATAAAGCTTTTAGCAAACCTCTCTAATGTAGTAATTTAATTTAAAAGGTTGCACGTTTACTATACTTCAGTCACGTGATCATGCAACTCGTCAGACATAAAACCAAACTAATTTAAATAAATTATTCATAATTGTAAAATGCAAACAAGGTAATTCAAATTTTCCACCATACCAGCGGCGAGACGAGTTAGTCGGTGTCCATACAACAAAACGCCCTCTCCGATTTGTGGTTAAAAGTGGCAATAAAATGGTCTAACATGAAGTTAAGCGTGATTATCACAATGAAATATCTCTAAAGGCCATACGGCGGCATTGGATAGGCGGGAGGTTATATACAATATAATTACAAATGCAAGGTTGTTAAGAAGATTATTGAAAATTGTGTAGGGGTGTAGTGTAGGGGAACGAATATGGTATATCAGCATATATTGAAACGATTATCAACCAAAAGGTTGCACTTTAAATAGAACTTCAATGTAAATATTAATTAATTAAATTAAAGTGTAAAAATAATTAAAATAAAAACTATTCAAAAAAAAATATATGACTAATATATGATTGATTGAAAAAATATGTGGGTTGTTAGAAAGAAAAACAAAACCCAAAAAAAAAACAATATAATATTAAAATAATTAAATTTGTATAAAGTTTCCAGAATTTATATATGTATATATATGTTAAAAAAAGGACAAAGAAAATCAAATTAAATATTTTATCATCAACATTTTGTCAAGATTGCTGCACTTTTAAATAGAGCACTTTCATAAAAAGGATCTACCGCCTTAATCGTTTTAAATAAGGCCACTCAATTCCCATAACAACTAACCCATGTTGTCTAATAAGACAAGCTCACCTAGACTTTCGGAAGCGAGCCAGTTGTGATGCCACAAAAAAAATTATTGCCTGGTTAGTTTAGTTAGGTTAGGTTATACCGGTTAGGTTATGAGTCGGTAACTTATCATAGAAACATGTCAGATCCTTCTGCGACGCGACCTTATACAAGAAATAGATGCCTTTATGGGTTGAGCTAAGATTGGTACCGTCTATACCAGTTGTGATGCCACCAAAAAAATTATTGACTGGTTAGTTTAGTTAGGTTACGTTATACCGGTTAGGTTATGAGTCGGTAACTTATCATAGAAACATGTCAGATCCTTCTGCGACGCGACCTTATATAAAAAATAGATGCCTTTATGAGTTGAGCTAAGATTGGTACCGTCTCATAGAATTATTTTTGATAATGATTGTAGGATCCACGGTTTCAGTAATAATATGCATGATCAGTTGACCAAAGAATGCACGATCAGTAGATTAGTTAAGTTATGAGAATGACGTGATCTGGTAAGTAACATTGCAACTATCAAATTTTGCTCAGAATTTACGGTCACTTACAAATACCATACAGAGGGCACACTGCGTTATGAACAGGAATACCGATCTGTGAGGAACACCTTTGAACTATATAGTCGTACTTGTGGACCAAAGGAAATAAAAGATCTATCATCTAATCAGTTACAACTAGGATGGATATGTGTTCGTGAGAACATTTTTCAAATATCTCTATTACCGAGAAGGATATTTTTATTGATCAATGCATGCTAAATGCTGAAGAAATGCTCTCCCCAGGAAACTAATATGGTAAGTTGTATGGACTATTTAATATATACATATTGTAAACATACTATAAATTGAAATGTGTTTTCCATTTAGAAAAGTGGCGACTAATTCTGTTTGTTGAGAATATTCAATTATATATATATATGAATACATCAAATATATATATGTGAGTTTGAAGGCAATGAAATAAACGAATGAATGATATGCTGCATATATTCAAAATCAATAACGTTTAGTAAATTGTATCTATTATGAATCCATATCATCTCTTTATCAGATGATGCTTGTCAATTGTCATAAAAGCTATAGTATGTAACTTAATTTTACAGCTTTAGATATAGTAAATCTCTTCTCATGTTCAAAACAATTTTCATATATACACCACATAATATATATATATAAAAATATTGAAGTAAGTTTAAGAACTTAAATGCTGAACGTGAGCTACACTTGTAAACATTAGCGGCTCTGTTTAAATAGTTCACAACAAAAATCCATACAATTTTTCACATACCAAACTCTGACTATGCAAAACGTGAAGTTGAGGGTGATTTGAAGTTGAACAATGTACATAAAATGTAAAAATGTTAAATTATTTCTCATATGACGACATTACTCGGTTATTTGTTGTTGTTGGCATTGACATATTTTTTGCAAAAAAAGAAAATTAAATCAAGTTCTTGTAAAGAAACCCAACAGAACCGTCAATGCACGCAAAGGACATAAAATAATTTTCTACCGAGTGCAAGTACACGACAGGCGCTCCGTACAATTTCATGGATACAAGGCAATAGGCCTTTGGAAACATTGTTGCTACAATGACGCAACGTTAACATTCAATCAAATTGCGGCTTGAAAGTCAACATTGGACAAATATTATTTTTTTTCTGCTATCTGGCAACACTGTTAACTCTATGAGTAATTGTGTAAGTTGGAGTTTAATTTCACTTTTGCTTTACTGGAGCCATTATTGACCTTGAATGCTTGTATAAAGCATTGGGGCTGTTGCCAGTTTGATATATGATGGAGTTGCTAAATTATGTAATGGCAGGTATATAGTAATTCTGTGACTAAATGCGTCAGTAAGTAGCATTTATATGAATTTTTGATGTATAGTTTTGCAATAAAAATAAAATGTGCTGCCATAAAAATATATTACCGAAATTCACTAAAAATGCTACATCAGCATGCACGTGAGCAGGAAAGCGTTTGGTGGTATATTTGGTTGGTTGAGGTGTGAAGGTTTTATGATATACAACAAATGTTTATAAAAATTAAGTCATTATAGATGAAAGCGTGTAGTTTTACGTCTACTATATACATATGATTTGTTGAGACTAAATTAAATATGATTACAAATTTATATATATATATATTATAATGACTGGGTTTATTGTGCTGATCATTAGATCATATGTTAATATGAATTCGAGGTAGTAAGTAATAGGTGTTAATATCCCATCACTTTATCCTTATATCTAGTCAATATATGGCCTATGTACAATTACTTAACTAAAATCATTAGTAAAAATATAAACAGATACTTATGAGCGTAGTTATATAGCCGTAGATTAGAGACAGTATGCTATTAGGTCGCTATAAAATCAACGAAATCCACTGATGATGGATATTTGGCAATACTCGAAGCAGTTGTATGGTCAGCCAAAAATTAAATATTAATTAAAATAATATAAATCATTTTTATTATAGTTCACTATTTTTTCAAATCTCCCTTCAACAAAAAACTAATATTTTTCATTTAAATACCAAAACATGAATTATTATTAATTAATTATTAACTAATGTTTTTATTAATCAAACGTAGTAAGAACTCATTATGTTATGTAGAATAAGTTCCAAGCAATGTGAGAAGAAGTATTTTTATTATTATTAGAAGAGACATTTGTATACCGTCCCCTAAAACATCACTGTGTTATTATTGATTCTTAATTCTTAATTCATTATCCCGAGTCCCATTCGGCCCTATAAGGGCCTTATGAAAGCAGTTACCTCATTTTGTTGTAATATCAAGATACGAACAGATAAGATGCCCAAAGGTTTCACTGTTTTTCAATCTTTTGCAATCAGCATCAATTAATCCTCTCTTTAAAAGGTATCTAACACCGTATTAAGGTGTTAGATAACAAGACCGTATTAAGTTAAAAACTATGACTTTTGGAACTAAAACCAACGAAGGAATATGATTTCTAGAAAAATGCAACTGTTGGGTTCTGCTTTGACCAAGTATTTTTAAATAATATACATATTCACCAACTATGTATATAAATATATATAAACCTGGTTACAACTATATTTTCATGAATCTATGATATCCCCTTCACATCGTGTTAAACTGAACTAAATCTTAGATGCCAGTTTTGAAACCCGACTCAGTTTAAACCATTCCTGCTTTCTTTCTTCATAATCTGTCATCAAGTTCCAATAATTTAATTTAATAATTTACAACAGAAAATTACAAAAAAGATAAATATTTATTTTGCAACTGATTTTAATTAACATTATTTTATATTGCTCTGTATCCCATTTTGGAGTACATAAAAAATAATTATTCTTTAAAAGTAAAAGTAGCTCATTACCCTTATTGCTGAAAACCGAAAGTAAATACCAGTGTTTTTTCTTTTTTTGAAGTGGCAACCCTTTTCATTTATTTTACTGCGGTTAATTTAAAACAAAGCAAAAAAAAAACAAAAAATTAAAAATAAAAGTTAAACAAACTGTAGAAATTCTACATTTTAATTTACTTGTACAAGTGCTTACAGATACATTCTGTGTATCCACATGTAGTCCACGGAAGCACCAAAAACTTTAATTTCGTAAAATGAAAATGTACACATTTTTGAAACAAAAAACATGTACGAGAATTTGTAAACTAAATTGTCCTTGAATGAAATAATTTAAAATTTAAACTCACTTTTATATAAATAAGGATATTTGCGTTAAAATGTTTACTAGGGCATATATGAAATAATTGCCCAAAGTGCTGTTATGCGGTCTTGAATTACTCTTAATGCGAAGTTGCATGTAATAGATACTAATGTCCTGGAAGAATGCGTTTTTTATTTTGTTGCTCCACTGGATGGAGCAGAGAGAGGAAAACGTACTTATAGTGAAAAGAGAAAATATTTGAAGTATCAGTTACTAAAGATATTAATATAAATTGCTATAATCAAATTATAGGGTGTATAAGCTTATAAGATCATGTGTTTTGAAAAAACAGCGTCGTCTTAAAGTATGTCAGTTAATGCTTTCCGGCTATCAGTGCAAGTTGAAACTCATGACAATTGGAGATGAAATTTAGATCTATGCATATTATCTACAACTGACCAATTTAGGGAATTATGTGCAAACCGTTAACTAAGATCAAATAGATCTTGCGCTAAAAGCATTTAAAACTATTCGCCAAAATCGATTTAAGACATGTTTGTCATCAGAAGTAATTAATAGGTTTATGTAATATCGAGAAGTATACATAATCACTTATTTAAAAAAAAAAAAATTTATCCCTTAATCACACAGAACTATCATACTTGTATCCCTAGATATTATAAGTAGAACTACTTGTTGTTATTAAACAGTATGTTTAATAGAATGTGGTAATAGTTATAGTCGTAAAAATTTTACTCATACTAGTAGTTAGTGCTCCACTTAACTTGAAATTAAATATATAAAAAGGAAAAATCAGTAAGTGGAAGACTAAGGATGGGATTACAATTTGGTTAATGAAAAAATATTTCGTTAATAAATATACTCTTATGTTCAAGAAAACTAAGCAGTGATGGAAAAGTCGGTGAAATAAAAAATTAGAAGAGATAAAATGATCTTTTAACCTGGCAAGCAATGCAGGTCTCATAATATTAATAAACTGTAAGTCCATTCAAATTAAAATGAAATATAGAATTATACATTTGCTACAAAATTAAAGTAAAAACTTCAAAGCACTGGTACTGCAATAGGATTTTAGAACACAAGACAATTCTAGAATGACATTGGGAGGAATGGCATAGTAGCAACTCAAAAAATTTAGTATTAACGGAGAAAGATGAAAATCATATGAATAATTAGATATGTAAGGTCGTAGTTTGTATAACTAGTTGTTATTTGATAGACATGTACTAAAACTGAAAGTTTGCACTTATAAATACTGTAGAAGTATCTAACCTGAAGAAACTCTAATAACACATAAGTTTTCAAGAGAGAATGTAATTAAGTACGTGGTTTATATATTTGGTTGTTATTTAACAGACAAGCTCTTATACTGAGAGTCGCCTTTTACTAATGCTGTAGAAGTCTACGAAATGATGAAGAAAGAGAAAGAAAGAAATAAGGAAAGACTTATCCTGCACCTATTCAGCTCTAATCAGGAAATACATAGAACTACTTAGATATTTATCCTTCATATACAGTTGTCCAATGGTAAGATTATTGATCCCCTGTGCTTTTAAATCGGTGTTACAAACTTTATGTTAATAAATTCGTGATTTATGAACGTATTCACTAAAAATAATTAACGTAATTAGAAGAAACATTAAGTTTTTGAGTATGATTTATAATATATATATATATATATATATATTATATATATATATATATTATATATAATATTATATATTATATATAATTATATATTATATATTATATAATTACATATATTACATTAGTTTTTATATTATATTAGTTTTTGAGTATGATTTATAATATTTATATATATACATATTATATAATATAATATATTATAAATTGTATTAAATAATATCTTGTATCACATTATATTATTTATTGTATAATTATATATATTACATATGTATGATACATAATTGTAATATTTATATACTTAATAAAATCAAAATAAAATAATTAATTTAATATTTTTTAACTAAGTAAAATGATTTCATGTATTCTTAAAGAAAAGAAGTAAAACCTAAAGCCTCACAATCACATATAGGAGAAAGAATCTTATTTATTTAAATATTTACAACAAACAGTAGTAAAAATAACATTAAATTGATTTTTTTTTATATGAATGTATTCAGACATATGACATATAAAATTTTTATAGTTTTATTGCCGCCTATTCATTCGCATTTTCTCGTTAGTGTACAGATTTCTGAACTCAGAGATTTACTTAATAATTTCTCATGCATACACAGCAAGTTACGAGTAAAAACAAGGAAGCAATAGAGCTTAAGATGTATTTATCTTAAAGGATGAAAGTTCTAAAAACGATATACAATTCCATTTTAGCTACTACTTGGGCTAAGAGCTGTAGAAGGACATGTGGCTCCAGTTAGGCGCACAGCTGACAATGAGGAAAGTTTTTCATTAAATGTATGTAGGTGACTTTACACATATAATAACATAAAAGTATGTATATATAAATTTATATATGAATATGACTAAAAATAGAAAAGAAAATATTGTATTGAATGAATGTGCCATTTCCCAACATATTCGCACAAGGAAGCTTAACAGTTGTTACAAAAGGATAATATATGAGCACATAAATCTGACAAAATGTGCTACTCAAGCTGCTACCAGTGCGGAAGCAAAATGACTTCTAATTCGTGGAACGCTTAAAACTTATTTGAAATAATTTTTTGCTAAATAAAAATGTGTTGTTTTTATCTTTTATAATAATATGATATCCAATTTACAGTTGCCAAGCTACAACTGACAATTGCCATATTTGATCGATACTAAAACGTTTTCGTAGCATTGACATTCGACAGCAAACAAATCCAATGACATTCGAAAGAAGGTAGATATTTAAGTGCTAAACAAGTGGAAAATATTATAAAATGACATTTGTTTAGACAGACAAAATCGATACAATTCAATCTTTCATTTTTTTTAAATTATATTTTCTCCACTTTACCTTCAATGCCTGGCTTTGACTTGTCTTTTAATATTCTTTCAGTTTACTGTCAACTGTCATTTAAGCAACTAATGAGCAAAAAAACAAAGAAGAAATATAAATCAAAATAAAAATTACAATTCTGCAAAGCAAAATCTATTACAAATCTTAGCATAAACAAAAAAAATGCATTAAAAATTCCTGCAGTCTTAACTCGCACTGCATTCCGAAATCCTAAAAATCCTGCTGCTACGCCATGCAGAAGCCTTAAAAATCTAAATCAAAACATTAAAATTCAGATTGTCTAGAATTTGCGATGAGCGGTAATTTCACATCCGTTGGCGTCAGTTTCATTTTATATGCACAATCTCATTTCTCCTCGTCTTGCTGCACTACACTTACACTACAGATGCAGATACATCTGCGTTTATTTAAATGCATTTTAAGATATTCGTACGTAGATACGTGTGAATATGTCTGCCATTGTGCGACTGAATATTTTAGAATAGATTTTCCTATGTCTGCACATTTTTCTTTCAATTTTTTTTGTTTGCTTTTTGTTGTGAATTTTCTTTTATTTTCTTTTTTTTTGTGTTTAAATGGCCATTGTTTCTTGATAATTGATGGGGAAAAACCTTCAAATTGTTGCTATTATTTTTAATAGTTTTTGATGTCATAAGATATTCTTTTATGCTGCAGTTACAAATTTATTGCTACAAGCTTATAATTGTGCATGTTTATTAATAATATTATGCAATTTATAATATTATACAAATTTAAAGTTGTGTCTTTGTATTAAAAATATCCATATACACTTGTTTAAAAATTTAATATAATTACCAGCACGTTTACACTATCGCAATTAACTCGAAAAATGTAACGGAATTATTGCCGATTTACAAATTGCCAAATTCACACAAAACACCACACAGAAATATCCTAATTATTAATTTTAATTAATTTTATCATTTATGAAGTAGTGAAATGAGCAAAAAATATCTGTGACTAATAACTAGTTGACGCATATACTACCTTATTATAAGTCTAAAGTGTTCTGACCACAGTTGACTAATAAAGACAGAAAAAACAGTTTGTAGCTTTAATTTAACACGTAGGACCTACAATGTCTAGTGAATAGCCTTGTGATATCGGATAGACATTTTAAGAACGGAGAACTCAAAAAGGAACATACGTCTTATGACATATTTATAGGCTGGAACCAAGTCTAACATATAGCTGGCTTGAATACACTTCCAGGAGACCTTAAACTGAGATATGCTACTGAGTGCTTGAATGGAGTCCGCAGGGAAGTAGAAAAGGAGGAAGTTCGAAGATAATATGGTGGCGTACTATTTTTAATGAAACTGCAAAAAGATTTAGCGAATAAGGCATCTGACAGATATCAATGGAAATTCTATATTAATAGTTTATGGAATTTGGAATTAGAGGAATTTGACTAATAATAATTCTGAAAACGGATAGAGTAAATGTATAACATTTTGTTTTTCTTTCTCTAGAAAAACAAAATGTAGTCGTTGGAGAGAGTTCCTTAACGGTAAAATAGTACTCTGTTCTTTCATTGTTCAGCTTATCAATGAGAACACCTTTCCAAATAGTTACACATTAATTTAGCACATAATACCTTTAATATTCATATTAGTGTTATCATATAGACATCTTAGGAAAGGAGACTCCAGAGTGGATGTGCACTTTCTATGTCATCCATTCTATCCAATAATAAAACAAATCCGTTACATTTTCATGATCACTATTTGAATAAACGAATATTTCGTTTCGATATCCGAATAGGTTCAAATACTGATAAATACCGAATAGAAACCGAATAACTGAATAGTATTCGGATAATTGAAATTATGTGCATTGTGCAGTTTGCTAGAAAGTTGCTATTGTACTCATTCCCACATTTTTTATGAAGCATTTAATAAGTTTATTATTTGTATATAACACTGTAGAGTATATAATATATCATACTTACTATACAAAATATTTAAAAAATTTTAATGTGTGTTATAAATATTTTAAACTGTGAGTGTTTGCGTTAACTTAAATAAATATAGTAAAAACCTCTTTAAATAATATATGCTTATACATATATATTTATTATACATTCATATGCATGAGAATAACTCTTGAGATATGTTCATATATATACATAAATAAAAATAATATATATACCATGTACCATAAAATTGTCAAAAAACGTTGTGTGGTTTGAAAAGTGTTTAAATTTATATACTTTGTGCCATAAAAAGAATTGAGCGGTTTAATTACTTTGCACTGAATTTTGCATTGAAGCAGAAAAGCCAACAAAAAAAGGATAACAACAAAGCACACAAATAAAATACAAAAAGCGAATGTCATATAAAAGCCTTTTTTTTCTTTATTGATAAGAATTAATCAAAGAACAAAAACAAAAACAATTAGATTTGCTGTAGTAAATCTCAAAAGGTACTTCTCATATGGTAGCTCCTCTTTCTTCTTGCCGGTCGCTGCTGTGTTCTTGCGAGGACGATTCATCATTGGATCATCCATAGTACGCGAAGCCTGTTGTCGTACATGTGCCGGTGGACCATCCACACGCTTCTTCTCCTTTTTCTTCTCTTGCAGTGCAGCATTAGCTGAAGCTATAGTAACTTCACGTTCCAATTGTTGTTGTTTCTTCTTGAGCAACGATGCAGCATGAAATTGCAACAAATGTGAGCTACGACGTCGTACACCGCTTCCACTGTATGGACCAATATTACGTGTATCCTGTGTACTACTGCCAACGCCAAACAAACGACGTATGCGTCGCTTATTGATAAAACCCAAACCGGTACTGAAAGTTGAACTACCACCTTCGCTACCGGCAACCATTTGACTGAAGTTGCTATCAAGATCACATGAACCGCTGCCATTGAATGTGACTGCGCCGATTGTGCCAGCCGAATCGGCACCACAAGGAAATAGATATGTATTTAGTGTATCAAGTGTGGTGGAGGTATGTTGACGCGTCAAATCTCCGCTGCCATTATTGTTTAATTGATTTTGACGCTCAACTGCTGCACCATTGCCAATTCCCCTGCCAGCAACATTATTGACCGCATTTGTTTGGGCTGTGTTTGTGGGTGGCGGCACTACAAGTGCTGTGGAACCAGTTGCTGTATGTGAAGTGCTTGTACCAAGACTAATGGCAGTGTTCGTATCGTAGGAATGCGGATTTACGTATATATGATTATTATTATTGTAAGTTTCACGTGTGGCTAAATGGCCATTCTGGCCATTGTGGTCATTGTTGTTGCCATTATTACTGTTGCGGTTGTTGTTGTTGTTGGTTAAATTTAAATGCAAATTGACTTGATTAATATAATTTGCTATATTACTGCTATAAATAGTATTGCCATTTCCATTACCGTTTCCGTTGGCGTTGTTGTTGTTGTTATTATTATTCTGTTGATCTTGTTGTGCATTTTGTGCACGTAGAGGTGCAGCTGTGACGACAGCTGTTGCTGTCCGAATCGGAACAGCTGCTACTGCTGTAGTTACTGTAGCTGCTCTTATAGTTGTTGCTGTTGCTGTTGTTGTTGCGAAAATAGGCGGTTGTGTTTGCTGCTGCTGTGGGTGTAATTGTTGTGTTTGCTGTTGAGCTGGCGGTGGTAGTATTGGTGCAATTGGTAGTGGTGGTATATCTCTTGGTTGTCGTCGCCGTTGTTGTTGCTGTTGTTGTGTTTGTTGTTGCTGCTGTTGTTGTTGTGGACTTTGTCTTTCATTATTATTATCATTACGATTGTTGCTTGTACCACAACAATCACACGCACCCGAACCATGAGAACCCATGTTATATATTTTTTATAAAATTTCAATTAAATAATTAATATATTAAAGTTTATCATAATTCATATAAACTATTTTAACATTTTTTATATTTTTTTAAATAGGTTAAAATTTTATTTCTAAATATTTCATTCATTTGTTCATTTTATTTGTTTATTTATTTGCTTATTTTAGTTGATTTAATTACTTTATTTGTTTATTTTATTTATTTATTATTCATGCTATTTACATCCCGTCCTTTGTAGTACTTTTGTAGTACTTTTCTTGTACTTTTGTTATCTCTTCAATAAATGTTAATAACATTATTTTATTTCTGACTCACTATTAGTGCACTATACCTCTTAGGAACGATGGGAACTTATATATATACACATATATATTTATATAAATATGTATTGCAAGTATAAAGAAAAATAGGTGTTTATATTATTTCGATCAGTGGGGTTATAAGCACTTATTTCATATTATATTTTATTTATTTCAATAAATTATTTTTATATATTTTGTTCAAATATTTTTTTCAAAGTGATTTTTAAAAAAACTATAAAAGTTGTTTTACACATTTTCTTTAAAATGTTTTTAAGAACTTAAAAAATCATGAAAATTATTTTTTGTTACTCAAAATATCACTATATAAATAATAATTTCAAGATTATAGTTCTGAAAATATTTCTTCTCTTTCTATTCCTTTTGCTTCGTTCTTTTTTCTTCTTTAGCATCGAATCCAGTCAGTGAGTGATGTTTTTTTTAAAAAATTATTGTTAAGAATACTTTTAATATGAAATAGTTTGCATTTATATATATATAATTGTTTTAATAATTTTTTAATACTTTATGTTGATTTATTATTATTTTTATTATATTTTTTATATATTATTTTATTTTTCATTTTATTTTTATTATATATTTTGAATTTTAATTTATTTCGTTATATTTGCTATTTATATTTACTACTATTAAACAATTTTTCTTATTTTGTTAATTTTTTTTACTTGTGCATATTAAAAATATTAGCGAAACCTTTAGTAAGAACAATGGTTTAAATTAGTTAACAATAATAATATTAATATTTTTTTAATTTTAATTATAGTGAATTAATATTGCTTGCACAGTGGGACAAAAAGCCTTTTTTCGTTGTACTTGAATTTGATTTAAATAAGTTTTAATTATTTTATTCAATTATAATTATTTCAACGTTTATTTAATTATTTCACAAAACTGTTAAGTTTATTTCCATAATGTATTTAATTTATGTAAAGTAAATTAAAACTGTTTATATTAAGTTAATTGCACCAATTTAATATTTTTTTTTTAATATTGCTTTTATGTGTAAGTATATAATAAAAATGTTTGAAGTGATATAGAAATTTAAAAATTTTGCTATAATGTATTTTTAGATTTAAGCAATTTTTTTACTTCAATTTGGTTAACAAGTGTTAATGAAATTTTTTTTTAATTATTAATCATTTTTTTAAGTTCTTTTTCTGGGCTATTAGTTCAATTTTTTTATTTAAAACAAAACTCATTTCTATTTGAACATAAATATTATTTTTTAAACTAACATATTTATCCATATTTTTTATTTATAAACGAGTGTCAATATTAATCTAATAATTTATATTGTATTCACAAATAACACAGACAAATACAAAATTGAATTGGTACAAAAATAAAATTTCCAACTTCTGTATTTTTAATGGATTAAGGATAAAACTAATTGTCAAAATTTTATGCTTCGTCACGTTTAAAATAATTTTTTTATAATTTATTTTTTTTATACACAGTTTTAATTATTTTATTTCCATTATTAGTTCTATGCTTGTTTTTGTTGTTGTTAATTTTTATTATTATAATAATTTTGCAATTTCACAATATTTTTATAGGTCGATTTATTTTTTGCAGTGCATTTATAATGACAAAATTTTTATCTAAAGATCTGGAAACTAAAATTAAGCAGTTAAACGTTCAAAGTTTTTTATTTTTTCAGCTTATAATATTTCGCAGTTTAATTAAAAAGACATTTTTTGACATTATGTATTGATATTCACTTAATTTTTTTATTGGTGTTGTATTCATAATTAAAATTAGTTTTTTTCACTTAAGTATGAGTTGTACATATGGAATTATTCTTATATATATTTAAATTTCTTAAATAATTTGAATTGATAAGCACGTTTTCTTCGTTGTAAATTGTGCGATTAATTGATATATTTATTACATTATTAATTAAATTTAAAAAAAAGTATTGTCGCAAAAAATCAAATACATCAAATATTTTTCATAATATTATCTCAATTTTTCTTTTTAATCTCGAAATAGATTTTCTTGTCATAAGACAGCAATAATAATTATTTTTTATTTTATTTATAATTTATACTTTACTAATTTTAGTCAACTTTTTAATATTATTTTTATTACTGAAAATTGGACTTGAATTGAGCTTTTTTGTAAAATTGTGAAAGTGTTATTTTGTAATTACAGAATTTTTTAATAAACTAAGTTATGTGCACTTCTATTAAAATCATTTATAAACAAATATACGCTATATAGAACTCAAAAAACTTACTAAATAATTTTGAGAAGGTTTATATTATATAATTTTAATACGTAAATTGATAAGCCACACAATATCACAGCAGTGTAATTCTTGATTAATTTCTTATTTATACATATGTATTATATTCAAGTTTTTTTGTATTTTCTTTAAAAATATTTATGAATTTTGATTTTGTGCAACAGTTGCAATAATGTCAAAAAAAAGTTACTATTATCGACGCGTGTTTAAAGCATAACTAAGCCACTAATAAGCACTAAGCACGATTTTTAAAACCATTGCAAAAAGTCTTGATTTTAATTTAAATATAAATATTAAAAATATAATTTATGCACTTAAAACAGTATTTTTGTTTCTAATTTTTTTTGTCATATATATATAAAATATTTTATATAACTTTTACTTTTATAAACTCTCATAATTTGTTAGCATAAATTTAGGCGTTGTCACATAATTTTTGCGCTATTTTTAAATTTCTTATAAAACTTATTTTTGTTACTTTAATTTATTAAACAATGGTATTTTAACTATTAACAAATGAAATATATTTCTCTTCAATAAAATAATATTATATTCTCAAACAGCAGCTTTCCACAACAACAACAACGAATATATTCGACATCCTTAATGCATCACTCATTCATTTGTCTGCAGCTACACGTTGTCTTGTATACTTTTCGGCGCCGTTATTTTTGTATTTCCTTGATTTGGGATGATTCAGCTTTTAAGCCATAATTGAAGAGGAAAACTTGAAATTTTCATTTTAGAAAATTTTGACAAATATTGTAATTTATAAAAAATAATTTAAAACTATTATTTTTTAATTATTATTATTATTATAATTTTATTTTTATTTTTATAAATATTTATTTTTTTTTTAAATAACAACGCGCCTCACTGGCAGTTCAGCGACGACAACTTCAACTAACACGCAGCACAAATTTATAATTCATTTTTTTTTTTGCATTCGTTCTTGGCTCTACGTTTCCTGAGTTCAATTTCAGTTCACTTCATTCGTTTGGCAAACAACAAATAAAATTGCTAACTTAACTTAACTCGGCATAACCAACAATCTGCAGAGAGTTTTCACATTTTCACAATTTTCCTGTGAAATGTTTTTCCCCTTCCTTTTCGCTTTTGTTGTTGCTGGCGTTGTTCTTGTAATGCCGTAGCTTTGCAATAGTTTCTGTAGTTGCTGTGCTTCTGCTTACATATTAAAGCATGAGTTCGACGTTGTTGTATTTGTGTGCATGTGTGTGTGTGTGTGTTGAAACACGTTTTCGTTATACCAAGTTCGCACGGATTCGTTACTATATGAAATACAACTATTTCTGTTTTTTTTGTTGTTGTACTATGGCCTTTGATTTGTTGTTTCGTTCGTCCTCGTCGTACTGTCATGGCAGTCGGGTCGGCTAATTCATTTCGGGTATGCTCGTGTACACAGTTTCGTAATCAGTTTTTGCCTTGTTTTACACTTTTTTACTAGTTTTACTTTTATTTTATTGTTGTTTTTTGTTGTATTTTGTGTTTGTTTTGCCAAGCTCACAGTTGTGCGCTGTGTGCGAATGTTTGCATGTGAATTTTTATTTTAGTCAAGTGCACGAGGCCAACTACCAACTACCAACAGCTAACGTGAAATACAAAAACAACAACGGCAACAACAACAACAACAACATTAAAACAGCATTAATAATAACTACAATAACAATATTAATATAGGAAAATGTATAGTGCACACAACTACACTGACTCACAACAACAATAACAACGTACGTGTATAAACTCCACTTCAGGTTAGAAAAATTGTTGCAGGAGCTTTGAAATGTCTCCATTTCTCCTATATGTTTGTCATTTCCGTTTTGATATTTTTTTTGTTTTTAATTTTAATTTATATTCACTTTAGTTCATTTCTTTTCAGCTTTGCTTTATGATTTTTGGATTTTATTCCCTTTCCAAACTTAACCGCTGTTTTTAAAGATATATCAATTCGTTTGTAAGTTTTGAGCTTCCTTCTGTTGCTTTGGTGGAAAGTCACGTTTCTTGTTTTTACTATTCTATTTTCTTATATTCATTATTTTTTACTTTATTTTTTTCTATATTTCTTTATTTCTTTTTTTTTTTTTGGGTTTTACTTTTCCTTCCTTGATATTGCATTTTCTTACCACTCATACATTTTCAATTCAATTGCTTTTTTACTTATGAGGAAAACAACTTATTGTAGCAGATGATGCTACAGATAATGTTAATCAATGGTATTATTTTTTTGATAAAACATATATCATATGTTTATCATATCATTAGATATTAGGAATATAATAGTATATGACTATATATAAGTGATATTATATCCTAGAATGTCAGGTTTCGGCGTGACGTAGTACTCCTCTACAGACTAAAGACACAGTCTAACTTCGTTTTTTTTCCTTTAACTTTCACTTCAAATGCTTTATTCGCTGGCACCATCATCCATTCTCACGACACACAGTGTCGGAGCTCTTTCTTTTATGGGCCTACTAAGCCCATAGTAGTAGCTATGAGCAAAGATAACTTTTACTCTGATCTCCAAGCGTTGCTGTTTACAATGGCAGTAACAATGCAGATGAAAACCTTGACAGTTAAAACCGGGGATATATTTTTTATCAACCAAAATGACAAGTACAACAAATAATAAGAGAAAAGAAAATTAAACAACACACAATCTACTAGTGGTATTTTATTTTCGAATGCGATCTAATATTAGATATAGCATAAATAAGTTAATAAATAATGAAGAAGTTTAATGACTAATTAATTGTTTCGAATTAATTATAAAATAAAATAGTAATTCGAATTTTTATAAAAGAAATGCATGTACGGTGTGCTTAGATTCCATAATGCCGGTTAAGATTTACACACTACAATTTGCAAGAAAAAAATAGTCGATTTTTGAAAAAAAAAACGACACAATTCATTGTAAACACTAACTTACAATAGCTTATTGTGAGCAGATGTTACAGATGTCATATGATTATCTCGAAATTGTAAACTGAGATGATATGGATTTGTGCAAAACAATATTGACTTCACAGCTGCAATGAACTAATCTTGCAGTAAAAATCACTATGCATTTTCAATCTTTATATCTTTTTGTTGAATGTCAATTTGTATGAACTCAATTGGAACTCAAAATGGAACACAAGTTATCAATGATAGAAATGGATAAAGATTAAAAATAATCCCATTTATAGACCATTAAAGATTGTAGACAATTACTTCGATTAAAAATGGAATTTAATTGATTTTACTTATATTATAAGTCACACTAAAACTTATGTTTTATTATTATATTATATTATTATATCACTTTACTACTATATTATTATATTAAATATTACATTATCAACAAAGTCATTAAAATTATTGAAAAATAGATAAATTATGAAGTAATGGATAAATTTTAATATTTTTTATTAAAATTCTCCGATTAAATAAATACGGATTCATTCAATGTTATGTTTTTCTTTAAAAAATTATAGAATTTTTGATGAATTTTTGGCTTTAGGCACAAAAAATATGTAATCGATTTACTCTATCCGATTATATATGTCAACCTCAAGCAAAACGAAACCTTGTTTTACTAGAAACGTACAACAATATAATTGATAAATATCAACATTTAACATAGTCTCTCAAAAACAGTCAAAACCTCAAGATGGTAAAAATAATCCCAATAAGAATCGTCTCAACCGGAACAACCACAAAAGCAATTTTCGATCTTAATCTGAAAGAATGTTTGAACACAGAAATACAGGCAGCTTACTTACTTACTTAGTTGGCCATTAGAGATGTGAGACATCCTTGGCCGTGTCGTTAGTCTCCGCCAGACAGTCGGATTAGTTGCTTGCTAATACAGGCAGCAGTACTACTAAAATCGGCCAGCCTAGTAAGAAGGGTGGCATATGTAAAATATAGCATGACTATCACGCTATTAAACTACTCCACTCTTCAGTATCAAAAAATTGTTTTCGTTAAAGAAAAGATTCGATAGTCTAGCAACAGATATAAGGTATATAAGGTAAGGTATAAAAAGATACACAGAAATAGATGTCACAATAAGCTAGCTGTACGCCTTCTAAACAATACCCCCTCAAAGTAAATATCATTGGTGTATGATCCGGAAAGCGTAAATACTAGTCAATTAGCTGTTAGAAATTCGAATAATAGTAATCATAATATACTGGGATATGGATATAAACTTATTTATAACATAATATTATAATTAAATTGATTTCTAACATTCGTTAGGAACGAAATACATAACATGAACTATTCTATTTAATAAAAAGGTCTGTATCGAACAATATAAATCACAACAACAAAAATGTTTGGTCAGGCAAAAATTTAATTAATATGAAATACTATAATACTATTATAATTTCCGAAAGGCTGCCCAACTTAGCGCAATCTAATCTCAAAGTAATCATTAACCGCACGGGGCGGTACGAAGATCATTGAATAATCACGAAGATTATGAGAAATACTCAAGTTACTCAGTGAGATGGGTGGGGCTCTGCAGAAAGAAAAACATAAGACTATTATAATTTAATTTGTGTAATCTAATTATATTAAGTAAATGAAGATTTATCTTTTTTGAATCAAAGTTGCTTTCGTAAAGGTGTGTAGCGGAAAAATAATCATTATCAAGGCAGTACCAAACAAAATTATTCTACTATGAGCAAAATATAAATATTTATTTCTGCAAATATATTTAAACATTTATTTATTTTTTTTTATATATATTTTATAAATAGTTTTATTTAATTTATTTTCATATTTTACTTATTTTTGTTTATTTAACTCAAATACTGTTAAAGATGGAATGTGCTTAATAATTCACTCATTGGTATTTTGCAGAAGAATCAATTTGGAGCACAGCACAACTGCCAATCAGAAAATTAAGGTCGTTAAAAATAAATTAAAAATGCAATAAAAATAGAATTTATTAAATATTATTATTTTTGAAAGCATTTATAAAGCTGTCAATGGTGTTTTTCAAAATGCTGATCATTGCTTTTTTCCACGGAGTATGTCTGCATTGCATGCAAAGTGGCATGACTCAAGCATCCATGAATAGAACAATGGAAATATATTTTTTAATATGGCAACAACAACAACAGCGGTTGCAACTGTGGTGGCACTGGCTCTGACAGTGGCAATGGCGGGCATTGTTGCCATCATGTTGCCAACCTGCCAAATATAAACGAAGTTCACTGAAACAAACAATTTTATACAAAACTCGAAAGACCTGCATATATACATAAATATATATAATTGTCGTTATGTGACGATAAGGAAGTTATAGGGACACTTGTTTTATTGATCAAATTTTCATGCCTAAAATTTTGGTAAACATTCTTATGCGCAGGAATAACAATAACAATGTTAAATAAAAAAACAATTTCAGATTTCAGATATTTATCTGACATTGTCACAGTAAGGCGCAAAATTAACATGAACAGCAGCAGCAGCAGTTGTTGCAAGCAAAGTTTTGATTGCGGTAGCTTGCAGCTGAACAAAAACCATCGTAAAGGACATGAAAATGATATGAAAATGCTTTCCAGTAAAATAACAAGAATTTTTCAAATTTTCATGTTTTCACAAAACCTAAAACTGTTTCGCAAAAAAAGTGTTTGTAGCAGCAAAAATCGAACTAAACTTGTTTACATTCAATTTGAGTTGGAAATTTGATTAAAGTAATGTAACCTTTGTGCAAGGTCCTTAGGAGCAATAATTTTGTTTAAAACATTGAAATTATATTTTTCAATGCAATTTTGCACTATCCACTCTTGAGTCAAGTGAGCGTACTTTGATTGGTCATGGCCATGGCAAAGACTGTGAGCTGCAATAATACGCTTGGATGAAATAGCGTCATGGCATGACGCGCTGCTCCGCTGTGTTTAACAAGTAAATCAATTAAAATTGGTTCAAAAAAGAATCTCATAGTGGCATATTTGTATAGAAGAAAAATATTAAATTTAAAATATAAAAGCCGCTTGTTTAACAAGGCCAATGCAAACATCAGCCACTGCTGACATCTTGGGTTGGTGGTGTGGTTGGTTGGTTGGTTTATATCAGTTTCGTGCCTTAAGTCATATTCAACGCGCAAGGTTATTTCACTCATTACTGTGCTATACACTGCCGTATTGTTCACAACTGTGATTAAATATTTGTTTCATTGTCGAAGGACAGAACGCCGAAAATTATGCCTTATTTTACATAAAACCAGAAATTGTAATGTGCCACTTAGCACAGCTGTTGAGTGAAATTCTTGCCTCTGCACGTTCGATTTTGGCCAGTGTAGCTGCGTCTTTTGTTAATGGCAGCAATTAATGCCAAATGTTGGCGTGAAGCTACTTCCGCTCACTGTACGTACTTCAGTGGCTTAAACGCGTGTGGCGTACGCGTGTAGTGCCGATTTTCATTTGGCTTGGAACATACTGAACTGCACAAACAGTTCAGTGTTGTACAACAGTAATTTGGCGCCATCACTAATTTTTATTTTTTTTTTTTTTGTAATTTATTTTTGGATTTCGGTTAATTTGAATTTTCGTCCTTTTAACTTTCGTCCTTTTATGTGCGTCTGGTTTCCGTCAGCTCAGTAGTATTTTGCACTAAGTTTATTGTATTCAAAATTGACTTAATAGCTTTACTGACATTAATTGCAATTTTGTTAACATTAAAATTTTGTATGTGAATTATTTTTTATTAGAACGAAAATTATTTCAAAATTATAATTTTATTAAGAAACATATTTTCCGTAAAAAAAGCAATAAAAGTTAAAAAAAAGTTGGAAAAAATACTGTAATGAAATCAATTAAAAACACTTAAAAATATATGTGATATAAATATTTATTATTTATATAAATATTTATTAAAAATTTATACATATATATTTAATTTATAAATAATATATATAATATATAATACGCCAATATTTTATTATTTATTTAATACAAAAAATATAAAAATTATATATTAAATTAATTAAGTAATTATTATGCTATATAAATTATAGTATGATATTATTAAACAATTCCACTCAACAAGATCTGAAAGCTGCTTCTGAGAAAAGAATCTATAATCTAACTAAAGATATAAAGAAGAACTTAAGCTAGTTGTAAGCTTTTTGAGCAATACTCGATCTATTCAATACTCTATTTATTATAATTTTTTCAGATAATGGTAAATAAAAAAGAAAAAAATCTTCAAAAATTAAAAAAAACAAAAATTAATTGATTGATATTTAACTTTTTTGTTTTTCTAGTTTTATGTGCAACAAAAAATATTTGTTTTTAATCATAATTTCTTTCTTAAAAAAAAAACTTTTGCTATTTTTTTTCAATACAAAAAAAAAATACAATACCAAAAAATGGTTATTTTTATTTAAAATATATAATAAAATTATGTTTAAAAAATTGTTTCTATTATTATTGTAGTATTTATTATTTATTTGTGATTCTGTTATTTACTTTAATTATAAAAAATTTAATTTTTACGTATATTATTTTTATCATATTATGTTTTTTATTTTATTTTTTATTAATTATTTATTTTATTATTATTGTAAATTTTTTATATTGAAAAAAATATAGAAAAAATAAATACTGAAAAGAAGAATAAAATTAAAATTTTATTGAAATGAATTAATAAATTCGTGTATATAAATAAATATTTTGTTATTTGTATTAAATTATATGTAATAAAATTATATTTCTGTCATATCAAAAAATTAATTGTATTTTGAAAAATTGAAAATGTAAGAAAAAATATTTTTTTAAATGATTTTGACAAAAATCTTGCAAATTTATTTACTTCACAATGCATTTCATTGCAGAGACATTCCAAGTTTAAATAAAGAAAAATATTTTTTTTAATTTAAAAATAATCACATTGCAAGCTAAATACTCTTGAGCAAAAATAATTGTGCTATAAATATATTTATTACACATTTGAACAGTTCTCACTAAATAAAAATATTTTTAAGTGGAATTTCCATAAATAACAACTAACAAAAATTTTAACATAATTGCATAAAGAATCTAATTATTTTTATTTTCTTGTCACTTTTATGCATAATTTTAAATAAATCTTAAAAAATAATAAAAAATAATGAATAAAATAAAAATTTCAAATTGTTTTGAATATATTGTTAAAAAAAAAACTTGAGAATAGAACCTTAAATAAATATTAAAAAAAATGCATTTGAAAAGACTTAATTAAATATACTTGAAGTATACTTGAGGCTTACTTACGGGACCTAAAGTATATATTTATTTTCTTTAATTGGAATTATACTTGGTATAATATAATATAATAGGTTTTAATTTTACTAAACCTATTGTAATAGGGTTAGTAAAAGCAAGTGGCTGTGATCACTTGGGCGATACACTCTAATATTTATTTTATTTAAATGGGATGCCTCTATCATTCAGATTTGTAAAAATATGCTATTTTAAAGTCTAGTGCATGTTTTTGATTGAATATAGTTTATATTAATATTAGAAATGTGTGAAAATAATTTGAAGGCTTTATTATTGATATACTTCTCAACAATTTAGGCTCATTAGTCTCTATATCTATATTTAGTCTGTATATCTTTAAGCTATACATATTATGACTCTTTTAATCTACATCTTAAAGTAATATCCCTGTAATTTTGATTTGTCTTGATGGTGGATGATACAGCACAATCGTAATCCCCACAGCTCTAGAGCAGTTTTGATCTAATTACTTATTCATAAACACAATTTTATTATTCACGCTTAACAAAAATCAATAACTTTTTTACAAAATATTTAAGTTCTTTCTGAAATAATGGAAAAACTTAATTTTAATGCATGTAATCCTAGCAAAATTTACGCTACAAAAATAAAAAAAATCAAAAAAATCCCATACTGTTTATATATACGAATAAGTATTTTTGTGAATATGAATTCAGCATAAAACCTTCTACACGCACACCATTTAGTGTACACTAAGGATATATAATTTTCTTTGACATTGCAACCAGTACACAAAAAAAAAAATTATACATTTCTTTCTCCTTGAGTAAATCAACACATGCAAATAAATTAGCCTATCAGGACAATTTACATGAAATGGAGTTTAGTTGTTTTTTTAATAATTTTTTTTTTTATTTTTCCCACTCATTGTTTAGTAAAAGTGTTTTTAATGACGTAATTTCATATTTCCCTTAAACAATCGGAAAATTAAGCACAGCACATTTGTTTTCTTCACTTGTAAGAATTAAATTTCCGGTATTTTGGTATTTTTCTGTTTATATAATTACAATAATTTTTGCAAAACGAATAATCGGAAAATAATTTATGTTATAAATAACTTGAAAATAATTTCTTTAATTTATTTAATTTTTATTTAAATAAATTCAAGATAAGTCATAAAGTTCAACAGAATATAGTTAAAAATTTATTTTATGAAGTTTAGTGTATTTGTAAATATTTGAAAAAATTGTCGTCATTACATACTTAAATAATTAGTATATAGAATGTGGTTTTTATTATGATCCAATGTCAGAATTCGAAAAAAAAATCAAATATATGATTGTCTGAAGCCTTGAAGTCTCATAGCCTTAAAGTCATTTTCTATCTGGAAAATAAGGAATAACTAGCAATAGAACTAAGACCTTCGAAGATGTGGAACTCTTTTACCACTCGTTTAACCGCCTTAGCTTGGAACTCCAAACTATGAACGTTTGGAATAGTTTACGTTTGGAAACTACATTTCTTACTGTTATCACAAAAAATCGAGAGATGTACGCAGAATGTCTTTATACCAACTAGTTAAACTCAAACGAAAAAAAAACTTATTAATGATCATTTAACAACTATACATAATGATTAGTGCCAATTAATTTAATCTGACCTAAAAATTCCTTATCCATTGAAAAATTTATTAATTAAGTTTGAATCTTCGTGTATGATTTTAGACACCAATTAATTTGATCACACTTAAAACCGACTTAACCAAAATAATTTGGGATCTATTCAGAGTTGTATTATACTCTAAAGACAGTCAAGAGATGTCAATTAAATAATCCCAGCATTTATGAAACAACTGCGACGTCACGAAAATAAGACAACGAGAATATATAAAAGTTGAGAGATAGAGTGGTAAGACCTCATCTTTGTTCTTAAGAAGTAATACCTATTTGGTATTACTTTTGAAAGATCATTCTTAAAGAACATCTAGAAACCTTAGTGGTTTAGAAATAATATGTAGGCATAGTGTCTTGCGAGTTGGGTATAAAAAATCGGTTCCTGAGTGAACCCGCGACAGAGAATAGGTAATGAACAGCATGAATAGGAAATTCGTACAGCATCTTAAAAAATATTGCTTCTCTAATGAAATGAAAAAAAAATAAAAAAATTATGTAATATAGCAGATAGTAGATAAAAATCTTTTAATCGACGTTTTCGTATTCAAGCGAATGTAGAGGTTTCAACACGAAGTCGGAGCATCCACATTTTTGACGCATTAGTCGCTCTCCCAACTACTTGTAACTGTATTGTCAAAAATAGTTAGATCGATGGTACTTGCAGACTATTTTATGGTAAGTGGGCTCACTAAAGCCCGGCATTAACTGAAGGAATGTATATCGTTGACTGAAAGCCAGTCCAATGTTAATAGTGATATATTTCTATCTACTATCTTCATCGACACACATTGTGGAACACGACGATAGTTTCCGTTATTTTTAAAGTGTTAGTAAGGTGCACATTTATATATTAAATTAAATTTTAGTCTAAAACTTTATAACTAAGCGATTTAGCAAAATTATTAAAAATAATATTTTTGGAATATAGTCAAAAGGGGGATTTTCCTATACCCTTTGTTATGGATTAAATTTATTTTAGCCTACGATAAAGTGAAAAGAAATTTTCTTAGAAAACACTGTTTTGTATATTTTTCCAATGAAATATGTGTTTCGTGTAACATAGTGAGGAGTGTCTGATATCTTCCCACGTTGGGTCTCCTACATACTTTGCCACTACTAATATTAACATAGGAATTTGCTACAATAAACACTTCAGCACAAAAATAATAATTGTAGTAAAAGAATTAAAAATTTTCACTAATTTAAGTAAACAAATTAAATAATTAGTAGTTACGTCATCTGGTAGCGATCTTGCATAATGAATTGTTTTTGTCTGGAATCGATTGCATTGAGGAGGAATTAGAAGATATGGAAGAAAAGAAAAAAAAAAGAAAATAAGAGAAAAAAAGAAAAAACAAAATATTAATTTAATTTTAACACAATTTGGGATTAATTTCTTTAACTATACATTTAAGTAAGTTCAAGTAAAATTTTCTGTTGGAACGCACCTCTTCTTTTTTTGCCGCATTTCTGCAGGTGCACGCACATTCTGCGATGCGTGCATGCTAGAGCGGACACGCACAGATGCTGCTACAAGATTAGCACTCGTCTTGAAGCTAAATTAATATATCACCCCTCCACAATTAAAATTAATTGAACACTGAACACAATATGTGGCACTTATGTGGCTAATTATGAACACAAATGTGAATAAAAAAAAGTTACACACCCGATATCGTTACATAATGAAATATTAAAAATTTTTCTTGGTTTCCATAAGTTTTTTTTAATAAAATAACTTTTCTAACCGCGCTTTTTACCTCTTCGCGCCGCTACAACATTTTCTTAATAGGTTTCTAAACTGAGAAATGGCAGGCAGTCTACGTCAAAAGAACATGAGCAGCGCATAAAAAATGTTTATAAACTTTTCTGCTAATTTAATTTTAAGCATCGATGTCACTAAGCGTTTAACTTGTTATGTGCAGTTTTTCTCTCAAGCCTTGACTTTGAAATAATTCAAATGAAAAAATATGGTGGTTGCACTAGAAACTTGCCTTCACCTCCTCCCGCAAAAGGTCTCCACTAAACAAAATCGCAAAACAAAAGAAATTCTCAAACGAAACCACAAAATATAAAATGGATTGTTGGGTGCGTAAGCTCAGGGGTAACAATTATAGTTCCTGTACATTCGGTCTAAAAAGCATCTGCAATGAGAAATATGAAAAAATTTTGGTAAAAAAAGTTGGTAACTTTAAAGTTGGTAACACTAGACTATGCTAAGATGCAAGATTTGGGCTCCATCTTTTACTCAGTATAGTTTTGAGTAGTCCGCGGTGATCTTTAGTCATGGAGGAATTTATTTAAAGAAATTTAAGGATCCACTAAACATTCTACTCATCCCACATGACCTCGTTTGTCTTTTTTCTATTCTAAAGCAAAAAACTAAACGAATATCTATATTAAGAAAGACATCTCGATCGACAGCAGCTATAAGTGAAAATTTGCTAATAACTTAAAGGCCATTTCTCAATCAGTCTATCTGCCAAATGCATCATATAAGTTGAAATTAGAAATTGTGAAACTCGCCTTAAAAGATTTTTCACAATGTTGGAACTATGTTCAAAAATCATTTTGATGAATATCAATCACCTATATCAATAGATCTACCTAGCTATATTACTCAAAATGTAGAACCTCTAACTTGATACACAGAAATAAATCAGAAGCATAATAGATTAATACTCGACTAATTATACTCGTACTAGGTTAATATCTATTCAAACAGGACACTCGACTACAGATAGCATGGAGCTAAACTTGATCTACTATATAGTATGCCCTGTATTATATATCTACTGCTGCACGTTGGAAAGACACTAGAACAACTTTTATCTATTATTATGTCTATGTTTAGCCTTGTCTAAATCCACGCCTAAAATATTGGGTGTTTCACCTATATAGTTATTCTAAGTTCTCATGATATTTTTAATTTTAATTTTTTGTATATCTATTTCGTTGATATATTATTAATTTATCTAAAAACTTAATATAAAATAACAATTTCCTAAAAATTTAATATTTTTATAAATACAATATGTCTCAAACACAAAAAAAAAAAGGAGCCAATCAGAAGTGTGGGAAAGAGTTGGTCCATCGTCACATTGTTCTAGATGAAGTCTACTTAGAAAGAGACTCAATTAGTTATATATTATTCCGTAGTTATATTTTACCTACTAAGAATATATGAGGAAATGGAATAAGCACTATCAAAATAGCATTGCTTTTTTTGAGGCTGACGTCAAAGATGACATGACCCGATTTCAAGAAAAGAAATATTATTATATATCCGGAAACAAAGAATATTGATTAATTGATAGTTTATATTTTCTTTATTTCTGTTAAATCTAAAACAATTTTTCAATTTGAATCGAATTCAACTTAGATGAAAAAATCATTAATATTTTTAATGAATAAAATTTGAGAGATACTTTATTCGATATTATTAATCAATAAATTGAGATAAATGACCAAAATGGCACACTGTAAACCAACTAAATGACAAGTGACACTTAAATTCCGAGTGAGTATGGAAAACAGTGTTACCTACTTAATGATAAGAAGAGTTTTGACAATCCCTTTTCGAGGACATTTGAAATAAACGATACCTGGTACTTTTTGACAGAAGACTTAGAAAAAAACCACATACAGGTTAAATGGACCTGACCAATTTTGAACTGAATATTTTGAACTGAGTTTTAGTTAATATTTATTTAAATCATCCAAATTATATTTTTGAGTGAATGTACAATATATTTAGTATAAAACAATTAATATTATAAATAGCTGAATTAAAATTTATGAAAATTCAGGATTAAAGCATCTCTCTTTCTCATCTCTCATCAGCCATACACTGATAATAGAAACAACAATATATTCTGACGCTGAGATATTTGTGGAAATGGATGTATCCAATAATTCTAATAGGTAAAAACTTTCAAGAATTCACTTTATTGATAATACCAGTAAAGTCCATCTAAACATTTTATAGCATTAGAACGAATATTTATAGTGGTACTTTATGGAACTTCATTAAATTGGTCCTCTATATGTTTAAGCCAAACATATACAATAGAAGAATATATAGAAGGCATGTCTCTATGATATAAGCATCATCCATATTTTAGATAAGTCTCATATTAAGATATTAACTCCATTTTGAATTATTTGAGATTCTATAAGAAGTGCACGGGCAGTCGTTTATGATAGGTACTCAAAAAGATATTACATTGTTCTTGCAAATAAAATATAATTTAGTATTATAATATTAATAATAATATTGTTTATACAAATCACTATTAAAATACCTCAAACACATATTGACTTCATTCAACTGGAATAAAATTTTAACGAAACTTAATATTATTAATAAGTCAACACATAATATTTTCATTAAAAACTCCTCATACTAAAACATTTATTCTATTTATTTACTTTTAAACATAAATAATTAAAATATTATTTATTTTCTTTTGATGTATCTTTTATGTACTTTTCGTGTACTTTGTGTATATAATAGTATAAAGAAAAATAAATAAAATAATAAATAATAAAAACAATAAATAAAAGAAACCCCAAACAAACGTTTCTCTGCTAATTTCACAGTTCCACAAATCTACACCTCCTCTGCACTTTCCCACGGCCGATTTCCATCTGTTTTTCGTTTTTTGCCTCGATTTCTTATTGTTTTTATTTAAATATTACATTTTGTTTACTTGACGGCCTTTAACCAGGTATGAAATATGTTCTTCGTAGTCGTATAACTCAGTCTTCTTCTTATAAAAATATTTGCCTAACACTTTCCAGTAGGTATTTCTTCTCTTTCTGTTGCGTATCTCTATTTTTTTTTTTTATTTTATATTATTTCTTTTTATTTTTGTCTATTTCGGATTTTCATGTATACAAGCTGTTTTAATACCAAATAATGCCATTGATCGGTTGCAGATTGTTTAAAGTCATAAAATAAAATTTTATTCTTAGAAAAAATAAAATGATTGAATCCGAAGAACTGATTGGTGCTAGAACGTTGCAATTTTGAGTGAACTTGTTTGGAATGATATTGATAATGAAATTTATATATGGCATATAAAGCTAATTTTATATATTCTGGCAGAAATGCATAATAAAAACTGAGATATGCTGCAATCAATCCCAAATTCTTTAAATTGAAATTTCTTCTGTTTCTAGTATTATGATCGAAATATATTTCACAGCAGAAACAAATTAATAAAGCGGTATATAGTAAAATTAAAATATGGCATGGACGTATACGAAAGAGAGAAATTTCTCGACACAATTTTACGGAAGGTTTGTTATTCAATTTCCAGATCCAGGTCCTAAAGTTTACCTAGTTTAGGGAATTAGACAATATGATGTCAGGGCGTTAAAAACCAAACGCATTAACATCAAATCATTAAATTCAGTAAAATTACTTTACTTATTTGTAAATAAGTTTCGTATACTTAAAACAAAATAATAAAATTTAATATTAAATCAAACCCTTAATCTACTCTACTAATACAATAGAAAAATGCAGACTAACAGGAATTCCACTGAACGCAACACTGGAATAAAGATTATTAATTAAATTAAATTACTTAATTTGCAAATTAATTTATTAATAATTCCATTTTAAATTGTATCATTAGAATTTATTATAATTTATTAATAATTAATAAAACTTTATTATATATTAATAATTTTATTAATAAATTTTTGATTTTCTTTTGAATTGTATCGCTAGAATTTATTGTAATTAATTTATAATTAATAAAATTTTGTTATTTATTAATTTAATTTATTTACTTAATTTATAAATGAATGTATTAATCATTTTATTAATAAAGTTTTAATTTCAATTTTAAGAGGTTATTGTAATTGATAATATTTTACTATTTATTAATTTAAATTATTTGCTTAATTTTCTAATAATTTTATTAATTTATCTTTATTTTAAATTGAATCACTAGAATTTATTATTATTTACTTATAATCAATAAAATTTTATTATTTATTAATTAATTTAATTTACTTAATTTATAAACTAATTTGTTAATAATTTTATGAATAAATTTCTTAATTATTTACTTGTATTTATAATTTTTTATTATTTTATATGTTAAAATTAATAAAATTTTATTATTTATTACTTATATTAATTTACTTAATTTATTCACGTAATTTAATTTACTAATTTTTTAGTAATTTTATAAATAAATTTCTTAATTATTTACTTGAATTTATAATTTTTTATTATTTTATATGTTATATTATTAGAATTTTATATTAAATTTCTAGAGTTTCATATTATTTTATTAGCATTTTTTATTAATTTTAATTTTAACATCAGTTATTTATCACTTTTATTTTTCTAAATAGTTCTCTTAACTTATTTATTGGTTTTTATAATATTTTATTGCTTCATTAGAATATTCAAATATTTTTATAGCATTTTTTTTCTGAGAAATAATTTTATTTGCTCATTATTTTACACTTAACTTATTTTATTTATACAAGATATCGTTTTTTTTTCATAGGTATCATTAAAAATCTAAATAAATGTTTTAAAACGATTATTATTAAATTAATGTGTCAAATAAATATTGTTTACTGTTATAAATTTTATTTTATATAAAAAAACTATATCATTTTAAATTTAAAAAATAGTTAATTATTTAAAAATGTAATTAATTTTTTGATATAATAAATATTACATATTAACATAAATTGTATGTTTTATAAAAATTTTAAATCATTTTAAATTTAAAAAATAATTAATTATTGCAAATTGTAATTAATTTTTTTTTAATAAACACTGCTTATTAAAATAAAAACAAAAACACATTATTAAATAATAGGCTCTTTGGAAAATCTGCTAGCTTTTAATAATGTTTATGCAGGTATGAAGAATTTTTTTCAAAAATGTTTTGTTGTTTATAAAAATTATTACAAAAATTAATAATTACTACTGTTTTGATTTAATAGATTAAATTATTATTGAATTATATTATTATGAAATCCATTAACCAAAATAAATTTATATTGAAGTAAACTATGTAATTGTTAAAAAAGTTGCTCCAATAAAAAACTGAAATATTTTTATACTGTGCACGAGTTGTCTTAAAATATATATATACATATTTATATACATGTATATAAATGTATTAATTTTTTTTCTTGTTCACTTAAAGTAATTAGAACAAATTTTGAGTACATGGCAACAAATATTTTAATTATATACAAAAAATTAGAAGGCAAAAAAAAAAAGATAGAAAAATATATGTACAAAATATTTTAAATGAAAAACACAATAAAACCACTTTCGAAAAATTCAAAAAAAAAAATAAATGCTTTCGAAACTCATATTATTTATCTTATATAATAAAAACGTAAAATGCTTATAATATAAATATTTAGATTATCATTAAAATACCAAAACTGTTTGGGCTGTTTTATACCTTACCTAGGAGCTTGCGTTAAGCTACCGTGCGCCGAGATGTATGCCATGCATGCATTCCATTTACAGGCTCACAGTGGAGATGTGTAAACGTATGAAGTATGAAACACAATACTGACTCTGAGTTTGTAACTCAAGGGCACTGCTGCTTATTAAATTTTTATCTTTTTTGCATATATAATAGACACACACACCAGAGACTGAAGCACATTTAAGAACACATCAATTATTTAGAAATGAAATTGAATTCAGCAGCAAATGATTTACTATAAAAATGACATATATATATTATTATATATATTTATTTCATATTTATGATATATATTATATATGCATATTTGCGAAATTATATTGAATAATTAAATTTAATAAAATTAATTATTATATAAATGCACTTTGAACACATATTTGAGTATTTCTTTTATTATTTATTTCAATTTGAAATGAACTGCCTTAGTAAATGAACTCGCATATTTTAGAAAAACAAAAAAAAAAATTAAAATAAATAAAAAAAATGCTGAAACCAAAAACAATTTATAAAGAAAATATGTGACAAAATAAAATTTAAAAAAATTTTAAATAAAAAAAAATCACAATAGCTTTTAGCTGAAAAACACTTCTTCGAAAAATTGTTTTTGTTATTTTCTTTATAAAAATAATTCATTTTATTTTCTCTTATTTTCTTAAAATGCTTTTTTAATTTTTTTTTTATTATTTTTTTTTTTAATTTTTTTCTTAATATTATTAACACAAAATAGCAGCATCGACGACACAAGACACAAATAATATAACAAATAATTTTACTACAGAACAAAACATATTATGCTAATACACTTAACCACAGACAGAAATTGACACATGCACATTTTATGCCACTGAAATCGGTTTGATATATATCTATATATAAATATGTATACAAAGATTTATATTTATATATATGTACTTGTACTACTTATGTTTGTACTAATCTCACTAAGCAAGATTATGCAGTTTATTGGGGCAAGTACACATACACGAAAGCCGAGGTATTTATAGATTGAAGTGCACGTAAGACCGGATCGCTTACTTGCTTGCAGCTCAAAGCACTCTTTTTATAAATGACATATTTTGGTTTGAACGCGTTTCACAGTTAATCGCACTATAAGAACCGCATTAATGACGTCAACAGCGTTACTTTCTTCTAACAAAACTTTTGATTGCAAAAGCCATTTTTTACTGACAACTCAATTAAACGTTGTACTTCTTTAAATTAATTTTGATGTAGTTTTTTTTTAAATTTATATAAAATTTTTAATACAAATTTTTTAATTGAATTTTTTATATTTAAATTTAAATTATTTTTAATTTTTTTACTATTCACAAAAAATTTGTTTGTAGAGCAATAGAAAAAATCCGGCAAGTGTTTTGCTCGCCACGCCAACACTTGCTAAACTAAATGATCGCAGTTCGTTAAGAATTTTCCGGCTCGGAAAATGTTTTCAACTCATTGCGTCGACATAATGAAAATTAGAAGATCTTTAAGCACACCAAGCGACTGTCTACTTTGGTTCTTTGTTTTCAATTTATTTTTAATAAAACAAATAAAATAAAATGAAATAAATTATATGAAAAAAATTATAAACAGCCCAGCACACTCCTCAAAATTCGAGCAAATATCATAATTATCTGTGAGAATTTTCTTTTAATCACTGGCCTCTTGGCATTCCACTTGCTTTTCATGAAATTTTCCAATTTGTGACGTGTCGCTTTGCCTTATAATTTTCATTTTACTCGCTGCCGTTAAGGAATTCTTAATGAAATATTCTTACATTAATTGAATGTGAATTGCTTTCAACTAGTAATTTGGTAATTTGTAATAATTTTACAATTTCATTTGTATTTAATTATTTAATATTTTATGATATTTACTATGAGGAAATCAATTCAAACTAATCTGAATTTGATTAATTTTATTGTTATTTATACTTAGATATTAAGAAATTTAAAAGAATTTAGAGCAAGTTTAGAAATAATTCTTTAGTTGCAGGTAGTGATCTTGATCATTGCTAGAATGACTATAAGATCTACACAACCGTGTTAAAATGTCGCATTCCAACGTATGGCAATGTGTCAATTATATCAAAATATAATGAAATCATCAAAGAAAAAATTCGACAATGTCAGATGAAAATTGTGTAGGTAAAGTATTAAAATTACTCAATGAATTTACAAAAAATTATCCCCATTGATTTGCAAGTAATTAAACTAGCGTTATTAGAGGAACTGGTATTATTTAATTTCAATTACGCCGGAACGTCTATATAGACTCCTTTATGGCATAGTTATTATCAATGAAGATTGTCTTTTGGAGAGTTAATGAACGACAAAAGAAAAAATATGTAGACTGCATTAGAGCTTTAATCTGACAAGTAATGAAATTAAAGCACTGGGTCTATAAAATTATAATTATTAGTTCATATTAAATGTGATTTGATTTTAACGTCGATATAACGGTAGTGACTATTTTACTTAATAAAAACTATTGTATTTAATAGAGACGGTTCGAACAGTACTGAATTGCAATAACAAACATTTTCATTTTTATTTTTAATTATTGTATTTTTGGCTGACCATCTAGCTGTTTCGAGTCTTGCCAAATACCCATCATCAGTGGTCTTGAAATTATTTCTTATATATAATTATTCGTAAATAATTTTTTTTTGGGAGTGTAAGTACCAAGGGTTGAGCTCATCTCCTGCTAAATTTTAAGCTCAGAGCTTAAATGAATGAGTTACATAAATGATTTAAATAATATATCACAGATCAGATTAAAAATATATAAATATAAAAATATATATTGCATTCAAAGATATTGTAGTTAGTAGGCTGATTAATTAATTTGCTTTAATTAATTTGATTAATTTTTAAGTATAGTCCACTAAATGATAACACAACCAAGTTTACTAATACGAACTATAAAAACAAGTGAAAATACTTCAACAAAAAGTGAGAAGAAACCATAATATTAAAAAAATTATTTTATATTTAATCCCCACCTTGGATTCAGTAACTGTTTTGGTTAGGAGATTTTTATTCTTATGTGCTTTTTGTAAGCTAAACATGCAGCCACAATTAAGCCATCATGGCTAAAAAGTAAAACTGGATATCATAGAGGATTGGATCTTTAAACTAAACACTTAAGTTCTACTTAAGTTTTTATTAACTAAAACTTGCTTTCAATTTTAAATGATGTATAAGGGTACTGAAGATACTTTGTTTAAATATCAAATAAAGTTCGTTAATGATGTAGAGGCTTAAATTATGGGTGAGAATATTAGTTACAAATTAAGAGTTATGAAACAACCCTGTGTTAGTTTGACTTATCAAGCACAGCCAGGTAGTTAGTAAACAAGATATTTAAATAGTCTGAGCAAATACTGCTAAAAAAAATGATTAACTGATTTTATGAAATACGAAAATCTGTCTTCAAGCTTTCTTGGCTTAATGTCCAAAGTACCATTAATGTATAGAACTCATTGTGTTTCAAAGTGGTTAATATTAAGGCTTGTCACCACGAGGATCTTTGAGGCGATGGGGATGTTAGAATAAGACGACAATAAATAACCCACGATTATTCTAACGAATTGCGCTGGTACCAATTAAAGCTTTATGTTTGGATACAATTTTAGCCTTGAGAAGAAGCAAGACTCATTTAAGACCTCTTCTGTTCTTTGGGATCACAGCATCCGGTTGGAAAATGGAACTCAACATCGAATGAAAGTAATAGATACAGTCATTCTAACTGCACTTACCATGATACTCTCATCCGAACAGAGGTGTTATGTTTTTAAGTTCATCCTCGTAGCTTATTTAAATAGCATTCAATCATTAAATTTCATGAAGTTAAACATATTTAACTCATTTATATTTTGATTATTTATTGCTTCTCATATATGTTAATCTTTTTGAGTGTTTGTTGATTCTATTTGCTTAAAGATTTTAAAGCACTGTCGCGATTAAATATGTTTAATTAGTGGTTTCGGCGGCGTTTAAGCATATTTAACACTGGCATAGATTTTAAAGTTGAATATGTTCGATTCATCTGTTTAATAATCTTAACATTTTTTTAATTTGTATTAACTCTCTTATTGTTATCTATTTAAAAAAATATCGCTTAAGTGCTGCAACGAATTTTTTAAATAAAGCTAAACCTTATTTTTATTTACCATCTCTGAAATGTTGAAATACTTAAGGCTCTAATTCATTAAATATTTTATAAAGAGAATTTTTCGAACAGTAGTGAACTACAACAACAAAAATTTTATTTTTTATATTATTTTAATTAATTAAATTTTTGTCTGACCATACAGCTGTTTCGAGTATTGCCGAATACCCATCATCAGTGGTTAAATATTTCATAAATACCAAATATTGAGTTTCTTTGAATTATTTATTATAATGAATAAAATACAACAATTTTAAAATAAAGTTATAGTTAAATTTTTATCTATTAAAATCATATTTAATAGATTAAAATTATTTTTATTGGATCTCTCAAATTAATTAAAAAATAAAAGAAATTTGCCATTAGCAATTAACATAAAATTTATTAATAATTAAGAATATATTTACATTTGTTTTTAAATAAAATCATCATATATTCATAACAAATAAATTTTGAGTGAATTTCAATCAAACAAAGCAAATTAAAGTCAAAATCCTATCAACAATTGTGTATAAACAAATCCGAATGGAAAGCCTAATTGGTATGTTGCCAGCTTAGCGAATTCATAAATTTTTATGTTATTCTCTGGCACTTCAGCATATTTAGCAGCGTTTTTTTATTACTTTTTCTTGCAAAAATAGTGAAAATAAAAATAAATGAATTGAAAGCAAATTGAAATGAAAATTGAAATATTTTAAGAGTTGCCAAAAAGACAAGCAATTTTCAAAATCGACTAAATTATGACAAATGTGAAGCTTTTATATTTTGAGCAAAACAATCAATTTGGTGAAAATTTATTTATATTCCATTTTATTGGTCTTGATGAAATTGTACTTGATTTCGGGCACAATTAAAACATTTCTAATACAATTTGACATTTCAAAACTAGACAGAGAAATATTTAATAATCTATGCGTTTCAACACGCCCACGCCCTGAGAAATTCACATAAAAAATAGAAAATAAATTTATGAATATTAAGTAACACAAAAAACAAATTTTCACACACTTTTTCTTAAGCCCGGCAAGATGACGTTGACAATTTTAAAATATTTTTTATTTATTTTTATTTATTTAGATTTATTTTTTTTTAAAAGAAAAATTGACGAATTGTACAAATGTGAAGGAAATTAAGTAATGAAGAACTCAGAGTGATAGGCCACTGAATACCGAAGCGTTGTTAGTTTTAGTGACTTCAAAAACAAACAAAAAAATAAAAAAAATAACACATTTAATAGATATATAATAGATAATATTTAATAATATTTAAAAAAAAATTTTTATTAAATTATTTTGTGTCAATTAATTTTTATTATATTTTGTTTAATTAAAACAATCTTAAGAATCACTGGAATGATACTTTTAAATCCATATCAGCAACTTCCTGATTAAATAGATCGATAGTGGAATTGGAAAAAAGATCGAAATCTCCTCAACTAAGAATACCGTTACGGTTCTATATTTCTCATAATTATAGGTAGAAAGATGGGTATTTTAGAATCTCTTAGCTAGACGCATTGTTAAATACAAGTATCTGAGCAATACTTATGTTGAAAATATTGTCGAGAGTGTAATAGAATGGGGCACCAAAAAAAAAGTTAGCTTAGTTCTAGAAAAACCTGGACATATGCGCAACAAAAGTTCCAGTGTGTCATCTTCGAGCGCCAGTATATATGTACTATAGAAAATTCGGCACTACAGGCCGAGCTTGGCAGAATGTCGTCCTGTAATACAGTTCTCCGTAGACACAGAAATTATTTTCGATATTTCCAATTTACTTTTAATGAACTAAATCAGAGATTTTAAATTTGTTACTAATGAACTAGCTACTAAAGATTATTATTCAGACCAATTATTATTTGTCTGTCGCTAAAAATAGTCAAAAGCCAAAGTTTGTCTATATGGTGCAGTTCCGTTGGAGAGACGTCAGTCCGCGATTAACTAAGTGCTATCAAAATCTCCAAACAGTTTTATTTCAAATTATAGGACTATAATATTAATTTCTTTCTAATTTATGTACAAATATATATATAATGTAAATATTACAAAAAGATATATATATATTATTGTTGATAGTAATACAGACATTGGTGATCTTAGTCACATCGTAGGGTTTAAATGAAATATTTAAGAAGATTCATGTATAATATACATTTATAATATATTACTTATACAGTAATATATAACATGTGGTAATACCCATGTATTGATGTTTGTTTAAGTCGATCTGGTGAGCAGCTATTTTGCAGACTCTACTGAAGAGCCCATTTTACGATCTCCATACCTCATAGGATGTGCTCTATCCACTTAACTTTGTGTTTTCAATATTTGTTTTTCTAAAAACGCTGTTCGTCGAGTCCAATAAATTGTCATTTGAGATTACGGGCAACCGAACGACATAACAAAGATTTGTTATTTATGACTTTCACGTCTTAGAACTGGAAATAAGAATTGGTTTGGCATTGATATTAAAAGTTTAGAGTCCTGAAGATATGTTTAACGTGCACCAAACTTTTCAAAACCGGTAAGGAACACTTACTGCTTATTTGTAATGTGCAGTAAGACAGCTTATCAATGCTTTGTATCTATCTAATATCTTTATATTTCAGTGAAACACTTACTCCTCCGTCTTCGAACAAAACACCAAAACAAACTAAATATTATCATAATAAATCTTCAAGCTAATAGAGAAAATAACTTCGAAATATATCCCATATCATCATACTTTAAAAGCTTGTTAAATTTTTATACTTTAGTATATAAAAGAATTAATATCTCTTGTTAACAAATCTGCAAAAATCCAATTTACCTACTTAAATTTTCTATTTAAAATGCACAAAATAAAAATAAAATAAAAAAATATTTATAAAGAAAACAAAAGCAATAAAATCTGCATTAAACTTCATTTCCCGAATTTCCATTGCAATATACTATATATGTTATTTAACATCAATCAGTCATAAACGTTGTTGGCACATACATTTTCCAACATTTCCAATATGAAATAGTTTCATACAGTGACGTCAAATGTGACATAATAACCTCAAAACACTACACAACATTTGTTGCCATCATTCCAAAGCAACAATTCTAGTTTTAGTGCGCAGGTCTCCAATAAAGACAATAAAAGTAAACATAAAAATAAGGTTAGCAAACAGAAGTTGATGACAGCTGTTATGTTTATAAACATTTGTAAATGAAACTATGTTGAAAATAAGAGAAAAATGTTGCAGAAACATAAATATGTTTGTTTATTATTGTTTAGACAATTTTGAAAGCTGATGATATTAAGTATATGTATAAGCGGCTGGTTATAACAACAAAAGAAATAAATCGAAGTAATATGATGATGTGATTATGACTTATAATTACAATGGAACCTTAATGAATCTTAACTAACTAAATGCCCTTTACATTTTATATTAATATTTAAAAGAATATTAATATTTTAATTTAATATTTAAATTTGAAAAGTAAAAACAACATATATGTAATATGTTATCTCTGCTATTGAATATTTTATCATTAATTGTGTTAATATTGTGTTAACCGCACATTTTCTGCGAATGATTTAAGTGTTCTAGAGAACAAAAATTATTGTTTATTATTTGTTATATTGACTGTTGCTTACAGCGTACATTTATAGCAGAAAATGTTAACAACATTAGCAGCACACTTTAAGCATTTCATATTAATTTACAGTTGTTTAGTTCAACCTATGGAAAAATGTTAGTACTATCTTAAAAATCATAATTATATTTTAATCTTATCTCCTTCGATTTGGCTAAAATTATTTAAATGAGCTTTTTTGTTAATAAATATACTTATGGAAAAAATGAAAACTACGAGTATATGTTTAAAAAAAATTTAATAAAACTTAATTTAATTAAATTTAATTTATAGTAACTAAATATCAACAAATTTAATTATATTGTTAAATAAAAGATCAGTACATAATCTGTACCTAGAATATAATAAATTCAATAAAATTTCGATCTCTATCAATAACAGAGCCCAAGATATAACCATTTAAAATTTGGTTTAGAATGCAAATTCTCAAAACCTGTTATTTTTAATATTTTTTATTATTTTTTTTTTTTAAATTTCTTACAAACCTGTTAATATACAAACGTAATATTCTTTTAACTTACCTGTAAAGAAAGAAAAAAATAATTTATTTAAAATTTTCATAGGAAATAACTCTTGTTGCATACATATAACTTAATATATAGGCACTACTTAAGAACAAATTCGTAATTGTTTAATATATCTTCAATAAACATATTATGATTTATACTATAGATTATGAATCCGGACTGAAGGCAGAAATTAACTTTGAGAGGGCTTTCAGATCATTTTAATTAAAAAAATAAAAACCTTATCAAACTGATATGATAGAAGTCTAATAATAATATATATTTATATCAAATTTATAATAATATATTATAAAATAATATTATAATTCAAATCATAATGAAGATAGCAATAAAAAAAATACATATATATAAATATATATATATAATATATAATAATATTTATATTATATAAATTTTTTCTTTTGATCTGTTTTGGGTGCTCAATCACTCATTGGTTCCAAGAACGACCGGGTCTAGGTCCCGGAGCCACTCGTCGCAAACGACCAAGTTCCCTTTAACATCCCCCAAAAGTGTCGCACAAGATGATACTAGAGGCCTACAACAACAAAACTAACATTACGAACCTATTAGTTTGAGAATTAGAATAGTAGGCAATTGACTGATATTTCAAATTAAAATTTTAAAAAAAACATCGGTGTATAATAAAATCATTTACGATAAATTCAAAATTATGTGTTAATTTTTTTTATCAACCTGTTTTTGAAGCCTGCTTAACTGATTTAATTAAAGTATATATTTTAACATATTATTAATAATATAATTAATAAAAATACTTTTTTTATATATGGCGGTACTGAGAACTATTTTAAATGATTAACAGAAGGAAGAAAACTATTAGAACCAAGCCACAAGACTTCTGCCTGATGCTAAACGAATTTAGCCAATGCCTCAAACTGAAGTACTGGACATTGATGGAGAACAAATTATGCATGAAATTATACACATGCCATCTGATGGAAGCTGTTTATTTCACTGCATTGCATACTGCCTACTAGGCCGTATCGATACTGTTGCCAGTATGCGAGTACGATCAGATGTGGTCAATGTGGTTTGTGCAAATTGGCCGGAATATCAGCATTGGACTTGTAATGAGACTGGTGAAAATTATAGCTCAATAGAGGATTATCGTAATGATATGGCACAAACAAATACTTATGGTGCCGCATCAGAATTGAAAGCCGCCGCTTTGTTATATAGATTACAGTTTGAAATTTTTACCAGAGGTAAACGTATCATCACTTTTGGACAGCCAATGTATCCTATAAAACGTATACGATATTTTGGACATGCTGCTACTGGACATTATGATGTATACAGGGAGATAACTGATGACAGTGATGACAGTACCGTCATAGATTCTACACAAATAAAACTGTCCAAAATAAATAAACATTAAAATATTGTAGAATAGGAATAATTTCAAATATTTTTGAAAGGTATATGTTGTTTTTTTTTAATTAACCTTTGTATTTAGTTATAATGAAGTAATAATGTGTATATTGTGTTGTGTAAAATAATCAAATATTTTTTTCTAAGAACTTTCAAAATATGTAAACTTTAATTATGATCCAAAAGCAATATGATGAAGCAAATTTAGGTAAAGTATTACATTTTAAATACTATCATTCTTTATTAATATATAAGAATAAATTACTATTAAACCAATGTTACTATTAAAGAGTACATTTTTTGTGTATATTGAGCAAATAAATATCTGGTAGTTGCTTAAAATTGACTGCCTTATCGTACTCAGCTGTGTTAAAAAAGTAGCCTTTAAACGATTAGATTCGGTTTCATATTAACAGTAAGAAAATCTTCCGTAGAACGAAAAAAAATTGTCCACTAATATAACATTATTTCGATTGCTATAATCGCAATTTCAATACCTATACTATAATCTGTCTAAAATTTGTGCTTAAGTTATATTAAATTTTGGTCAACAATGATCCAAACTTACTTTAAACCAAATAACTGATATTATTGCAATTTTTTAGTGAGTGAAAGCCTTTTCTTTGTTCAATTTTAAACATTTTAACTTCTTTTTAAATATATGTTTTTTAAAAAATAATTTTCATTCCAACTCTGATATAATCAACTTTGTATCTACAACTCTTGTAGTTTGTCGCAACTACAAACTTGAACTCCTACTTGACACATTGAAAAGGGAAATTTTTTCTTTTGCAGTTTATTGCACAAAAAGTTCAATTATTTAATTTTTTTTTACATTTCAACTAATTTTCTTTTTATTATTATTCGCTATTTTTAGATTTGGAACTTGAACCTAAAACGCCTCGAGGTCAGAGAACAAGCCATGCAAACAATAAGAACTGCAATCGAAATTCTTTATATTTGTCAACGTGCCTGCAGAACCAACGACCTAATGACCTCTTTTACTGCCAGCACATAGAGTGGAGAAACCAACGAACACAAAGTGAAAGTATCTTTTTTTGTATGCAACACAAAATTTAACGCAGTTGAACATGCAACATACGTTTTTGGTGTGGTAATGACGTCAATGAATTAACTTCGGTACCGCACTCTTATATCCTGTAATATTTTGTAACAACAATTTAAAACAGAACTAATGTCGTCAAATTGAATTTTTGTTACATTTGCACTAGATTACCAATTATATAAAAAACAATAAATGCAAAAATAAATCAGTTTTAATTACCTTAATAAAAAAATAATTCTTTTATAATTTTACTGAATCCTTATTGAAAGAAATAGTGTATGGAAAATATAGGTTTTACTTTAGTAAACGTTAGGGACTAATATTATCCTTAATGACATTGTAATGAGAATAGATATCATTGTTTTAATAAAATAAATCCACTGCATATTAATAGCAAAAGCACAAATATCAAATGAATTAGAGACTTAAGAAGTGCAATATATTAAAACAACAAAACCTGAAGAGAATTATCTAATGAAAGGATTTGCAAGTTAGAAGAGAAATGAGATCAGTTGAACATTTCCTATCCAAATGACCAGCTCTACCAGATTGGGATTGAGATAAGTCACCGTAAAGATCTACGAATAAATAAGCCGAGTATCTGGTGTCTTGTAAGTCTAGGAAATATCTCAAATTTAGATCTTTCCAAAATCTTAGAACTGTTTTCATACAAATCACTTAATATTTGTTATCTCGGTTTAAAGTTATAAAGAGCTTATAAATAAATAAAATTGTATCATATATAGACATCTTCAAACCTTATATCATCTATAATTATCAGTCATTTTTTTTGTCAATTTGTTGTTAGCAATACGTCACCGTAAAGGTCTGCGAATAAATAAGTCGAGTATCTGGTGTCTTGAAAATCTAGTGGATATCTCAATTTTAGATCTTTCCAAAATATTAGAACTGTTTTCATAAAAATCACTTAATATTTGTTATCTCGGTTTAAAGTTGTAAAGAGCTTATAAATAGACAGAATTGTGTCATATAGATAGACATCTTGAAACCTTATATCATCAATAATTATCAGTAATTTTTATTAGCAATTTGTTCAATTTATTGCTAAAGGTTATATCAGTTATATGTCAGAAGGTATTTTAATTCATAAAAAAAATATTCAGGTCCTCAATTGTCTACTGAGCTGGACTAAAACACATCATAATATAACTACTATTCCTCTATTTAGTTCTAGATATTATTGACAATACAGATAATGAAATGCTGTAGATAACCTGAGGTAGCTTGTTTGATTATTGAAGTTACTTTGTCATTTTAAACAAATCTGAAAATAAACCCAAACATGAATGTAATGTAGTATATGTATTTCTGACATCTATGGTTAGCTTTTAAAGTTAAGAATTATGTTTTTATACCATCCATATATAAAAGCTAACAAAAGCTTAAGTAAATAAATTTTACATTTTATGGGAAAGAACTTTATTTTTGAAATCATATTTTGTATCTTACAAGTAAATGATTTTTGTTTAACAAATAGATTGTTTACACTAAAACGATATAAGCAAAAATATTTTCGTTTAATACGAAATTGCTCACACTCTTATCATTCTAACAATCAAGATCATAAGACCTGCTGAGATCGAGATATGATAAAAATTTAAAAATTTCTTACTTTAACTAGAAATGGTCACATCAAAACTGAAATTGTTGTTGTTTTCAATATAAATTAAAAAATTAGGGATGTCAGAAAAAGACAAATTTCGATTTAAATTTGATCACGGTGACCAAAAAAAAGATGACGGAGAATTTAAGCGCTTCGACCAGTTTTTAAAAAAAATTTTGCTCAGTAATAAATGTTAGAAATTATGTGTATTAGAATCAAATATATATATATTTTTTTATAAATATATAAGCATAACTACATAAAAATCAATAATAGTAGTAAAAGCATGAATGAGATAATTGTGACATGACTCTCTGTTATATATATGCCTTTTAATCATGACGGAAAAGAGCGTAAGATTGGTGCGAAAATACGTCATATGACTTTTGCTATGGTATGACCCTTAATCTATTTTTCTTTTTTTGTTTACATCGATAACTTCCAATAACATATAGGTTTATTCGAAAAACTATCATCTGTTACCGATAGTCTAGACTATATTATAATATAAAATAATATATTGCCAACACTACTAAAAAAAATACTCTAAAATGAGCTCTATCGATATTTAAATCATTAATCAGATTTAGTATTATTTGGAAATAGTAATTTTGTTTTTTTACAATATAACCGTACATTTTCAGAATACATAAACTTATAGCGGCACTTTTAGCAGTGACAATAGAAACTTTAACAGTTCACAATAACATAACATAGTCTGTTATCGTTACAGTTTCATAGAAGCTTAAAAGCTTTCAAAAATGTTAAGTTTATTCAAAAAAAATCTTATTTAATGAATTATTTTGTGTTGTGGAAGGCTTTCACTCAATTTCTCCAACTTTCTCTTTTGCTCAAGCTAAACGTAAAACTTTAAGGCGTTTCTCATTATGTTTTTTGCCATAATTTTTGCAAAAATAAATTCGTTTGGAGCTTTTATTCTCTTTAATTTTTTTTTTTAATTGTGTATGTTTGCTAGACGAGACTGAAGCACGTGAGTCGTGTAGCAGCAAACAATCCATAGGGCACATCGCATATCGCGCATCGTATAGGGAAGCATCCTAGGCCAACAAAATAACACTTAACTTTGGCATTTTAACGAAAATTGCACTTCTTTCTCCACAAAGACAAAAGAAACAAAAAAACGAATTAATTATGCAAACAAAGAGGAACGAAAAAAAAAACAATACAAGTAAAAATAAAGCGATTATGAACGCACCAAAGCAAAGTAATAATTTTTAACCAATGTATTAACCATTCCATGGAGGCACAGCTAATACCTTTGCTTACTTCATTTCATTTGGTTTACTTTATGCTCATATCTTTTTTATAAATTTTTACAATATTATAAATTTATTTAGCATTAACTTTATATCTAATTCTTACGAAAAAAAAAATCAAAACATAAATTCGTAAAAATGATGATGGGAAAAAAATTCGCAACAGCATTCCTATATTAAAATTTAATGTGTTTATTTATATTTTATGTGTGCGCGTTCATTGTGAATTTAATAGTACTTTACAGAGGAAATCACAAAAATAACAGCAACAACCAACCTAACAATAGCAACAACAGCAGTTAACAGCAACAACAACAGCGGTTAACAGCAACGACTAACAGCAACAGTAGTCACGGCAGTCACAGCAGTCACAGCAGTCACAGCAGTCACAGCAGTCGCAACTCAGTGAAATTTGTTGAGATCCTATGTCATTGCGCCGCATGTGCCCTGCTGTGCTCGAGCGTTGCTGTCATAATACGAGATAAGCGCTTTTCCGGGGTTTGTTGATTTTCCCAAGTTACACATACATTTATATTGCATTAAGTACACACAAGCATATTGCACAAACACGCACACTCACAAATATATAGAAAATCATAAAAATTGTGTTTCGAGAAAATTTTTTGATTTTCTTTTATTTAAAATGTTTACAAATACTTTATCTGGATTTTTATTGCTCGGAAAAGAAGTGTGCATAAGATTTTGCAAATATTGTATATTGAAATAAAAATATTTACAAACATATAATTTTCCATATCTTTCTATATCCATATCTTAAGTTAAAGACAAGTTATAGAAATTTTAAGAGATATCAATCGGAAAAAAAAGAGTGAATAAAAGATATTTATATTCTGATGTGTGAAGATAATATCTTTAATTTGTTCAAAGTATTACATTCGAGTTTTCTTTATAATAATATTTTATGTATTTTTATATATATTTATGTAAGGTAAATTCTATTAGGTTGTTCGGAAAATGAAAGACAGTTTTTGTATAATAAACAAATACTTTATTAAATTATATATTGATCGTTCTGATCCAACGAATTTTGCCATCTTTCTGGTAGTAGCATAATTCCACGCTCATAAAATTGTTGGTCTTTGCTAGCAAAAAAGTAAATACAATTACATCCTCTGTCGGGAAAAAACGAAATTACTTTCCGAACAACCTAATGTAATTTTTTGTAAGAGTATTGTACAAATTTCTTTGAATTAATAATAAATAATAGTGATGTAAATAAGATGTCCACACAGGTATATCTTTTGTTTATGTATCACTACAAAGCAAACTCCAAAATATGCAAATAACTTTTTACTTAAAATTATCAAATATCTCCATATAATAATTTTATGTACTGGGAATAAAAACGAAATATTTTCCATTAAATTAAAACACATATTATTTCAAGATATTAGTGTGTCAACGAACTACAGACGTTCCTAAACCACAAGGACTGGACTTAACTACGCTGTTTAAGCAAACATTCGGTTAAACAGCTAACAGAACCAAAAAAGAGTGTAAAAGGACTATACCCTGTCCTAGTGTATTTAAAATCTACTTAATCTTTAACGTAGTTATTTCTAAAAATAAGTAATTTAATTTAGTTAAGACGATACTGAAGTTCTACTTAACCATTTTGGCACATAGTGCCAAAAACTGAAACCGTGCTCGGAATATATTTGTACCCAAAATTAGTTTCATCTCAACATCCAAATTACTACCAAAGAACAAATTACACTGATGTTATGAATTTCGACTTTATTAGTTCTTTAGATTCATTTAATTAGTTAAATTTATTATTTTATTAATAACAAGCAAGCTTTGAAATGTCTAAAGACTATAATGTAAATATTGTTGACAATATAATAAATATGGAGATATCTAGGGTAATATCTTTTCTAACACGGCACTCGTAATATTCCCTGCAGTACATGTCTACTGGCGCTCGAAAAAAGACTGCAGAACATTTTTGTCCAGGCTTATCTAAAACCAGGCTTAAGCCATTGGATAGACTACTCTTCAACACACTCCGAGATAATTCTAGCATTAGCGTTGGCGAGATTCTCGTATTTGTCAATGCTTTCCTCTGCCATTAAGAGGAATTGTGGAATAAAAACGGGTTTTTAGCTAATTGAGAAAGACTAGTTACACCTTGTGTATTATTTAACATTAACTAATTAGCATGCTCTAAAATATTAAAATCTTAAAACAATAAATTCCTTTAATTTGTATTTCTTGTACCTAACTTTTTTCAATATAAAAATACTAAACTAGATGCATAGATATTACAGACAACTCTAGTATGAACAAATGCAGTGTTTAATAAAGTATTTGCCTCCTTTGCTATATTAACAGATATGTAGTAATATGCTAAGGTAGCAATATCGATTAATGTTAGTTTTAATCAGAACTGTTCAAAAAAATGCGAAATAATATAAAATAAACAAACTTTGCCATTATAAATATGCTTTAATATGTATTAACACTAAAAAAAAAGACTTCTTTCATTATACTCTGAAACTTTAATCAATTTATATCACACATAATTCCATATATAAATCAATACATGAATTAGTAGATAAATCACTTTTATCATAATCATGTAACAACATCACATGAATTACGAAAAAAACCAAAATATTAAAAGCACCTATCTGTGTGCTAACAGACACATAATAGATCAATAAAGTACATATGTCTATTACCAAAGGTCAATAAAATCATTTTTTTGCAAAACGACACTAAACTTCGATACTATTGGAATATAAAAGAAATCATTATTCATCATGAAAAGCATCCACAAATACTGTCCAAAGTATCGAAAACACGGCATAAAGGTTTTTATGACCAACAAAAATAACACAAATGGAATCAGTGAGCAAAGTTCAAATGAAAAGGTGTTGATGACATGAATGCTATCGACGACGACAGATGACCTGCCAGTTGAGTATATAAATTTGATTAATGATCATTTATTATTACAATAACTATGTTACGACACATATTTATAAGCAATTATATTGAATTTCCAAATAACAAAACAAATTGTTCGAATCAGTTGAATCGAAGAAATCCGTTAGAAATTAATACCAAATTTTGTAGCCAAAGTTATTGGATGAGAGGAAAAATGTTTTAAATTAAATGCTTTATATATTTTATGTATACATAATATAGTTATAATGCTTTTCAATGCTATATTTGAAAAATTATTGAAATATATTCAAATGATATCATAGCGTATCTCAAACATTTTATATATCCCTCTGGGATCATTCAAAAAGAATAAGAACTATATTTAATAAATACGTAATTATAATTATTTCAAGATTATTATTCAACTAAAAACTAAAATATATTATTTAACAGTTGCAACAGTTTTTATGAATGTAAAAAATTACAATGTCTATAGATCTGATCAAACAAAAAATAACTTAAGAAATATTACGGGATTACTAACCAGTCACTGTAGATTGAGTAATCACTTAACAAAATTAGGAATATAATCCAACTCAGACTGCAGATACTGTAGAGAAGACAGAGAAACCGCATACCGTGTACTAGGGCAGTGCCCGGCATCGATGCACAAGCAAAAAAAAAATTAATGGGAGGGTATTTAATGAAACCAAAATATTCAAGACCAGGAAATGTAGGACCTATACTGTTTTTCATTAAAGAAATCGGATTTGGAGAATCATTTCAATCTGACTAAGGAACACAATAGATCTTTGTATACTATCCCTTTTTTCCCCTTTTTTTTCATAATAATAGATACGGATACGATTAAATGCACACAACATAAAACATTCCTTATTTGCAACCTCCGTTTATCACAGTAAAAATCATTGCATTTAGTCCTTTGATGGGCATTATTTGATTAGGCATTATTATTGACATCGGGGAAGAATATGCTCTGAATATCTTTATTTAAATATTCTTTATTTAAGATACATTTAGTACCTTTAAAATAACTTAGTTAATATATAAAACAAATATAATTTGTACGATATTGGTTGCCTTTAAGTATCCAATTTATTATTTATTATTTTATTTATTTAATTTGCAAGTAATTTATAAAATAAACGAAATTATATGTAGTGCAATTAGATTTATTTTATTAAAGTATTAAAATAAAATAAAATATAAAAAATATTTTATTAAAATAAAATATTGAATTATTAAAACAATTTTTAAAATCACTGAATTATTTGCGATTTACGATATTTGACACAGCTGTACTCTTCAGTGACATTTTTTTACAGTTACTTCATGACCATTGATTTTGTATGTTACAGTATAGCAATTGGATTTCTTGAGATTTAACATATAGTCTGCAACCAAATTGTTAAGTGAATCCAACTAAAATTATTTTATTAAGAAATATTATTAATTAATACATTTTAACTATTTTTAATTATTATTTATTTATTTATTTACTGTTATTTTTTTATTATTATTTATTTTATTTATTAATTATTTTAAATTTATAACTTTAGTGTAAAATTAAATAAAAATTGGAACAAAATAATTAATTAAATTTTAATCAATTTAAAAATCTTTTAATTTTAATTATTTTTTTATTTTTACTACTTTTACTATTTTTAAGAAAAACTTAAAAACTTTTATTAGTTTAAAAGTTTTAAATAGTTTAATAAAAAATATTCTAATAAATATATTCTTAACAATATATTTTCAATATGATATAATGCGCACCTCATCATTAGTTAAAGGAACACTCTCTGTATCCACTATATCGTTTTCGACTTTAAGTTGGTTTTCGAGCTCCTCGTCCTCCTTCACTGGTGCAGCAAGAGAAATACTCAATATAAAGAATAAAGCAAAAACTTTTATTATAAACATTTTGTAAATATTTTATAACTTCAACAACTTCAACTCAACTGTGAACAATAAAGCAATTTATCGACGTATTTATACTAAACGAAGTATTTTTGTAAAGATAAATCATACGTGCAAGGTACTTTTTACTTTGTTATCGATGTTATCTTTTCATAAGAGCAATACTCGTATTTATTAAGAATTTTAAGTTAAACAAGATAGTATTTATCGGCAGTTATAGCATAAATTTATTATTGAAGTAGTTCAGAATTTATGTCTGAGTTCAGTATGTTAACAGCTTAACATGAAGTATATTTACTAAAGAAATTAATTATATCTACAGATGAGTTAATGGATGTATTATATTATTCTTAGAATATTGGTTTCTTTTTAACAGCACTTAAGACAGTAAACTTAACACAAATAAAACAAAGAAAAAAATCATATTTTATTATATATTAATTAAAAAACTTTTTATCGATCTTTAGTAGAATTTATCGTAACTTATTTATTTCACTTTATAATCAGTGAAAAGTTTGAACATTGAAGTTGACTGGTGTATTGATTCTATCCAATCTAAAGGCAATTTTGTTTAGTAGTTATTATTTTTAGAAAGGACATCTATTTATAACAAATTACTTTGATGTGATATATCATTCATTACTAGACACTATTCAATATAAAAAATGACTGATATGTGAAGAAGTGAAGTATAATATATTCGAAGCTTTAAAAAAGTATATCTGGTACAGTCAACTATTTGTAATGGGTATCAAATAAATGCATCTATAAGACACAAACATTGTTTACTAATATATTATTGCAACTTCGAAACACTTGAATGAGTAGAAACGAAGTCTTTACGTCGATATTGTGCTTCTCGACGCTGACCAGAAGGCATATATGTACTTTCAGGTCCGCTTTCTGGCAATGTCTCTCTAATATCATTGTACAGATTTTATGGACGTAACTATTTTTAAAAAGAATATTTTTACGTTTAGTGTAGTATGTTAATTTTTTAAAATCTGTTTTATTATATCATAATGATTTTATTTATTAAAGCCTGAGGAAGTCAGTTGCGGGACTGACTGCAACTACTATATATAGTAGTGAAGTAAGCAATCAGTAGTCTTGGTCATCGATAGTGGGTGAAAATCTCGACCATTAATAATAGACGATAGTTTTTCGATACTAAAGATTATTTTTCCGTAGTCGCAAAATGTTGTAAAAGAACAAATTTTAAGTGAAAGAAGAAGAAAAAAAGGTCTACTAAACTTGTATAATGATGAAGTTGTTATGGGAAAACATTTTTGAGTGTTATATTATGTCACCATTTATTTCTTGCTAAGGTGTCTTATATTTATACTTAAGTTTACATGCAAATGGCAAATAGTTATGATAAGATGAAAATTAGAACTATAGAACAGAAATAGAACAATAGAGTGTTGTCATTTTTATTGACAACCACATGGCAATTATAGCCCTTCAATCCTTTATCATAAAGTCAAAACTTGATCAAGAATCTAACTAACCAGGCTAACTATCATCCTTCTCATCTGGGGTAGTGGACATAAGAACATTGAAGAAAATAAAAAAGTAGGCGGTTATGCCCGCCTTGCTGCTTCTCTAGATGTATCTCTGGTGGTACCGATTTTTGTTCTACTGAGAATCATTGAGAGAAACTTTTACTTCTCTATCTTCAATTTATACGTAATAAATGGAAGACACTTAGCTTATATGTGGCATTCCTGTTAACATCGTATAATAAGACCAACTTTTTTTTTGGAATCTTATTAAAAGTGACGGCATGAATACAACAAGGCTTACAGCAGTTCCCACTGGTCACTTGTTTATAGGAACCCACGCAGAGAAACTGCGCGGTTATTTAATATTAACTATTGTAAAAAATTTCAGGAAAAAAACACAACTAAGTATTTTCTCTGTAAATGTCTGACACTTACATTCTTTTCGGCATATCCTTTTTTGGCAGGTTGTTAGATTATTCAACGGTAAGGACGTTCGATCTATTAAATGACCTAAATTATACGGAACGAATCAAGTTCTTGCGTTTTTATATTTTAAGAAAGAAGGTAGAAGAAGAAGGTAGTTATACATCGAAAACTCGATTACTGTGATCAGCGAAGAAATATCTGCTGGCCTGTCACCACAACCAAGTAACACTGCTGACTAGAGCCGCCCTATAACTCCTATAAAGTCAAGTTATGCGAAAGTAATAAAAAATCGTAGTAGAGGTACTTAGTATTTAATGTAATATAAATATTTTTATGTATAAAAAATATTTTCGTTTTCGTTTGTATACGTACTAATTTGTTATTATTGTTTCCAACGAACTTTTTGAATTCTATCGTAATATCGTAACTTTTGTATGAAGAAACTTTTGATGCTCTTTTTAGCTAACTTTCACATTTTTTAATAACTTACATTAAGACTGAAAAGTTTTCGGAAATTCTCATTTAAAATTCGCGCGCTGTATATTTTTCGATATTTTAAGTTTATGTAGTTTGGCAGCACTGTCCTTAATTACTATGCCAAAAATGAGCTCGATCTGTCAGACAGTTCGTTTACGGCAGCTGTTGAAACCAGTTCACCTCAGTAGTGCGTTGCGAAATGTCTTCGACGGTCGTACGACCGTCCTGGAAGGCTTTGTACCACTCATAAACTTGAGTTTTCGATAAAACTGATTCCCCATAAGCCTTTTGTAGCATTCGCAACGATTCTGCACACGAAATTTCGTTCGAAACACAAAATTTGATGCAAACTCTTTGTTCAATATTTTTTTCCATTGTTTTTTTCGCAACGCCCTACTGAGGTGAACTGGTTTCAACAGCTGCCGTAAACGAACTGTCTGACAGATCGCGCTCATTTTTGGCATAGTAATTAAGGACAGTGCTGCCAAACTACATAAACTTAAAATATCGAAAAATATACAGCGCGCGAATTTTAAATGAGAATTTCCGAAAACTTTTCGGTCTTAATGTATACAGATTTTATTATTAAAATAAAACATAAAAGTAATTTTCATTTTTCAATTTAGTTATTTTTACTATTTCGAACACGACTATAATAACTATGAGAAGGTTAATGCAACTGAAACGAATATATATACCATCGTAATATCTCTTAATATAATAAATTTGTTTTAATGTTATTTATGTTGCTGATGGAAAATACATATAAAACCACGCATTAAATTATACAACATATATATAATTACTTAAGAGCATAAAGATCCTTATATTACACAGTTAATCCTGATTTCATAGTTTATTAAATTTGCTTACTTAACTAACTAATCATCGAATTAAATCTGTCCAATAAAGCTTAAGCTCATTTCATCCGTGTCAATATACAACAAAGCAATTGAAATAAGTAATTTTAATCATTTCACTTGCACCATTAGTCATTCCCGCAATGCAGTAATTTTAATCCACCATTAAACATGCTTGACAGTAGCCGCCAGATCCAAATTACAAGAGAAAGCAATTAAATGCAGTTAAGCGTAATTAATGAAAATTCTATGATGTGTTTGAACCAATGAGATACTTTATTGCATTTTTTCCAATTAAATGAAAGCAAAAACTCAGCAAAAGTCAGTAGTAGGGGAAAAAAATAAACTAATGTAATAATTCTGCGGAGAAAGGTGAATAAAAAGTAAAGTTAAAAGCAAATCGTGCTCATTACAGAAGAAAACTTTTATTTATGTTTGAATTCAAAAAAAAATATTTTTTGGCAAAATAACTTTTCCAAAAGTTTGCCGATGCTATTAACCTTGAATTTTATACTATAAGGATATATGTTTTTTTCCTAAACTTTTTTAATGAAACTTTTTTATGTGCATAGTCAATAAACGCAAACAGAAATAAATTTCTGTGCAAGCATAGAAAATTAAGCAATGCCAAATGAAGCTTGAGGATGCAGAATTGATTTGGAATTTAACAGAAGTTTAATGTATTTCACTAAAATATTTCAGAGAAATTTATAAAGTTTTTATCTCAAACTAAGAATATAATGTTTATAATAATAAACAATTTGCTTAGGCTTGTAACTTAAACACAAGATATGCATGCACCTATGTGCAAATAGATAAAGCAACTAGTCTAAACATATTTAATCTGCTAAATGTAATCACAATCCTTGCCATGCTTAATCCAAGTTGTCTCACAACACCCAGATGGCACTCCTAAAAAGTTGCCCGTTGGGTAATGTGTTTATACTGAGTACAACTAGTTCTATTGTATACAAGATTTGGCAATGTTCAGTTAAATCATTTGTTATTTAAACACATCAGTAAACAACACCGGTGTGGACTGACCACAACCCAAAAATCGTACGTAGATTTGAATTAATATTATTATTTTTAATTGCTTTATTTACTGTATTTTAAATAAGTATTTTACGGTGCTTGAGATATTGAACTTCAAATAAGCCCCACATAAAAATTGATTGATAGCAATGTCATCAGCGTTGAGACTTAACGACAAATTTCTTAGGTGTTCATGGGAATCGCATAATCTGAAGCTTATAAAATCCCTTGGCTAAGATATGTTTCCATACTAACTCTCTATCAAAGATTGTTTCTTGAAAGAACTTGCCAGAATACGAGCATATATTCGGTTATTTAACAATAATCACTAAGAAAAAGATGTATAGTTTTACCCATATACAAAAAAAGAGATCCAAATCAATCTAAGAATTATGTATATAGAAATCTCCTTAATGTATAGTGTTGGTATTTGTATTATAGCGATTAGTGTTACTCAGTTGTAACCAACAATGACAATACTTATCTCGCGAGATATTTTTTATGAAATCACAATGAGCAAAAGATGTTGCTGAATGAAATATCTGATAATTGTATGACACATGAAAATAATAGAAATTAAATTTGTAAAAAATAATTATATTAAATTTGATTTTAATGGCAGTTGTCACGGTAATTGACTACTTTACGACTTCAAACCTGGGTATTTGAAATCTCAAAAATTTATTTTCGAATAATGAAATATAAGTAACCATTTTAAAACCATTGATAATGATTATTTGGCAATACTCGAAACAGTTCTATGTTCAGTCAACAAATTTTGTTCAAATAATAAAAAATAATTAAAAATTTTGTTGCCACAATTCACTACTGTTCGAAACCACCCTAAAAATTTTTTATTAATAATTCAAGCAAAAAAAAAACAATATCTGCAATATTTTCCATTTGCCTTTTCCTTTACTTTTCGTATTTTACAGAATCGTAATTTTATTTAGAGACAAATATTTAACGAAATTAGAAAATCTTTTTGAAATATTTCCAAATTACTCTATCCATTTATATTTAGAACTTAATTTTAATCAAAGTGATGCAAAAAAAACTCTTTCGACAACCAAAAAAAAAACATTCAATTACATTGAAACAACGCCAAAATGGCAACATAAGTTGACGCCAACATTGAATTTATTCACATTCAACAGAAAATTCTTGGATTTGCCTAATCACGGGACTATTTTTGCTTTATACAGAATTTCTCAGTATTTGCTGTCTAATCAACTTTATTTACTTTGTTGACAAAATGACAAGATATTTACCATATCACTGACATACAGTTCAAACGTTTATTTACAAACAACATTGTGAGTTGTTACAATGTTTAAATTTAAAATTAATTTAATTTAAACATATTAAAAATAAAAATGTAATAATCAGTTTTGTGAAATTGTAACAAAATTAATGTTACTCATACGCTACGTGGTCCCTCAAGCAATCAAGTATTAAAATTAAAAAAATTAAATATATTTAAATTGTTGAAATTTTTTCTTTGAAATAAACGTTCACAAGTTCAAATGCAAATGCAATTATAACAATTTAAAATTAATTCTTTTTTAAATATTTTCATATGTATTGTGGTCTACAATTCCCAAGCCAAATCAGCGTTAAAATTTATAAATTTTTAATTATACAAGTTTCGCCTCGTAAACATGCACTTAAAATGTACATAAACTCCAACAACAATAATAATAATAACAACAATTATAACAACAACAATAACCACAACAAAATTGCTTAAATCTCGTTTCCTAATTTTTATATTTGCAATTACAACAAAAACAATAAAGCAATAAAAACGGAAGACACGAAAATAATTGTTGAAAAAATATAGCTAAAAATGCGAAAAATTTTAAATGAAATAAAAATAAAAGAAGTTGAATAAAAAACAAACACAATTTTTACATTTAACCAAAACAAAACAGAGAAAAATATAAATAAATAAATCAGAACAGCAAAAACAATGTTGCAAGGGAAACAATAATAATTTTATGTCGTGCTTATGTACATTTCATTCAGTTTTGTTATTTTTTTTCTTCTTTTTTTTTTTCTTCTTCACCAACAGGACTTACATTTTTCAAGTGTATAAATCCTTCTTTGCACTCGGGAGAATAAAAGCAACAATCGCTACGAATCTCATTTGGTAGTAAATGGTTACCCTCACCGACATAATAGGACGATAAGGTAAAAGTACACATACATTACTGTATGTATACATTGAAATACTTGTACATGTATATGTATGTGTGCTTATCTGTGCTTTAAAGGAGAAGCACTTACAATCGCTTTTCCAAAAGTGAATTTCAATCACACTGAACTTTCAACTGGAATCACATTAAAAATACATTTCCACTCATATATTTTTATAAATTTTGTAAGGGAGCAACTGCTGCTGGAAATCAGTAGTAGCAGCAGCAACATTGCCAATACTGCTACTAACAAAAACACACAACAAATTTAACAACATTAACAACTAAAGTAAGTACATATATTTTGCAAAAAGAAAGTGAAGAAATAAATAAATGGAAGGAGAGGAAAAGGTGATTTTCTATTTTATTTTCTTTGATTTGTTTTAAATGGAAATGGAAAACAAAAATATTTTACATCGGTCATGAAAATAATGTAAAGAATACTACATACAATATTTAAATATAAATAAACAAACACAAACTATAAGATTTTTTAAAAGAAATTAAAATATTAATGCTTGTAGAAAATAATTTTAAATAAATAAACTATATGCAATGTTATTGTGCAAATTTTGAGAGGATTTTCTGTGAGGATCTTTATACACTCCGTTATTTATAAGAGGAAAAATTCAAGTATAAAGTACTTTTCTAAACTTCTATTTTATAAAAACTATAACAATGTATTGATTTTAGCTGTATGTACATATTTTTAATAATGAGTTATGATGCTACTCCTTGAGAAGTTGTTACAGTTAGTTACAGTGATAGTAATCACGCACCTATCTTAGTCATAACTTAGACTAAATCATCGTAACGAACCAACATTAATCTTTACACAAAGGGTTAGGATATAATATCTTCCAATAATCGATTAAGATATTCACTAAAAAACCTTTTTGAAACTTTGCTTAAGATTTTATTCTACAATCCTTAAAATTAAAAGATTAGTTCTCATATTATAATATGAAAAATTATCAACATAATCTTTGCAGTCTACAGTGTGTTGCCTAGCAGTCTTAGAGAAGCCTACACACCCATAATATGCTTAAGTATTTAACCTTTTTGGTTCTTGAAAACCGTTTTAGTTCTTCAGATTCATGTCTAGTTTAATTCTCTTTGTAAGTCTATATTTCAGTCATGACTGCACGTGCACCAATTGAACGACGTAGATTAACGCAGAAAAAACAAATACACAAAACGTTTTGTTGCAGTCATGATTACTCTCGAAATCAGTCTCTAGACTTGTAGACTGTAGATCTTAGACTGTAGATCGTAATCTGTAGCATCTAGAGTGTAGATTACTCGAGAATAATCATTTTTAAGCTAATTTTATAAATTATAACATGGTAAATGTCACATTTGCAATCGCTTATTTTTATTATAAATTTCCCTTTCTCTAAGATGTTTCTAATATCGTAAATGGACATGTATTTCCAATATTCTTTACTAAACAATATGAATCATAGTCGATTGAACACAAATCGACACGAAGTCTCATACTTTTTTATATAGAGACTCCAACATTTGCTTGGATTCAGAGATCCACTCCGTTAACATCCCATCAACAAGGATGGAAGTTTCTTATAATTTATATAATATAATTAAAATCGATTTATACTACTCATTTTGTGTATTTCAAAAATAATTTGTATAAATATTCTTTTATTTTTTTTTTTGTCTAATAGTCATGTTCATAAATACATCTTTGTTCTATACTCTATTTCTATACTCTATTTTTAGTTTTTAATTTTTAATTTTATATTATTTTAATTATTAATACTTATTTACGTAATAATACAAAACTATAGTTTTTATTATTGTCTATTGTAAAGATTAAGTATCTTGTCAAGCAGTGTACCTTAGTTAAAATTTTATGCTCTATCTGACCCCAATCGATATCAATTATTCTGCCTTCTAAGTCAAGGTTATATTGCCTATAGTAAATATACTACATTTTTTACCATAGAAACTTTTTTAAGCCATATCAAAGCGAAATAGTTACATAGAATACTTTTATAAGTATCATTTTCTTCAATAATCTCTCTTCTATGATCGGAGAAGAAATCATCCTGTTAAGATGGGAAGTTAAAATATCCCGTCAATTATTTGACCAACAATCATAATACTGATCTATCGAAACAACGAATCATATCTTTAACTTAAGAACTAACGACAGTATCACTACCGACTATCACTAGGCATATCTGTCAATTTTTGTCCGATTATGGATTCAGTTGTGGGCAAAGTTAAATCACATTTAAGCTTAGATCCACTAAACCGAATAGATATCTGATATTTAAATCAGTTACATCAGTTGTATACTTCATCAAACAATCATAATTTCATTTAGTAAAGATCTATTTCTTCATTATGTATCTATTTATCCTCTATGTAAGTGTCTTTATTTAAGGATTTAATTTAATTTTATTAAAATTTTTTATATATTTTACTTAATATCTAGGAGTTTGTATCGATTATTCAATTTAGTTTTAATTAAATTTATTTTTGTAAGTTATGTATGCCTTTGTGTATATATGCCACTTCTTACTGTCATATAAAGTATGTATCATATATAATACATATATATACACAGTCATAGGGGAAATTATTCAATGAACTAAAAATATCTTGACTCTAAGTGTAGTTCACATCAGCTTAAATGACAGCATTGGGAAAATAAAATAAAATTCAGCCAAAGATTAAGTGAAATACTTAGCGTTTCTGTGACATTGTTGCAGATACCAGAAATTCCATTTCGCTCCCTTTTTTGTAAATTAAATTTAAATGTGTTGATATTACAAAACATTAAGTTGCTTAACTACACAAAATTGTAAATAAGCAGATTTGCATCTTAGTTCATTGCGATGTGTAAACGAGTGTGCCGTACCCTCTTGAATATTGATTTAACATTAGCGCATAGAAAAGGTCGTTTCAGAGTAAGAAGTTTTACACAAAGGCGCGTTCACACACACAGAAACTTAAAATGTTGATAAAGTTTTTAATGGGATTATTAGTCCCATTATAAGCAAAGTCATGATATGAATACTTGATTAATGATAATTCTTGCTATAACTCACTATAGTTGGAAAAGTTATTAAAAATGTGATAAGTTATATGTTACTCACATGGTAATGTAGTATTTGTATAATATACGATAATTATTTTAAAAATAGCTTGAATTTATTAAAAAATTGAATTTATTTAAAAAAGTAGTGAATAGAAATAAACTAATTACAGTTTCATTCTTATTAAATAAATATATACTTGAAGGTAGTAAAGGAATACTTAAGGGCATTTACGTATAAGTATTAATTATTTATATTGATAAAATTAACTCTACTATTTAATATTAAAACTGTAGAATTATTGATATGCCAGATTAAATGAAAATAAGATAATCGATCCTATATGATATAAAAACAATATAATCATCATCACTGAATCATCACTGAATGAAGAACATATAATAGTAACAATTATAATATATTAATATTATTATGCTAGAGAAAAATAAAGAAAGATTTAGGAACAAAATCATAAAGTCCACAAAATACAGTGGAGACTATATAAGAGTAATAATTAGCAATAATGAGATTGTTAGCAATAAAGTACAGAATGAAGGATTAAACAGCATATCAAAAACTTCACTGCATTACTTTCATCAAAAATATGCTAACTTCATATCTTATATCTGTGATTGTGTCTAAATTTTTATATATATAATCTACATATCTCTTCAGTTTGTAGTGTTTATCAATTTTCAAAATGCGACCATGAATCTGTTCTTATGCAAATGCATAGCACTCATCTACAGCAATAATTTCGTTAATTGATTCCACTTCCTCATAAAATATTCTATCAATTCAGTTTAAAAATCGTATTTGAAGTCCCATTAAAATTTTTGTAAATCAATTTTAGATTTGTTTTTTTTTAATGATTAAACCACTTATTATTCTTTTGGTTGCAATGCTTAATTAGATTTTTATGTATCTGTTAACCGTGATTAAATAATCTCAGTAGCATTAAAACTAAATCTTGAAAATGATTTTTAATTTGAAAAATCCTTGAACAGTCTGTTTTCCAAAAATAATACTCAGAATAAATTCATCTGATCTATTTTCCAATTTCTAATTAATAAATATCGAGTACATGTAGTTAGGTTTTAAGTAGTGGCAGTTATATGCAATAGCATTTGTTAATGAGTAAATGAGATATTAATTAAAAAATTATTTTATAATTTATGTTTAAATTTTAATTTGATAATTTTTTTTAAATTTTAATTTGTTCTTCGACCCAAAATAAAATATTTATATCTGCAAAGAGAAGATTTTACAAAAGTTTTATATGAACAATTATCTCTTCCGTACATTCAACATATTTCTACGCTCAAAGTTATACAAAATATAAAGACGTGACACCTATTTGTCATGTATTAACTTTCGGATACAGTATATATACAGTATATACAGTAAGTTGCAGATATGACTTATTGAATTATAGTAGTATTAAGGGTAGTAAATCTTGATTTGACTAGATGACATGAGAGTACTTAATTAGTCGTCTCCTTGACAAAACTTTGCAAGCAGATATTGTTATGATAATATTGACCATCAATACTAAGTGTCATACTGGAATTAATGACAATTAATATTTTAAAAATATCATATCAGTTTCTATGCACCAGTGCCATATAATATAGAAGTTAATTTGGCCACAGTTATATGCTGGAAATTGTTGTTTTTGGCAGACTAAAGAGCTGGTATATCTTTGCAATAACGTTGCTCAGCAGTAGATTATCTGTCGGCTTCGCTAATATCTGTATAAAAAGAATCTGTCAGACTAGAAGAAATATCGTCGATGCATGAAAGTCGATAAATCAACTAAACACAATCTCTATTATCATCTGTTGTAAATCTGGATCAGAAGCACCGGTATGGAAGGTTCACCTGTTTCTAATATTTGAAACTTATTAACGAATGTTCTTTTGGCTTTTATTCAAAGGTCTAAGACTTTTCTTGTTTGATTTCTTGCTAACACAAATAATTAACAGTTTTTAAAGTATTCTGTTTCATTCACAACCCAACGAGAATCTTAACCCATTTCCATTATGTATTGCTATTATGTACTTCAATTAATTTTTATTTCTAAAAGTTATATGTTTACAGCAACATATGTATTGTATGTTATATGCTATTTGAAATGGATTAAGAAACACAAAACAAAAAAAAAGGAGCATTACAAAGGAATTGTGACTCATAAGATTGACTATACGAGCGGAAAATAAAAAAGTAATTGAAGTGAAAGGGGGATCTAATCCTTCTCAATTAACTAATAAAGCCAATTTAAAGGATCGGCATAAGGCATTGATAAATACAAGTATTTCACCAATACTCATCCTCTAAATATGGCTGAGTATATTAGAGGTTGGGGCGCACAATTGTTTAAACCAAGTTCTGGACAAGGTTAACAAGTACGAATGGTAATGAAACTAAAATCCATTAAAACAAACTTTGTAAAAACTAAATATTTAATAAAATAAATTTTTGTGCTTACTTAAAATATTTATAGTATAAATAAATGATTTGAATTCGTGAAATAATTCAAATCAAAAGCAATATCGTTCCACGTGACGTATGAGTAACATTATTTATTCAACATAAATTACTTTCATAAACATATACCAAATAATTATTAGAACAATTTAGCGATTAAATTAATATTAGAATGTAATTTTAAAAAAAAAATATTCTAATATATAATTGCATTCAATGGTTTTTTATTCAAATTAGATTTAAACTGACATAACTAATCAATCATTTTATATAGTCTCTAACACATTTCACAGACGTTTCAACTGAATAATCCACTTGATAGGCAACAGACAAGAGTAGTCTAATGCCAAAATCTCTCAATATCACTTCAGTTACAGGAAATGACAAATTACATGACAGATTGTTTGTAAACTGAAGCGAAGAATACCAAAACCAGAAAGTGTAACTTAAAAGGTATTAAATTTTAATGAAAGCTAATGGCCGAACACATAATTTATCATTTGTGCTATAAGCAAATATGCCGAATACACAAAGTGACTTACATTAAGTGTGAAATAAGAAAGAGCAACGCATTTGGAAGGCAAAATGTTCATTGTTGACAAGAGCTGAGTAGGAATTTATTATGTCGTTGCAATCAAAAGAACAGCAGAACACCAGCAACAACAATAGCAACAACAAGGACATAACAGCAAGTTTTACATACAGACACACACACATATACATACGAAATACAAAGATTTTCAGAAATTGAACCCTTATAGCAGTTAAATGTTGTTTGTGTCTGTTATGGTTTTGTTTCTACGCCCACAATTGTAAACCAGCAAAGAAACCGAAGAGCTGGAAAGCTGTCATTGTTACTGGAGGCTATTTTACATGTTAACTTCAACTAATTTTACTTAATAATCTCTTCAAGAAGAGGAAAACTTTTCTCCTTGTTAACTTTTACAGTTCCATTAAAAGTAAAACATGATTTTGAAATTTTAAATTTCAGAATTTATCGGAATATTTTTTGACTTTTTCTTATAATAAGAGGAAAAGGTTATTTATAACTTTTTCTATGTTAAATTAAGTTTTTATTATTGGAAAAAGTTGAAAAAAATTATATATCAAAAAAGTGGCATTGGGGAACAGTACCGTCAGTCAATTTAATTCAGTTTACCTACTTACCTAGATATCTTTCTACTTACCTAAGTTTACCTAACTATCTACCTTTAAATGTATGCCAGAATTCCGAATTCAAGCTCCGGTTGAGATCTTAAATGTGACAAAGTAAATTGAAATATTTGTCTTATTTTAAATTAAATACATATAATTGAAATATATTAAATTATTAATATAAGGTTCCATCACGCATCGACTGACTCCTAGAGAGAATTGTGATGTCAAAGACACACCTCGGAAAATTGTGATGTCAAAGACGCACCTCGCCTTGATTGGCCAAGCATTCAATCATTATTAATTGATCAATGCCGATACGCAAGCTGTAAGAAGTTAGAGGAGGCACTAAACAACAACCACACGACAGTTTGGAAGCATTTAAAAAGAGCAAATCTAAAAATAATGTTTTATGTGGAACGTAGAGACCACGGTTGCCACTTGAAAATTTTTTCCTGTACCAAAATTGGTTTAAAAAGGTACCATTTCTGTAAAAAAAGGTCCAAAATTTTTTTAGACCTCTTTATTTTTTCGTTCTGTGTTTTTCATAGTGTTATAAACGAACAAAATATAAAACAGTGTAAAGTTGCATTTATAAAAAAAATTAATTGGAAATATCCACAATAAAGTTGGGTCATCAAAAATGTACCATTTTTTGAACATGAGTACCAAACGAAAAAAAAAGTACCAATTTTGGTACTAAAGTACCATAAGTGGCAACCATGGTAGAGACGCTCAATGCTTGGGTATCACGTGAATTAACGTAAAGAATGATGGTAATTCACCAATTTCTCTCATAGAAACGTTGTGGAAAGGCAACTAAATCAAACTATTTTCAAAACGAATCATTATAGCTAATTTGAGAATTTAAGATGTGCCCACCATATAGCACGTACCTGACACCATTTGGTTATGAAGCAGAGAAGTCCTTAACAATAAGTTTCTTTGAGTTCTTCTTAATGACTCATGTCTTACCAAATATTTAAACCATAAAAACTGAAGGATGTAAATAAATAAAATGTTAGACATGCATATATATTTACTTTATTAATTAGTTAATACTAGTTCTAGCGTTAATGCACGACATGATATGTTAAGCTTTAATTGTTACAACCATGGTTTTTATCTAATAGACTTTTTATGACGTTATTATCCTTTAACTACGGTGAATTAATACTAACACAATTAGCTGGATAAATATGCGACAGGAGCCATCCATACCAAACCAGGTTGTATTATTGTAACTATGAAGATGGAACAAATTTTATAAGCACACCTTTATCATTAATGTACAAAATCTGTTCTCGCATCTTCTGAATAGGTGCTTTCCATTAATTTAGATTAGATTAATTAGATGATAGATTAATATGATGATAACAAACGTAATAATATAGCTGACATATATATACAGTACTTTAGCCAAAGTGCTAGTAAGTAGCACCAAAATCAGCTATATTGAGTAAAAGTGAGAACCAATGGTAACAATAATAGCAACAACCAATTAAAGTGCTAGCTAAAAGCAGCAAAAATAAAATAATATGAGCGCAATAGCTACCTAACAGACCATGCAATGACTTAAAAGGAGAAAAGTGCTAATTGGTAGACCCTGAAATTACCAAAACGAGTAAAAATGCTGAAGTTAACAGCACTCAAAATAAAAACACTACCAAAAACTCTATCAAAACAGCACAAAATATAGCAAAATCAATTAAACGTAGTAGCTGACGTTATTTAAAATAGTCAAAGCAATGAAACAATGCTAGCTAACAACACTAAAATTTGGAATATATACGTTTTATAATACAACTAGTACAAAAGTTCAATATTTTACATAGAAGTTCAAAACACAACAAACAAATAATCAAGAAAAAGAGTAAACTCGAAACAGTCGATTACTTAATGTGCTTCACTTTTTAAAGCATATCTTATTAAAATAATTACAAATCCATTTATATTACCAAAAAAAAAAATGATTAGCCCAAATTCTTTTAAACTTTAAAAAAAGTAGACAAATGCCATCCGCATTTCTTGCTACCCACGGGTTAAAAATGTAAACCATACGCTGAAGCATTAGTAAATCTCCTTCTGCCGGAAGACAAATGACTTCAGTGACCCGAAGCAATCTTTTGTAAGATTATTGCTTAAAGCACAGTTGTTGCTAGTCGCGTTTGTTGAAAATTCGTCTTTTTCTTTAGAAATTGTTTAGCAACAGGTTTTTTTTTCCTCCTCAAAACACTTTTATCCTTCCAGCATCCCCTCGATATACGGAAAACTTTTTTGTAAGAATTTTTGGAATTTGAAAAAAAAAGTTTTCTTATGCGTAGAACGTGCGAAACGCGGTTGATATTTTTTTCTTCTCAGCCGGGTAAATTGTAAATGAGTTTTTATTACAGTTTTTATTGATTGTGTCCGTTAAAAGTTTGTGTGATTATGTAAGTGAAAATGTCAGAGCGTTCGCTATTTGAGGCTCACAGATTTAAAACGGATATTAATGGTTACTCTTTATGCAAATGACGCTGTAAACCGCCTATGGCATTTTAACTTTTACCGCTTAAACGTATTCAATTTGCCACTGTTACCGTATTCAAAACTTTTATTGCTTTTATTCTGCTTATTAGATTTAAACAAAGGACTACGTGCAAGCATTTTATTCTATTTTCTGTTGAAATTGGGTTTGATATTATAATTTGGTACATTTGTGGTACGTTTGTTTAGTGAATTTTGCGGTTTGAAATAGTTAATCAAAATTGAAACATAAATTATTCATAAATAATTGATATAATTGTGGTTGAATATTGAGTTTTTGAAGAAATTATAAACACATAGCATATTTATGATACAATATTGTTACAATTGTGTTTAGAATTTTGTTAATAGAATAATATAAAAGTAATTGAATTATATAAATAGGTCTAAAACTATAAGAAATCCATTAGAAATCGGTTATCACTACTTCATAGTTTTCAATTAAAAATAGGGTTTTCAAGCAGACGTGTTTGAAAATTATTTTTTTAATTATTTTAAATATTGATTTTAATAATTTTTGAATTGAATTTAAATTAAATTCAATATTTGTTGACATCAATAGTAAAAGTATTAAATAAACGAATTAAATGGTATTAAATAAATATATAAAAACTACCAAGCGATTTGAAGTTCTCACAGTTGAAGTGGTTGAACACATCCCCTTAATTGAGTTAATAAGATTAAATATTGGTTATAACATGACAACTTAAGTATAGAATATAAAGTAATACAATTAATACAACTTGTGACTATAAAAATTACCAAGTTTGTATAAAAACTCAATTTTACCAAAGTTTGTACGGTGGCAAACTTGAGCACTTCAAAAAAATAATAGACTATGTTCAGCCACTTTTATACAGAATTTGTATATGTCCAGAAATATGTATAAAAATTATTATTATACCACGTTTTTTATATCAATTTGACTTTAAATAACTGCTTGTTTGGTGAGCACACTGATTATAGTTCCTAAGTAAGAATACTATATAACCTATATTCAGCCTTCTTATATAAAGGTTACTTATTTACTTTAAATTCTTTGATCAGTCTTCTCCACGTACGGACGTGTTTTATAGTGCTCTTGCAAAGTTTTACTAGTTAGCGGGTGTTTAGCGCGATAACTACATACAAAGTTCAAGATAAACGAAGTTATTGAGTGCTGAATCGCAGTATATATGCAAAAACTATTGAAATAGTGAATAAATGTTCAAATCAATTGTTCGTATTTATATTGTGATAGCATAAAGATTTTGGCGCTCTTGTAATAATTCGCCTTATTTTGGAACGTAAATTTAATTTAAATTAAACAAATCTGACAGAGACAGATAGTTACACTAGTGTCTGGTTTTTCTATACACAAACACATAAAAGCTGATAGAGACAGCAAATAAAAGCTTTTAAACTTAAAATAATAAACTAAAATAAGTGTTGCAAAACGCTAAAACGAATTTTGGATAAAATTAATTATCCATAAATTTAATACGTGTTATTTTGTGAAAAATTTGGAACACTTATATTAATATTTAATATTTATTTTATTAAAATAATAAAAAATTTATTTATATTAATATTTGAATATTTATTTGCATTTAAAATACAACTTAAACAAAATCAAATGTGATATATGGTACATTTTTATACTAATTAACATTTTAATTTAACCGATTCTTTTTTTTTTTAAAAATAATTTAATCTTATTAAAATAATTTCTACTCAAAAATCACTTGTTCTGCTGCATGGGCGATACGCTAATTTATGCGAACGCTCCAGTGCATAGCAAAATAAGATCAACGAAAACCAAACATTAACTAACACAATTTCAAATAATGAGTGTTCAACGAAGTCCCTTAGCAACACGAAGCCAAAAACAGCTACAGGCCGAAAACAATTCAAACTCAATTGAAAAAAACTACGACACTTGTTTAAACCAAAAACTAGGTAATATATCTCACTCTTGGAGTGAACAATGCCGTACCCCACTGATAAGCTCACCTCATACGCTCACGGTGGGACTCTCCCCATCAAATCTAATAGCACATTCCTGCTCAACATCTACATGTACTACAAATAGCGTCACAGTATGCACTGCAAACTCGATAACTAACACCTTGAGTTCTACATCAACTCAGATATCCGTTTCGTCTACTCATGCCTTATCTTTACTTCCAACAACTTCGGTAAGTTCAATCGCTAATATATCAAACAATATACTGAACGAAATACCTACTACATCAAATTGCGCTATGTTCTCGACACCTGTGCACAAAGAGCAGAACAGCCAAAAAACTTTCAAAGTACATACTCAATCGAAGGGAAACTCAAGAGAAAACTCATTAAGCAACTCTTCAATACAAAAAATTAATCTTCCAAAAGAAAGTCAGAAAAGAACTCGTTCAAGTCCTGAAATTCGTCGTTCAAAAAATGCTGAACAAACTAAAAAACAAGCTAAATTAGATAGTTACTGGCTAGACAATCCAAGCCGTTCCGCAAATAGATTTTCAGTACTAGAAACAGAAGAGGAAGAAGTTGAAGAAGTGACACAACATGCCGAAAAGCAGCCCAAACCTCCACCAATATTCGTAGATAGGGTGAATAACATAAATCCTCTCATAAATCTTTTGTCCTCACAAGTAGAAAACAATTTTGAGCTAAAAGTTTTAAACAACGAAAAGGTAAAAATCCAAGCAAAAACAACTGAGTCTTATGTTACAATAGTAAAGCAACTAGAATCGAAAAAAACCGAATTTTATACCTACAAGCCTAAAGATGAACGAAATTTTAAAGCTATCCTGAGAAATATGCATTCGTCTGTCAATACCGAGGACATTAAAACAGCTCTGGCGGAAATAGGTCATAAAGCTCTAAACGTGTTCAATATGAAACACAGAGAATCGAAAAAACCACTTCCTCTCTTCATTGTAGAACTTGAGCCTCAACAAAATAACAAGGAGATCTACAGCATAAAGAATTTGATGCATAGTCGAGTCACGTTTGAGCCTCCTCGTCCTAAACGAGACATCCCTCAGTGTAGTAACTGCCAAGACTATGGCCACACGAAAAGTTATTGTCGAAGACATCCGAGGTGCATCAAATGTGCAAAAAACCATTCTTCGTCTCAATGTCCAATCCAAGGAAGAAGTACTGAAGTCAAATGCGTATTATGTGAAGGAAACCATCCTGCAAATTATAAAGGCTGTTCGATTTATAAGCAGCTACAAACTGCGAAATTTCCAACACTAAAACCTAAACCAACAACAACTACAAACAAAGAAACTGACGAAGAAAAAGACAAAGTTTCTATCCCAAGGGATCCCAAAAGAAGTTATGCTAGTGTGCTAGTGGAACAATCACCTAAATCTCATACTATTCCTAAATCTCCAGATACCATGAGCGAAGTTCTAATAGTAGTTAAGCAAATGTTAGAACAAATCACTACGTTAATGAATGTTCTTGTCACGCTGACGACTAAATTATGTCCGACAGTGAATTAAATATAGTGCTCTGGAATGCGAATGGGCTGTCAAAACATTGTTTAGAGCTACAAGAATTTTTAAAAGATCAAAAAGTAGACATCATGCTAATATCCGAAACACGTTTTACTTCAAAACATTATTTTAAAGTACCAGGCTATGACTTTTACCACACTATGCATCCCGATGGAACGGCTCATGGGGGAAGTGGCATTTTAGTTAAAACAAATATATTACACTTTGAAATGCAACAATACCGCACTGAAGAGATTCAAGCAACCAGCATATCAGTAAAAGATTGGTGTGGCTCAATCACAATAACATCAGTATACTGTCCACCAAAACACGCAACTAAGACGGCAACATATAAAAAATTCTTTAGAACCTTAGGTAACAGATTTATTGCGGGGGGAGATTTTAATGCTAAACACGTTGAATGGGGCTCTCGGCTTTCAACACCCAAAGGACGACAGATGCTTGCGGCTATAAGAAGCGAAAACCTTTCAACTATCTCGTCTGGAGAACCAACTTATTGGCCCACGGATCCCAAAAAAATGCCAGACTTGTTAGACTTTTGTGTTACTAAAGGAGTGCGACAAAACGACACTTTCTGTAAATCTAGCCTTGATCTTTCATCAGATCACTCGCCAGTATTATTACGGATAAAATCGAATATACAACTTAAAGTTCAAAAATGTTATCTGCACAACAAATTAACCAACTGGGATGCCTTTAGGCATACACTTAAGGCATTACTTGATGAAAAAACGGCGCTTAAAACAGACGAAGAAATTGCGCTTGCAACTGAACATCTTATAAGGAGTATTCAACAATCAGCCTGGAGATCCACGCCTTCAAACATGCAACAATTCCCCACACCATTATGTAGTACGACTCAAGAACTTATAAGAGCCAAAAGAGCAGCCAGAAGGCGCTGGCAACAAACCAAATCTCCGAAAGATAAAAAACTTTTTAATGTGCTGATCAAAAATCTAAAAGAACATCTGAAAACAACCAGAAATTTGGAAATACAAAGAAATCTCCAAAGACTAGACGCAACTACTTCCACCAACTACTCTCTCTGGCGAGCAATCAAGAAACAGACAACAACGCACAATGCACCAGTAAAAAACGAACTTGGGCAATGGGCCCGAACAGATACAGAAAAATGCAAAGCATTTAAGGACCATCTGTCTTCAGTTTTTGTTCCAAACATTAATGAAGCCCCAAATAGTATATCTGAAGAGATTAGAGAGGTTTTACTGCAAACGCACCAACTGGACCTTCCAATACAAAAATTCTCCATTTTCGACATAAAATTTGAAATCAAGAAACTAAAAATAAATAAAGCACCCGGCTATGACCTAATTACTTCAAAAATATTAAAGGAGTTACCGGATGAAGCAATAGTACTGCTGCGAAACATTTTTAATTCTATTGTCACAAAAGGCTTTATCCCTCCTCAATTCAAGGTGGCTCAAATCACCATGATACTCAAACCTGGGAAAACGGCAAAAGATGTTAAGTCATATAGACCAATTAGTCTTCTACCGGTTATGTCAAAGTTGTTGGAAAATTTATTTCTTACCAGATTAATGCCCATTGTCAATAGAAGGAGACTAATTCCGGAATATCAATTTGGTTTTAGAAAAAAACACAGTACAATAGAGCAAGTACACAGAGTGGTTAATGTCATACATACAGCATTTGACAAAAAGAAGTACTGCACAGCAGCATTTCTGGACATATCCCAGGCATTTGATAAAGTTTGGCATAACGGCCTATTGTTTAAGCTTAAAAAGATGCTCCCAATTAATTACTATATTTTCTTAAAATCTTACACCGAATCACGATATTTCTTTGTAAAACAGGGGGATGAAATGTCAACTTTGCAGCCAATTCAGGCTGGAGTGCCACAAGGCAGTGTCTTGGGACCAGTGTTATACTTACTCTTCACTAACGACTTGCCTACCACCGTTGGTACTGAGATTGGAACTTTTGCCGATGATACTGTGGTAATTGCTACAGACGAAAATCACCAGTTAGCATCAAACAAACTCCAGCGAGCGCTAGATAACATTTCCCAGTGGCTTAAAACCTGGAGAATAAAAGCAAATGAGACTAAGTCTTCACAAATAACCTTTACAATGAGAAGGAAAAATTGCCCTCCGGTACGACTTAACGATATCTTAATCCCTCAATCTACCCAAGTGAAATATTTAGGAATACACTTTGACACAAAACTAACTTGGAAGCACCATATTTTTACCAAAAGAAAAGCACTTGGCATCAGAATGCGGGAGCTCTACTGGATACTAAACAAAAGTTCAAAGCTTTCCGTGGAAAATAAACTTCTTATCTACAAAGCGATACTCAAACCAATCTGGACATATGGCATTGAACTCTGGGGAACTGCTGCATCTTCAAATATTGAGATTATTCAACGTTTTCAATCAAAAACCCTTAGATTAATCTTAGATGCTCCTAGATATATAACAAATGAATGTATACATCGCGATCTCAACGTTCCGGTAGTTAAGGATGTCATAAAAAGCCAAGCCAGTAAACACAAAAAACGTATGTTAAATCATCCCAACCTCTTTATGAGCAGAATTATAGCAGAAGGAAGAACGTTCACACGCCTCCGCAAACAAACGCCATTGGAACTTTAATGTGCCCGACTTCAACAGACGGATGTGCTACTGAGCTCAGTCCATTCAAGCTCAAAATGGTCTTTTAAGTATTTAGTCACTTTTAAATATTGTTTATTGTCTACTCTGAATTGACAGATCGCAATAAAAGAAAATAAAATTAAAAAAAAAAAAAAAAAAAAAAAATTTACTTTACTATGTGGCTATAAAAACCCGTTACCTGGTTTCGGCTAATCACAGCATGTCTCTCCAAGCGCCTTTGCTGTGTGTGCGCCTTATGCAGTCTCGTAATCAAGTTCGATTAGTGCTCTGTCAACTTGATTACTTTACCGGAGATACGGTCCTACCTCTACGATTTCTTCCTCCAACTACTACTTCAAAGACTTCTTTCGCTGAAGCATCTTTATATATTCGCACGACATGACCACGCCATCGAAGCCGCTGGTTGCAAATTCGCTGAATTATAGCAAAGTCGTGATAAAGATCGTACAGCTCGTGGTTCATTCGTATAAGGTAAGCTTCGCTAACTCATGGGGGATTAAAGATCTTAAAAAGAATTTTTCTCTCGAACACTCCCAATTTTTTTATCTTGAATGATTTAAATCAATTTATAAAAAATTCAAGACACTTTAAGACACATAGATTGGAATTTATAATTGTGTTGTCCATTGAATTTTAATAGTAAAAATTTCTAACTAATACTGGTACTAGTACATAAAAACATTGTTATTATCATAAATTTATTTCAATTTTAAAATTCTTTTTCATACACCTTAAAGCAAATTTTGAACTTTTATTATAAAGCATAGCTGTATCGTTATCAAATCCTACTTTAATCAAATTCTAGTCCTAACAATTTTCTTATAATTTCCATTTAATTTCAGCTAAATCATATTGATTTTCTAATAATCTGCACGCATATTCATAAATGAATGTTTTTATAAACAGAAACAGGAAACAAAACAGAACCCACATAAAACATAATAAATAAAAACATAAATAAAAATAAATAAACAACACAGGACTCATAACTTTTCTCATTAACATCAAATCAAAGTCACTAACACCAAATCAGAATGGAATGCAAGCAATTTTGTTTATGGTGGACGTTTCCATTTTCCCCAAAGTCCTTTTGCAAAACTAAAATATTTTGCTATTTCCACTTCCACTGGCAAACCTAAATGTAAATAAAAACCGTGCTGCACCCTTGTCACGCACTGCCAACACACACCGCACTCTTCGCCCCTCCCTCCAGCGTATGACATGTAAATATTTGCAAAAATCGTTTGACTTCGTTGTGATTGTTTTTCATAAAAAATATATTTCGCTTAGTTTCCCATATTTTTTTGCCATAACTTACCACGCCTACCTGCTGATAACACAAATAAGCATCAACACTAAATAAGTGAGGCAGTATGCCAAGTGTTACTTTGATTTGCATGCTTTTAGGCGTACACCGTGCGTATGAGTGATTTTTTTGGTAGCTTGAAAATATGTTTTTGTTTGTTTTGCGCATTTTTTTGCTGTCAAAATAAAGGACAAAATCTGAAAAATTATGATATTTTCACACATACAGTGACAGAGAAAAAGGCACGAATATGTTGAATTGCTAGACCGGAAGTTGATAAATACGCGCGCCAACGCATACCACTCGTCAACGCATCAGGACACATACCAGCGGTGCGTTCAAACGCGTTCTGGTGACTCACAGGCTTCGTTGTGGCCGCGTTTATTTATTTTTGTAAAATACTGCAAAATTTTCATACTGAACTTTTATTTACTTTGAAAAATGTTAAGCATTTCGTTGTGGCATTTTAAATATTTTAGCTGGAAGCGCGTAGGAAGGGAAGAGATTAATGTTAAATCGCTTCATGTAGTTATTTAAATTAATATCATGTAAAACTCAATTTGCTTTATTAATGAATGTATAATAAAGTTCATAAAAATTTAATGCGTGTGAATTATATGAAGTGTGAACTTATTTTCCCTAACGATTTACAATAAAAACTGAATAATCTATAAATCACATTGCAGTGCATCTCTGCATAACAATAAAAACATTTTGATAATGTTTCTTTATGTATTTCATATTACACTTCAGGTCATCTTTTTTTTTAAATTAAACGTTTGTTTAATATTTTTTAATATATTCCATATTTCGATTATCCCCATCATCGGAATCAGAACTCTAAAATTAATAAACATTAATTAATTTACAAAAAAAGAGGATGACCTTTACCTGGGTATAAAATATATAAAAACTATTATTATAAAAAATCGTTTTGAGCATTTTTTTATTTTTTAGATAATCGATATGAGTAGTAATTAATTCATGATTAAGTTTGTTTATCATCTGGTTTCGTATTATTTAAGTTGAAAATTTTTTTCAGCTATCAGACCAACCACAATAAAACGCTTTTATTTAAAAATTTTAGAAGCAGATATTTCGTTCTTTATTTTAGAACATCTTCAGTGCTTAATTTTTTAATAAAAAGCTTAACTTAAGGTTTATAAAATTACAATTAAAAACAATATATACGTAAAGTAACATATATCTAAAATCTTTATTTCTAAAATAAAGAACGAAATATCTGCTTCTAAAATTTTTAAATAAAAGCGTTTTATTGTGGTTGGTCTGATAGCTGAAAAAATTTTTCAACTTAAAGTAATTAATTCAATCAGGCAGTAATCTCTACTCCGAGGCTTAAAGCTTCTCCACATTAAAAAGTAATGATAATGGTCTGAGTTCAATTCTTACTCTTTTTAGTCCTACTTTAAAAAATATGAAATTAAATTTTTATATTAATAAAAATATTTTGTTAAGCATTTTTTTTATTTTTCAGTTAATCGCTATGAGTATGGTAGTAATTAATTCTTTTAGGCAGTAATCTCTACTTTGAGGCTTAAAGCTACTCCACAGTGAAAAACCAATGATAATGGCCCGAAGTCTATTTTTACTCTTTTTTGCTTCACTTTTTGATTATAAAAGGATTTAACTATATAATTTAAATACAAAAGCTCATTAACATACAAATTTTATCATCTTAACACTCGAATTAAGATGATCCTAATGTGGCTGACTCTCTAGGAACAAAAATTTTAAGTCTTGAAGACTGAAATAAGTTTAAGCCCACAACAATTCAAGTACAAAAGCTTATTAAGACTTAACAAATTAAGATGATCATTATGTGACTGACTCTATAGGAACCAAAATTTTAAGTCTTGAAGATTGAAATTAGTTTATATCCACATAATTTTTTGAAGTTTCAATAAATCAAAACTGAAGTTGTTATGTTTAGTAAGATAACTACACAAGACAATTATCTTAATGACTAATTTTATTTAACCATTATCTATACTTAAATCTAATAGATTATAATATATTAAGCTTTTTAAGTGAATAATTAAGTTTAGTAAAATAAGTATGTAAAATCAGTAAGTTATTCGAGTAGTTATAACAAAAGTCATAATAGAGGAAGAGAGCAAAATATTCCCTTTAGCTGCATATATAATCCTCATTACAATAAAATCATTTAAGATAACGTTAATAGGTATCTACTACTAACATTGGTAGTTAGTAAAGTTAATTGCAGATGATTGTATATTCATTATAGTAATAACAAAAACTTACAGCTTTTGATATTAAACAATATCCGGCTAAATGAAACGAGAAAATTGCTAAAATAATAGAAACCCACATACATACATAGAACTTGCTTATATATGTGATTTGTTGATGATAATATTGAGAATAAGTTCTTCGTAAGACCATTGGTCTACAGCCGTAGTCAACAGCTACCTATACCAAGTGAACTATGAGCTTTTCGAATTTGGATAGTGACACTGATATGGTTCTGCGAACTAACAGTTTCGTAGGCTAAGTTATAGCAAAAGAATAAAATTCAAATCTCCAGTAAAAAATTATTTGAAGAGTAGTCAGAAAACAGAAAGCAGATGAAAGTCATATATTTAGTGAAGTAATCAGCATTAACCCCAGTTCATATACGACACTGTATGAGTGGAATCGGGGGGCTACTCTACGTTAGTACATCACTTTAAAATTAATATTTAAAACCAAATTTTTTTATTTTAAGTAGTCATTAATTTATTTAAATAATGTGTACCGTCAATGCTCAATCATTAACATATGAGGTTGTATAAAAGTTGTCGTTAAATATTTGTTACTCAAAAATGAAAACCATCCCTTTATAAATCCATTATAAATCCTTTATATCATCTAAATTCATCTATCCATTTATAATAAAAAATTTATTTATTTTATGTATTAATAAAAATTTAATATGGCTTTAAGTTCATATATTGATATTTTTAATAATTTATTTAGTAATTTAAATATTCTTCTCTGTGAAGATCTTAAACAAATAAATGATTCAAATTTTCCATAGATGCAAAAAAGTATGATTTTCTTATATTCTCAATATTTACTATAATATGAAGTGACAAAGTCTTCTTAAAAATCTGCAGTTTTCTTTTGATAATTTAATCATTTTAAGAATAAAACTCAATAATGTCTTCATAAATTGAATAATAATCATCTTTAACGCCTTAGTGAGGTGCTATGGTGTGGGTTAATCGCATAATTGCCAAATCAATTGAATTTAAAGTATTCTTATAATTTTCCTTTCAATTGTTTTCACACCTTTTTCAAGATGCAAAGATATAAATAATTTTAGTTTTTCTTTTATTTTTTTTTTTATTTCCTTTTAGATCTTAAAAATTTCTTTTATTTTTACTTCTTTACTGAATTGTTCTATTGTCTGTGAATCCGCCTGGCACAAGTTCAAAGCACAACTCGGCATAAGCTGACAGCAAATTCTATATGTCAGCATGTCACAAACATTTTCATGCAAGTGCCTGTGTGTGCATGTCTGTGCATGTTGAGTGTGTGGATATTTATGTTCTTGCATTCATTGAGATTCTTTTGTGTTGTGCAAACAATAAACTCGATGAATTACGATTTACTAAATGCAATCGAGAAAGAATGAACTCGCATGCAATCCACAATGGCACATTTGATAATAAATTCACACGCCAGTTGCTTTCAAGAAAGGAGAATTCTATAACAATGCATTAATTTACATTGCAATTAAGGATTTCATTTGATAACCGCTTAAAAAATGTTTTAAACACAGTGGAGGTAATTACACAAAATTATATTTAATTGACTTAGTCGTGGGTGAACTTATCTTTAAAACTTCAACAAAATGTGTTAAAAAAAATTTATTTAATAATATTTTTTGATATATGTTAATACTGATATACTGATTTAAAAGAAAAACCCTAATTGCTTAATTGATTAAAGAATGTAAACTACTTAAAATAATATTTTATATCAATAAACCATTTAGTTTCAATTAAATTTTAATTAAAATTTATTAATATTTATGCCAAACATAATATATTATTTTGCTTTTAGCCATATATTTTTACACTTAACATTTACAATTCTACTAAGAAATTTAATATACCTTATATAAACCTATATATAATTTAATTACAAATTATATCAATCAACAAATTATACGTATGATGTTATTTTCATGTTTCTTTCAAAATTGATATTTTTATTTAGTAAAATCAAAATAAATATTATTCAAAATTTAATTTTCTTATATTTTATAACAAGTAACACAAAATCAATATTTTATTATAAACATAAGTACACTGTAAAAGCCAACTTCATATAAATATAAACAGTGGCGTAGCATAAAATGAAAAAGTGGTGCACAAAGTAAGTGTATTCTGTATATAATTATATATATATATAATTTTATATGAAATTTTATTCTATATTTTAATTGTTGTATTAACAGGTCACTGTCTGATCGCATCACATGCGCATAAACTAAACCTAGTTCACAGCGATACTTGTAGGAAATGCAATGAGCCGAATGCAAAGGAAAGTCTGAAGCATCTGCTATGTAACTGCCCAGAACTCTCGAGAACTCGACAAAAATACTTGGGGGTTGTCAGTTTTACCGAAGTGGAGCACATACCTGAGGTTTCTGTTGATATTCTAATAAAATTTGCTAATAAAACGCGCATCCTAAGTGATGCAAAGAATCGATAAAAATAAAACTCTAACTGGTATCGCAATAGACCGTAATGGGCTACGCGTGGTCTTCTTGATCTGCTAGTATAACCTAAGATCTAAATATATATTTTTTGAGAGGTATAGCAACCCAATTTCAAAATCTCGCAACGTCACTGCATATAATAAGTCTTGTGAATTTAATAAATGTGAACATGCCACAACAATTCTGACCAAATTCAAGTTAATCAATTACAAAATATTTAAATTGCCTAGTATAGGTAATTTCCCTTATAATTTTACGGGTAAAGATAACAAGTTTCATATTTTATGATTTCTACAGGTACTGCAATGAAAATACTAATTTATAAGAAGTTAAAAACTTTATGTTAAAAGGTATTTTATCTGAACGTTTCTGTGCATACATTGTGACCGAAAAGTTTTCGGGAAATTTTAAATAAAACGCAAAATTCTTAACCTTCATCAATATTTATTTTATCTCCTTCAAAATATGCTCCATTAGAAGCGATACACAAATGCCAACGTTTCTTCCAATCATCAAAACATTTTTTATAGGCGCTTTCCGGTATGGCTTTGAGTTCCCTCTGCGAATTCTGTTTTACGTCTTCTATGGATTCAAAACGCGTTCCTCTGAGTGGTAATTTGAGGTTGGGAAACAGGAAAAAGTCACACGGTGCAAGATCAGGTGAATACGGTGGCTGTTCGATGGTATTTATTGAATGTTTGGCCTTAAAATCGTTGATAATGTTGAACAAATTGAGGTGAATCGGAACAAGCCGGGCGTTGACACGTCGCATACACAAATTGTCCACCAAAATCAAACGAGCCATCTCACGACCGATGCCTAGCTCTCGTGCTATCTCTCTAACACTCACATGAGGATTTTTGAACACGATTTCCTTTGCCTTTTCAATGTTTTCGTCGGTGGTAGAGGTCGAAGGTCGTCCAGAACGCGGCATGTCTTCGACGGTCGTACGACAGTCCTGAAAGGCTTTGTACCACTCATAAACTTGAGTTTTCGATAAAACTGATTCCCCATAAGCCTTTTGTAGCATTCGCAACGATTCTGCACACGAAATTTCGTTCGAAAAACAAAATTTGATGCAAACTCTTTGTTCAATATTTTTTTCCATTGTTTTTTTCGCAACGCACTACTGAGGTGAACTGGTTTCAACAGCTGCCGTAAACGAACTGTCCGACAGATCGCGCTCATTTTTGGCATAGTAATTAAGGACAGTGCTGCCAAACTACATAAACTTAAAATATCGAAAAATATACAGCGCGCGAATTTTAAATGAGAATATCCGAAAACCTTTCGGTCTTAATGTAAATAAATAACAATGAAGCCCAACCACTGCGTCTAAGTAATATTTGCAAAATTTTCCAACATTTTCTTCGTTCAATGAAAATTTACAATTTAAATGAATACAAATAAAATTCAGTTTCCAGGCCATACCCAAGTGTTTAAGTGTAAGAAGAACTTTTAAGTGTACCATTTCCGCTTCCTTGGCAAATTGTTTGCCAACCATTGTTGCCAATATTTTTCACATAACTATGTGTATTTGTTTCTAATATTTTCTATTTCCTTTTTCTCAAAATTGTTGTAATTTAACGCATCGTCGAGCATTTGTATGCCTGCCTATTTTATTGGAGTGGCTTTCTAGCTTTCTGGCTTTCTGGCTTCGCCGGTTTCGACATTAATGGGAAAATTAGTTTTGACTAAGAGTCTTGTTACGGGACATGATAGCAAATTAAGCTTGAAAAATGAATTGATATGTGAACTTAATAAATATTCTTTTATTATATTTGAAGTATTTTTTTTTTAAAATCTTAGACAAATGTGAGCTATTTATTTTGTTAAGAATGCTTTTGAATTGACTATATACTTGATCATTTTAACTATAAATTTGTTTCTGTTTGTATTAAAGGTAACAAGTATCACTTTAAGAAAATTAGTAATTTTTCAAAGATTCTTAGAATAAAAAATTTAACCAATATTTCCATCGTACTGAATTATTTAAAAAATGTATTATTATTGAATATACTATATATAAATTTTTTAAAATTGTTTATTACACACTCTGTGTGTAATAGTTTGACATATAACAATTTAATTATTCATCCAGATACTATGAAATGTACCAGACATAACAATCACGAAGGTCCTATAGATAATAGATATCTACCCACATATATACCCACATCATTCATCCAGGTATTGTTAATTGTACCACACATAATAAACATGAAGATCTCATATATAATAGATATATATCTAAAAATTTATTTCCTAAAGCGTTACAGTTTGGGCCTTTAGAAAAATTTTAAGTAATTAAATTCTACAAACTTATAAGCAGCAGATATGAGCATCAGAAATATGATCAGACATGACCAGAAGCAACTTTTTATCTCTTAGAATTCAACAAACCAGTAGTTCGTATAGCTATTGGAGTGTCAACAGGTGCTATAACACGGAGGCTTTAACGCTGGGAAATACAGAAGTTACAACAATACCGATAAGGTTTTTAACGAACAGTAATGAAATCACAACAACAAAATTTCGGAAAGCTGTATGTGTATTTCTATTTATATTTTGATCCATAATATTTATGTATTAAATTTATTTTTAACGTTTGTTTTGGCGAAAGAAAACAATATTTTTTAATACGAATTTAATTTCTTTTGTCAAAGCGGACGTTAAAGATCAATTTAATACAGATAAGGTATTAGGTATACAGGATTCCAGATGAATACACTTCAATACCTCAGATATCGTTTCGTTACTAATCGGACAGAGATACCATAACATATGTACATCAGGCTTTCTAGTTTGTAGATTACCTCCATAGTGAAATGTTTTAATCACGCCAAATCTAAGAAATGTTCAGTTATTCATTTTTGCTCTGCTGTCTTGCAGTTTTTGCATTTAAGGTTGAAAAGAATTCCAATCTCATGCTCACTAGTTAGTGACCTGTCAGCAATGCCACTATTCTTGTCATTATTTTGGGGTAATGAATCACATTTTCTTATTTGATAGTATAATTTGATTTTCAACCCATCACTACAACTTATTCTACTTCTCAATATCCTCTTCGAAAGTAATAGGTGTCAGTCGTACCCAGCCAAGGCAGTGCTAATAGCGCTAATCACAAGCAGAGACGCCTGGTGAGTAGTTTTCTAATAAGTCATTTTTGCAAGTAATAAAGAACTTTTGTGGTCGACCAAATTCGAAATTATTTTCCCCTTAACAGATTTAATTTAATTTAATTCCTCATTCATTTTTTAAAAATTTTTTCCAACGATTTTTTTCAACCATATTTTTGTTGCCTGCCTTAATAAATTTTTCATTTTTTTCCGTAAATTATTCTATGTTAAATAAGAATTTTTTAATAATAGTTTTTAACAAGCGGTGAGTTATTTAGACTGAGCGATATGATTTCCGTTTTTAACTCGGATTCATGACAGAAATATTTAATAACAACTCTAAAGCACGCGATGTTGAAATGAAAATTTTATTGTGTAATCGGAAAAATGCAATTTAAATGGATTTCACTAGTTCCTTGCTAAACATGCAAATACCACAGAGGAATCCACTAGAAGAAGCAAGTTGATATCTGATATTTTATTGAAGTTTATAGAAAATTCTATTGTAAAAGGATAATATTAAATTTATGTAGTGTTAATAGCACTTGAAGTGCAAGAAATTTATTGTGTAAAGGAAATGACAAAATTTAAATAACTACTATTACTATTGTAGATACATTTACAAAATATAATATGTATTGTATATAAAATTTGCATATAATTTATATTAAATTTATATTTGATGTTTGAAGAGAATAACTGGTGCATTAATTGAATAATACAAATTAATTTCTTATTTAAATTATTTAATTATCTAACAATTGTGATATGGCATAAGTGTTTTAAAGGTGATGATATTCTTAGTTTATTTAGCAATTAATTATAGATATAATTTATTTTATTGCTATTTAATTTAGAGAAATTTTATTTGATCTAAGAAAGCAAATTTTCTAGTATAGAGAAGAGTTGTGAGGTTAGATAAGAATTATACCCTATAAGCCGCTGTACCTTACTACAATTGCGTCATTAATATGTTAGCATAAAGCACTACTTATTCATCAGTAGTAAGATGAGACCTTCAACGCCATTACAATGTTTCATTTCAAATAAGATAATAGCCAAAATCTTATTTCAAACTATCCATTTATTTTTAGTTTACAACCCATTTAAAGTTACTACGTCCATCATTTTTTCAACAATGAAAAATTCTATACACAGTGCAATGATTAATTTTCTTGTAAAAGTATGTTCGATGACAACGAAAAGCCATTCGATTCAGCATCACTACAACCAACATTAAAAATAATTAATAAGGGGGTCTTTCAACCCTTATGTTAGATTGATTGCAGAATAAGTCTCAATAGCGTAAACCTCCACATGCAAGACAGTAGGCCTCTACATGCATCCAGCTCAAGAGAGTGTTGTGGCCAAAGACTTCTATACCTAATCACTCTGTAGCTTAGGAGCCAACAGTTTACCGTAATTTCACTTCTTATTAAAACCTGTCTTTTACCCTTTTGTAAAGTTGACTCCAAAGTAGAGCTTAATGGTGTTAATCTACGTGTGGGAGTCAATGACCCATGCACCTAGCTCAAAAGAGACTCCGGTGTTGTAACCGAAAACTTCTACAGTAACTCCCTCTATAGTTCTAAAGCTTACAGCATACCATAAAATAATTTTTTGTTCAAAACACGGATTTGAGGTCTTTTGTTAGTTTGACTTTAGAGTAGATCTCAGTGGCGTAAGCATCCGCGTGAGAAAGAGTAGGACATTCATCTAGCGTAAAAGAAACTCTGGTATTGTGACCGAGGACTTCTATGTCCCTCTATACCCCATCAATAGTTCTGGAACCGACAGTGTACCATGAGATCATTTTTTGTTCAAAACACGTATTTGAGGTCTTTGGTTAGTTTGACTTTAGAGTAGATCTCAATGGCGTAAGCAGCCGCGTTATAAACAGTAGGTCATTTATCCAGCGCAAAAAAAAACTCCGGTGTTGTGACCGAGGACTTCTATATCAACTCCCTGTAAAGCTCTGGAACCGACAGTGTACCATAAGATCATTTTTGTTTAAAATGTTTCTTTTAGCCCTTTGGTTACGTTGACGTTGACATTGGATCATTTACCCAGAGCAAGAGAGACTCTGGTGTTGGGACCACCACTTGCCAATAAAACTTGTATTGATTGCCAAAAGATAGCAATTTTTTTACTGGACATTTATTATTAATTTTGTAAAAAAAACAAATCCTTCAATATCCATTATAAAGTGAGCTGACATAAAAGAGATTAATATACTATAATCATACTATAATCACAAAATGTACTTCAGAGACAGAGACAGCCCAGAGGCGTTAAGTTTCACAGCAAGTGAAGTCGTACTCTTACTTACACTCGTGCAAGGCTCGTAAGAAAATATCTTCCACATATCAGGCGAAAAAAAATTATTAAATCATAAAAATGTATCCGGCAGCTGTGGTCACAGCACGAACGAGTGTCAGACCATAACCACCAAATGGCAGGAAAATGCAATTTGATGAGTAACAATAACAGCGGTCAACTGCAGCAACGGCAATGGCACAGTTGCATCGCAGGCGAGCTGGCATGCGGAGCAGAAGATAAAAATGCCACTTTAATAAAAATGTTTATGGGTGTGGCAGAGATTGTCGAATTTTTAAATTTTTAATTCTTTTTCAGTTTTTTCCTCGTCTCATTTTAGTTGTTATTTATTTATGTATAATTTTTTTTCTTCCTTTTGCTTTATTTTCATTATACCTTCCTTCTATGAACTTGCAGCTGCAAAGTAACATAGAAAAGCTTTTCTTTTAGTTGAGAAGAGAATTTTTAACGACTTGCCTAAGCAGTCATCTTCAGTCGGAAAAAGAAATATAAAACGCATTGCCACTGTTGCATTCCACATGCGAACGGAAGTACACGACTGTTTGCGGTTTGCAATGAATTTGCTGCAAATTGTGAGGCGACTTACGTGTGTTGGCAAACCCATGGAGGAAATGAAGTGCTTTCATACGTCAAGCTCCTTTGCTCTCTAATGTGAACCTATGGTTAAGTAGTACTCAAGTATACTACTTATATATTTTTATATACGAGTATGTGTGTTGTGGGCGGTGTACCAGTTGTGTATGTCATTCACTTTTGCCACAGTAATCAGCATCTTGCAGGAGTAAGAAAATAAAATTGTTAAATTCACTTCCGCAATGCGTTTTCATTCTAACTTTTTAAAAATTTTTTTTCCAAATTTACATTTTTATGTTTTGGTTCAAATTTTAACAGAACGGAAACTCAGAGGTAGGCGTTTGAATAGGTCAAGGATTTCCGTCATAATTTTCTATTGTGAATATGTAAGTGTGAAAGCATAATAACTGCAAATGTCGTTTTACTTTTTCTTTGAAAATTTTTATGAAAGGAAGGAAATTAAAAAAAAATTTTTTTTTTTTGGAATTTTTAATAACTCTGTTTTTAATAATTAAATGTAGTTATAACTTTAAAAAAGAATTTTTATGAATATTATTTGTAGAAAATATAAAAAAGGTATTCAACCTTATAAAAGCATCTTATATCGGATGAAAAATTAAGACTCGATTAAGTAGATTCTATATTGCATTATATTTGTATAATTGGATTAAGACAAAGAACTTTATGTCAGTAACAGGGTTTAATAGATCCTTTTTTAAACTTTTTAAAAAGATTTTATATTTTTAAACATATATTAATATTGTGCTAATATTGTGGTATTTTATTCTGACACATTGTTATCTATTGTTATATATCCCAATGCCATTATCTTTGCACAACGAAGTAATTTTAAAGTACTTAAGTAAAGCTACTTCGTGATAATGATTTGGAATCAAAACAAGATTCAAAGGGAGAAATATTCGGCCAAAAATATTTTTTGTGATAAAATTAAATCCAAAATTATTGCAATAAATCAAATCAGGAATATAAATCTTGTTGTAATTATTAAATTATTTAAAATATTATTTTAATAACAATAGTATATAACCAAATAATTTATCCGTCACTTCTATATGGTTGTGTAGCGTTTAGCAAAGCTTCAAACATTACTATTCACCAGTTAGAAATTGCACAAAGCCAGGCTCTGAGAAGACTTTTCAAAGTTCCTTGGTACATTAGGACGAATGACATCCTTAGGGACCTCAAGATTGATCCCATCAAAAAATACATAAAGGATAGAGCCCTGAAATTATTTGCGAAATCTGGCAGACTTACTAACACCGCGTTATCAAATCTCAGAATGGTTACAGGCTCCTCGGGGAGATATGCAGATCTGAGTTCAATTATTACTTAGTCTAATGAAGTGATAAACAAAAATTCAGTCAAGGCGTAAAGAGAGCTTTTGTAGAAACCTCGCTGTTATTAGAGAGTAAAAGTGCTAAGGTGCACTGACTCAACTCAACTAGCCTCAACATATATAATTAATAATATTTATTAAATAATAATTTACTTAATTTAATTTAATTCAATTTAATTTAATTTTAAGACAATTAACACAAAAAAGGTAATATTATGATATTACAATTGCTTCTATTAGTTATTTAAAATATTTAGGTAAAATTATTCTAATTGATTTATTACTACTTCCATAAAGTTTTTTTATTTTACTAACAGTAATTTTGAAACATTTTAATTTTATTTTACTTGGTATTAAATTAAATAAAATTAAATTACAGAAATCATATGACCAAATGTCAATCTGGTAATATATATTTTTTCAGATATTTTATTATATTAATAATAAAAATGCATTTGTGAAAACAATAAATAAAATAAGCTTTGCTATTAAAAAACTATTAATTGAATGAAAATGTAATATTTATTTTTTGGTGAACAAATCACAACATACACGATTTACTTCTATTTGTCGAAAAAACAGGAAGCTCATAATAATATATCACTTTCATTACTATTGCCACATGTTTTTTTACATTTCCAATTCAATGTATCATCAAATAAATAAAATTAAGTTATTCAGTGCAAAAAATTGCATGGAAAAACTTTTTTTGGGAAATTCATAACAACCGAGTATGAAATGAAATGAAGCAACTGTTGCTGGTCTGAAACCATAGTCCACTGTGTTTCTTGGCACTTTGACAAAATTTTATTATCCCATCGAAATGAATGTGAATGCAGAAAACAACAAGAGCAACACCAACACCAACAGCAACTGCAACAATATACCAACAACAGCAGCAGCACCAGCAACAACGACAACAATACACCTACATTTGTTGACTAAGTAATGAAAATGCATTGAATGCATTGCAATCGAAAAGTTCGAAAGTGCTGTGGAAGAAGTCTAGATAGAGGGTGAAGTCTTGTTGCCAAAAAACCTCTAACCAAAGTCAAAGTCATATCTGCAAAAGGGCCAACGAGGAAAGAATATTTCCAAAAAAATGAACATAAGTATAAGCAATTTTTATTGGATTTAAGATTAAAGAAATATATTGGTTTTACATTATTAATGTATCTAAAATATTTTCTTGATATAAGTAATATATTTTAAGCAGCAGTCATAAAAATATATATATTTAATAATCAAATAGAACATAACATTGTATTAGAATGGGCAACACATCTAGATTTAAAGAGTGGAAATGAATATAATTCGAACCTTAGAATGCAGTTAAAAATTTTATCTTATCGTATGCAATTGCGTTAGGAGAATTATTAATATAATCTAAAATGAACTACACCTATATTATAGGTTTAGGATAATTCTGTCCTCTTGTCTAGTAGCGTACATTTAGTTACATAGTGATCCATGGGTGATTGTTTCTTTAAGCAACTGACTCTCACCGACTAAGGATTAAGTATTTGATGAAAATACAAGTTTCTGTATTTAATATAATTTTCTAATAATCTATACTACCTCAAGTCTCACAAGGTGGCTTTTGATGTTTCCACCTACTCTCAAAAAAAAACAAAAAACAAAAACTTTCTTCAGATTAGAATCATTTTGTTTCAATTCTATATTTCTATGGTTGTTAGGTTGCAGTGGCAGGTCATTAGATTAACATACTTCCACACACCTCAATTAGCGACTTGGTCGTTTTACTACCATATTCCACGCAAGAACCCTAGTATAGAAGAGTGGAGACTAAATTCATGCCACCGAACTTAGGTAATTTAATAGATCTTTCGTCTTCACCGATGAACACTCTGATAAGCTATCAAAGAAATATCTTCCTAAGAACCTATATCTTCTGCACGCCAAAGTAAGGCATTCACAGAGAAAATGTATTATATTATATTTAATATAATTTTCTAATAATCTATACTACCTCAATTGATTCTATAATAATATTTCGGTTATTTTTTGTGAAGGTATAAAGTGTTTTCTTTAAATTGCATTAATATCGTTCCACATCTTTAATATTCAGTAGGTACCTCACCATGGATTTCTATTTGAACATTCATTTTTCAACTACGCAATTTTTCTTTCTTTCTGAATTACGTATCATTATTATAAGTTTTTACCATTGTAAGTTTTTATCAAAGATCGCACGCGTTTCCTTCTACAATGGCAACTTTGACATAGATTTTTCATATTTGGCAAGGTCACGGAAACAGGACATTTGTAGAAGCAAAAGTTATTCCTTGTTTATGTGTTATAAAAAAGCAATAAAACTAGCAAATCCTCGTCGAATTTTGCACAATTCATGCTTGTCACTACAAATGTTGCCACTCAAGAAGCGATTCCGAGAGTTTTGGTTACTCGTATAAAGAAGCGCCATAAAAGAACAAAAAGTAAATATTAGGAACTTTGTCGAAAGTTCAACATGCTTTGTAAATTCGGAAATACTGTATGTGCCATTAAATAAATATGTGAAAATCTGTACACAGAAGTGTAGAAGTGCATATAAAACTTCATAAAAGCAGCAAATAAAAAATAAATTTTATATCACAAAAAATCGTCATAAATAAGTGCACAGATGTGTAGTGACTTGCTTAAAGTTTTCAAAGGAAATTACTTTCTAACTTTTGAATTTCTTCATTTAATATCTTTTAAATAAAAATAATTTTACTTTAATTTTGTTCAATAAACTTTTAACTTTTGCTGCAATTAATACAGAAAATACCAAAAGCTAATGTTCCTTAAAATGAGAAAAAAATGCATCTGAAACATGACGGGATGCCGCACTTGCTCATGTTTAATTTGTGCCTGTCAACAATGCATTTAGTGCAGCACATGTTGCAACTAAATCACAATCACCAGTGCTGCGTGCAATTTACTCCTACCGCATGCTGTTCACATACCTTTCTCAGAACTACAGTAAATTGGTAACAGAATTCGTGGGCGTGGGTTCTTAAAACTACTACCGGAACGATATCGAAATTTTCTGAGTACTATTTTGTAGTGAAAATTTGCTCGTCGCATTGCATTCAAAGCATTTTCAGTTGATGTTTGCGAAATTATTAAGTTGCAGACACAGAACAACAATAACACAACAGCAACAATTGACATTGTCGTTGTCGTTGTCGTTGTCGTTGTCGTGTTGTAGCAATTTTTTGTAGTTGCATAATAAACTCAACGAGCAATGGTTGGCAATGCGATGAAATGTGAGGCACGTCATGCATGTCGTTTAAATGGTTTGGTTCGTTAGTTGTGGATTTGTTGAAATGCAGTTTTATACCGGGCTTATGAGGTATACACGGGAAGGGTTTTGCGTTCTGACTTCTTTGCTGACATGCCATAACCCAAATTGTTGCTACAAAAACAAAAAAACAAATACAGAAAAATACAGCAAAAAAATCTATAAAAAATTTGATAGAGGAATTTGGCAGCATATAGTGATGCTATTAAAAAATGGCCCCCTTGGTGCTACGGTACGTATGAGTAACATTTAATTAGCGTAAGTAAAACAAAACTGGCAATTTGTACATATGCAGTTGGAAATAAAATAGGTGAACCATTTTACGAAACAAGGAAATAACTCCACTTATGTGTATTTTGTAATTATTACTTATTATTTATTTTATTTTCTCTGCAGTTATTAAAATCTCTTTTATTTCTGTATGTTTTTCTCTGTTTTATCATTGTTAAATCTTATTATTATGCACTTTTCAACACGATTAAAGGTTGTCATTGCATTTAGCATTTATATCTATTGTATATAATAGAAATATTATGAATTATTTTTATGAATTATTTCTGTTCTATTATTATTGAGTCTTATTATTATGCAGTTTTTTCAACAGGATTAAAAGTTGGCATTGCATTTAATATTTATGTTTATTGTAGAAAAACCTCTTTATGACTATTGTATATAATATGAATACGTTTGAAGTGAATATCTATAGAGTTCAATATTATTTAATTTATTTATTCAATATAATAAAATAATATTAAAAAAGTGAATTCGTTTATTGCTTTACCACTTTGTTCGATAAAGTATTATAATTCAGGAAGAGTATAATTTAATCAATGAATGAGCACAACTTTTAAAAATATTTTTCTTTCAAAATGAAAATATATTAAAAAATCAAGAAATAACATTATAAAAGTATATACCTAACAATATTTCTTAACACTATAGTTAGTTATAAGAAAATTAAGGAGAAGTTTGCTTTTGAAGCCATCGTATATTTTTATTAAAAAATTCTTAAACAAATACTTTAATTTAAATGAGTATTAGAGCACATGGTTTCTTTCGATAAAGTCAAATAGGAATAGCTCTATAGTATTAAGGAGGTTGCTAACTACTTTGTTAACATGCCTCAGAAGCCACTTAGAATAATCTTCCGTTTATCTTTTATTTTTCTCGGTACCTTTTAAAATTCTAAGGTCTCGGTGAATATCGATATTACGAACAAACCTTAAAGCGTTAGTTATATTTCGGAAAATTTTTTTTAAACTGTTTAATTATGTTGATATTGCATTGAGTAGCACAGTTTCACATTTATTACACCATATTGGGTTTATGATTACATTGGCTTAAAAATTATAATTTTATTATATACAAAGAGTATGGATATTTGTCCGATAAGTCAATACATTTTCGTAAACTTCAGCTTGAGTTCAGTTTGTTTTATTTTGATCTGCTTCTTCTATCTAAACACCTTCATCAATAATTTTGCTTAGATATTTTGCAGTATTTGCTCATCGAATTGAAGCTCATAATATCATTATTGGATGATAACTTGGTGTTTGGTTGGTAAAGTTCACATGGGTTGGAAACCAACAATCCATGTACAAAATATTGTTTAAAACATTTGAAGAAATATATGTTCAAATACATAATAAGAAACTTATAAATAGAAGTACTTACGAAAATTTTTTGTTAGAATAATAGCATGCATTTCCTGGTAAAGAAAATAGCATCACGAAAAAGGAACTACAAATATTTTAAAGATTTTTTGCAAAAATAATACAGGGGGTCATTTATGAAACTATGATTAGTATAGCACGCTTTTCCTAAGGTAAATGGCTTTCAAAAGGACTTACAAAGTACTTACAAAAGACATAAACAATAACTCATACATAGTTGAAATATAATATCTTAACTTAAATTTTAAACAAATTTAAAATGTTTTTGATTGCTCAACAACTCCCCGAAACAATGATGGAATACTTCAATTAATTTAAACAAAAATGTTCACATAATTCAGAATGTTTTCTTCATAGTACGCAAATGCATTTTACGTAAATGCATAATGCTCAAGAAAGCGGTCAGCTGCAAGTGCTTGTGGTACGTAATTATCTTTATGCAACTAATGAATGCCAAAGAGTGAATGCATGTTCAACATGACAAGTGCATATAATTGTGCAGAAATAGATACAAATTCCGTTAGGAATTATGTAGTACGGTTTATTAGTTAATTTAATGCTCTCTTGTCAACATTTCGTAACAACTTTTTCTATTGTACTAATCCTAATGACAACAAAACTTGCATTTCTGTGAAGGATATTAATTTCAAATTAAAGGCACACATGCAAGAGAAATGCAATAGACATTTGTATCTAAGACTTGCAAGATATAATAAATCAAGTTTTAGAGTATTTTAGATAAGAAATGTTTTTAAAGTTCAAACGTATAAGGTCATTAAAGGTTACTAATTGAGATGAATTGTTATGAAATTATTGGTTTAAATTATTAAATTGGAATATTGTGTTCTTAATTTCAATTTATAAAAGAAATTTGAAAAATATATAATAAAATTTTTATTGAATATTTGAAAATTAATGACAAAAAAATAACAACAATAAAAGTTAATAAATAAATAAAGCACTGTATGAGCGATTAATAAAAACGATTCAAAAGCAATAAATAAATTATGACAATTAATATATTACAATTATGGAAGAGAGACACATTTAAGTAAAATGTTATCGAAAATATATATCCATACCAAATAAGATTTACTCTGAAATTATTTTTTCACTTATTAAATTAAACACAAATTAAATTAAATATTAAAAAAACTTACTAAAACGCAAAATTATTTTAAACAAAAGCGTCTTCCAGCATCGTACCCAGTCTTTGATACCTAGTTTACTTCTGAATACTGGAAAATTTAACAATAAATGTTTAAATAGTGAGCCTAACAATGACGATATATTTGTGTGAATGTTCCATATGTGTGCGTTAAGACTGGTATGCTACACGATACTTATATAATATATGCTAAAATCAAATGAAACCCAATTGCGATCCATATAGATGAAACCATCTTAATTGTTGTAAATAATTTATAAAAAGTTATGATCAGTAATAACTGCTAATCTTCAAATATTAGTAACCGATATGGCTTGCCATGCGAAAAACTAAAATTTACAATGAAAAGTAAGTGCATATAGCTTTTATTTTCCCTTCCCTGAAGTCTGAACAATTAGCAGATTACGAAGAAAGAGAATGAATATTTCTTACAGAACCATATGCACATAGGTGATTCAATTGAAATTTGAAGCTATCTCTCAAAAGATAAAACTTACGCTTCATAGATTATTTATCATATATGTGCTTCTGTATGACGCAGAAACATAGATTCTATCATAATTAATAAAGCAGCACACTTGGTCCCCATAAGAAAAATTTTAGATACATGCGACAACTATCGTATCCGTAAGCGGAAGCTGTAAAAGGTTTATCACGTCTTTGACATCGTTCAGTCAAATAATATTTAGCGAATGCACTTGCTTGTTCAAGTCTTGAGGATGAATGACAACTCAACACCGAAAATATGTTTGAAGCGAAAGTTATAAGAAAGAGACCTACATGATGACCGTGTCTTCAGTGATTAAGTGATTAAGCAATAACCGCGCCTGATGTAAGAGAAGCATACTTTATGCAGGAGCACCTAGAGAGACGTACTGAAATTGGGTAACATATTATTATTGGTAAATCAGTAAGTATTTAAAACAATATTAGGACTTAAAAGATACAACTGTGAAGTATAGTTACGTATTAAAATATCATGAAGATATTAAATCAAAATTTTTTGATAAATTGATAACGCCCCATGGGGTGTGACTAATTAATTCAAGTATAGATAACTAAGCACTCCATATGTAAAGAAAGAAATGCAAGGACTTAAGGAAATGTATCTAAAATGCGTAAAAAATTACAACTACTTAAGCGTTTAAGAGATACTTACGATATATATTTTATGTTTCAACATATATGTTATGGAACCCGAACATTTCGAGTTTGTCGAAATGTTCGGAACTTGAATATTAAGTTTAAGGTTTATTAGTTAAGTTATATTAAGTAAAACTTGTAAATGCTTGGAACAATTTCACCAATCATAATTATATTCTAGTAATAAACACTTCACTCCCTCTCTTGGACTGGGAACGAGCAAATATAATTTATATACTAATATATTTATATATATACGTATCTATATATATAAAAAATGAAATAACTTATATATTGTATAGTCTAATATCTTAAATATATATATTTGTTAATTGCTTGTTAGACATTATTTTTAAAACTTGAAAACTGAGGGAAAACTATCATATTTTATATTGTAATATCTCAAAAATTATGTAGTTTAATATCATAAGTAACTGTATTTTTTAATTGCTTATTAGACATTATATTTAAAATTTGAAAGCTATAAGGAAACCATCTTTTTTAGATCTTTTTCCTATTGCTACTAAAACCAATCTAAAGCTCATATATTAAAAGGACTGTTTAGTAGATATAAAAGATACCACAATTACAATAACTTATATTATTATAAGTTTTTATTTAAAACTAAAAACCAATTTGAATTTCTACTTATAAAGTAAACTTAATTTAGTATAACTACTTTTGTTTATTTAATGCAACTAAAATAGCAATTTTACATTTTATCTGTACAGATATTTCATTGTTTTTATACAAATAATAAAAGGCTAGAAAAATATGCCAATTAAATGCATTTAGTAAAAACTCAAATTCGAATAAAATATTTTAAAATCCTTTTGTACACAAAAACTTCAAAACAAAATTCTATACGGATATCAACCGTTTTGTTTATAAAAATAGCATTATCTTATTTAGTAGAAAACAAGCTTATTCATCAACAATTTGCATTCAATTTATTTTTTATTTTTTAAAATAATAAATGATATTTGAAGAAATGAAACAATGTCGAAACCAATTCGTAGACCAATTTATTGTTCCACAATAAACCAAATCTTGCAGCTGACATTAATCTCAAAATCTGCTTAGCATAACAACGCAAGTATTTTTTTTTTTACACATATGTATATTTCTATTTTTATAAATATTTCAATTTCTTCAATTCACAGAAGTATTATAAAAATATAAAAAAAAATCATATCCAAACTCTACAAAAATATTAACAACAATTTTTCCTACATATTCAACCCTATTAAATTTTTATTCAAATATAGATGGATCATTTTTATGCAAATATAAAATATTTAACTGTTGCTCGAACTTATAAAATATTTACATTCCACATACATGCAATACATCAAACATGTTCAAGCAGCATTATAGATACAAACAGACTTATGCACATATATAAAAACGAATATATGTTATTTTTATAAATAGGTATTTTAGTACGAAAGCAGAACGCCCGCACATAGATACGGTATACACTAGCACTAAAACACCAAAAGGTCCTGATAAAATGTAATAAATTGTGCATGTTAGTGCTTACGTTTTTATTACCGTCGTCACTGCTGACCCAAACTGAAATCTAGAAGGAGGAAGCAACTAGAGCAACCCTTATGTTACCTTTCCGATTTGTTGTTTTTTATTTATTCATTTTTATTTTATTTTTTTTTATTTTTTGTAAAATTTTTTATGTTCTCTATTTACGAATTCATACAAAAGTGAAGTGTGGAATAATACAGAAAAGTATAAATTTTATTCTATTTTCAGTTTTCGTGTTAGCGACAGTGAAGAAGAGAAAAAGGCTTTGAGGCTACAAGAAAAAATAAGCGCAGATATTAAGGCTCAAAGTAGGATTAAACACGTAAACCAAGTTACATGGGTTA
>NC_051846.1:188285213-188292088 GCF_002237135.1 Teleopsis dalmanni | reverse complement strand
AATAAGAATTTTTTAATAATAGTTTTTAACAAGCGGTGAGTTATTTAGACTGAGCGATATGATTTCCGTTTTTAACTCGGATTCATGACAGAAATATTTAATAACAACTCTAAAGCACGCGATGTTGAAATGAAAATTTTATTGTGTAATCGGAAAAATGCAATTTAAATGGATTTCACTAGTTCCTTGCTAAACATGCAAATACCACAGAGGAATCCACTAGAAGAAGCAAGTTGATATCTGATATTTTATTGAAGTTTATAGAAAATTCTATTGTAAAAGGATAATATTAAATTTATGTAGTGTTAATAGCACTTGAAGTGCAAGAAATTTATTGTGTAAAGGAAATGACAAAATTTAAATAACTACTATTACTATTGTAGATACATTTACCAAATATAATATGTATTGTATATAAAATTTGCATATAATTTATATTAAATTTATATTTGATGTTTGAAGAAAATAACTGGTGCATTAAATGAATAATGCAAATTAATTTCTTATTTAAATTATTTAATTATCAAGCAATTGTGATATGGCATAAGTGTTTTAAAGGTGATGTTATCCTTAATTTATTTAGCAATTAATTATTGATATAATTTATTTTATTGCTATTTAATTTAGAGAAATTTAATTTGATGTAAAAAAGCAAATTTTCAAGTATAGAGAAGAGTTGTGAGGTTTAAAAAGAATTATACCCTATAAGCCGCTGTACCTTACTACAATTGCGTCATTAATAGCATAAAGCACTACTTATTCATCAGTAGTAAGATGAGACCTTCAACGCCATTACAATGTTTCATCTTAAATAACATAACAGCCAAAATCTTATTTCAATCTATCCATTTATTTTTAGTTTACAACCCATTTAAAGTTCCTACGTCCATCATTTTTTCAACAATGAAAAATTCTATACACAGTGCAGTGATTAATTTTCTTGTAAAAGTGTGTTCGATGACAATGAAAAGCCATTCGATTCAGCATCACGACAATCATCACTAAAAATAATTAATAAAGACTCCCTAATTATCAACCCTTATGTTAGATTGATTGCAGAGTAAGTCTCAATAGCGTAAACCTCCACATGCAACACAGTAGACCTCTACATGCATCCAGCTCAAGAGAGTGTTGTGGCCGAAGATTTCCATACCAAATCACTCCGTAGCTTTGGAGCCAACAGTTTACCGTAAATTCACTTCTTATTAAAACCTGTCTTTTACCCTTTTGTAAAGTTGACTCCAAAGTAGAGCTTAATGGTGTTAATATACGTGTGGGAGGCAATGACCCATGCACCTAGCGCAAAAGAGACTCCGGTGTTGTAACCGAAAACTTCTACAGCAACTCCCTCTATAGCTCTAAAGCTTACAGCAACCAAAAAATAATTTTCTATTCAAAACACGGATTTGAGGTCTTTTGTTAGTTTGACTTTAGAGTAAATCTCAATGGCATAAGCATCCGCGTGAGAAAGAGTAGGACATTCATCCAGCGCAAAAGAAACTCTGGTATTGTGACCGAGGACTTCTATATCCCTCTATACCCCATCAATAGTTCTGGAACCGACAATGTACCATGAGATCATTTTTTGTTCAAAACACGTATTTGAGGTCTTTGGTTAGTTTGACTTTAGAGTAGATCTCAATGGCGTAAGCAGCCGCGTTATAAACAGTAGGTCATTTATCCAGCGCAAAAAAAAACTCCGGTGTTGTGACCGAGGACTTCTATATCAACTCCCTGTAAAGCTCTGGAACCGACAGTGTACCATAAGATCATTTTTGTTTAAAATGTTTCTTTTAGCCTTTTGGTTACGTTGACGTTGACATTGGGTCATTTACCCAGAGCAAGAGAGACTCTGGTGTTGGAACCACCACTTGCCAATAAAACTTGTATTGCCTGCCAAAAGATAGCAATTTTTTAACTGGACATTTATTATTAATTTTGTAAAAAAAACAAATCCTTCAATATCCATTATAAAGTGAGCTGACATACAAGAGATTAATATACTATAATCATACTATAATCACAAAATGTACTTTAGAGACAGAGACAGCCCAGAGGCGTTAAGTTTCACAGCAAGTGAAGTCGTACTCATACTTACACTCGTGCAAGGCTCATAAGAAAATATCTTCCACACATCAGGCGAAAAAAAATTATTAAATCATAAAAATGTATCCGGCAGCTGTGGTCACAGCACGAACGAGTGTCAGACCATAACCACCAAATGGCAGGAAAATGCAATTTGATGAGTAACAATAACAGCGGTCAACTGCAGCAACGGCAATGGCACAGTTGCATCGCAGGCGAGCTGGCATGCGGAGCAGAAGATAAAAATGCCACTTTAATAAAAATGTTTATGGGTGTGGCAGAGATTGTCGAATTTTTAAATTTTTAATTCTTTTTCAGTTTTTTCCTCGTCTCATTTTAGTTGTTATTTATTTATGTATAATTTTTTTCTTCCTTTTGCTTTATTTTCATTATACCTTCCTTCTATGAACTTGCAGCTGCAAAGTAACATAAAAAAGCTTTTCTTTTAGTTGAGAAGAGAATTTTTAACGACTTTCCTAAGCAGTCATCTTCAGTCGGAAAAAGAAATATAAAACGCATTGCCACTGTTGCATTCCACATGCGAACGGAAGTACACGACTGTTTGCGGTTTGCAATGAATTTGCTGCAAATTGTGAGGCGACTTACGTGTGTTGGCAAACCCATGGAGGAAATGAAGTGCTTTCATACGTCAAGCTCCTTTGCTCTCTAATGTGAACCTATGGTTAAGTAGTACTCAAGTATACTACTTATATATTTTTATATACGAGTATGTGTGTTGTGGGCGGTGTACCAGTTGTGTATGTCATTCACTTTTGCCACAGTAATCAGCATCTTGCAGGAGTAAGAAAATAAAATTGTTAAATTCACTTCCGCAATGCGTTTTCATTCTAACTTTTTAAAAATTTTTTTTCCAAATTTACATTTTTATGTTTTGGTTCAAATTTTAAAAGAACGGAAACTCAGAGGTAGGCGTTTGAATAGGTCAAGGATTTCCGTCATAATTTTCTATTGTGAATATGTAAGTGTGAAAGCATAATAACTGCAAATGTCGTTTTACTTTTTCTTTGAAAATTTTTATAAAAGGAAGGAAATTAAAAATTTTTTTTTTTTTGTAATTTTTAATAAACTCTGTTTTTAATAATTAAATATAGTTATAACTTTAAAAAAGAACTTTTATGAATTTTATTTGTAAAAAATATAAAAAAGTTATTCAATCTTATAAGAGCATCTTATATCGGATGAAAAATTAAGACTCGTTTAAGTAGATTCTATATTGCATTATATTTGTATAATTGAATTAAGACAAAGACCTTTATGTCAGTAACAGGGTTTAATAGATCCTTTTTTAAACTCTTTAGAAAGATTTTATGTTTTTAAACATATATTAATATTGTGCTTTGGTATTTTATTCTGACACATTGTTATATATCCCAACATCATTATCTTTACACAATGAAGTAATTTTTGAAGCTACTTCGTGATAATGATTTGGAATGAAAACAACATTCAAAGGGAGAAATATTCGACCAAAAATATTTTTTGTGATAAAATTAAATCCAAAATTATTGCAATAAATCAAATAAGGAATATAAATCTTGTTGTAATTATTAAATTATTTAAAATATTATTTTAATAACAATAGTATATAACCAAATAATTTGTCCGTCACTTCTATATGGTTGTGTAGCGTTTAGCAAAGCTTCAAACACTACTATTCACCAGTTAGAAATGGCACAAAGCCAGGCTCTGAGAAGACTTTTCAAAATACCATGGTACTTTAGGACGAATAACATTCTCGGGGACCTCAAGATTGATCCCATTAAAAAATACATAAAGGATAGAGCCCTGAAATTATTTGCGAAATCTGACAGACTTACTAACACCGCGTTATCAAATCTCAGAATGGTTACAGGCTCCTCGGGGAGATATGCATATCTGAGTTCAATTATTTCTTAGTCTAATGAAGTGATAAACAAAAATCCAGTCAAGGCGCAAAGAGGGCTTTTGTAGAAACCTCGCAGTTATTAGAGAGTAAAAGTGCTCAGGTGCACTGACTCAACTCAACTAGCCTCAACATATATAATTAATAATATTTATTAAATAATAATTTACTTAATTTAATTTAATTTAATTCTAAGACAATTAACACAAAAAAGGTGACATTATTACAATTGCTTCTATTAGTTATTTAGAATATTTAAGTAAAATTATTCTAATTGATTTATTAATACTTCCATAAAGTTTTTTTATTTTACTAACAGTAATTTTGAAACATTTTAATTTTATTTTACTTGGTATTAAATTAAATAAAATTAAATTACAGAAATCATATGACCAAATGTCAATCTGGTAATATATATTTTTTCAGATATTTTATTATATTAATAATAAAAATGCATTTGTGAAAACAATAAATAAAATAAGCTTTGCTATTAAAAAACTATTAATTGAATGAAAATGTAATATTTATTTTTTGGTGAACAAATCACAACATACACGATTTACTTCTATTTGTCGAAAAAACAGGAAGCTCATAATAATATATCACTTTCATTACTATTGCCACATGTTTTTTTACATTTCCAATTCAATGTATCATCAAATAAATAAAATTAAGTTATTCAGTGCAAAAAATTGCATGGAAAAACTTTTTTTGGGAAATTCATAACAACCGAGTATGAAATGAAATGAAGCAACTGTTGCTGGTCTGAAACCATAGTCCACTGTGTTTCTTGGCACTTTGACAAAATTTTATTATCCCATCGAAATGAATGTGAATGCAGAAAACAACAAGAGCAACACCAACACCAACAGCAACTGCAACAATATACCAACAACAGCAGCAGCACCAGCAACAACGACAACAATACACCTACATTTGTTGACTAAGTAATGAAAATGCATTGAATGCATTGCAATCGAAAAGTTCGAAAGTGCTGTGGAAGAAGTCTAGATAGAGGGTGAAGTCTTGTTGCCAAAAAACCTCTAACCAAAGTCAAAGTCATATCTGCAAAAGGGCCAACGAGGAAAGAATATTTCCAAAAAAATGAACATAAGTATAAGCAATTTTTATTGGATTTAAGATTAAAGAAATATATTGGTTTTACATTATTAATGTATCTAAAAAATTTTCTTGATATAAGTAATATATTTTAAGCAGCAGTCATAAAAATATATATATTTAATAATCAAATAGAACATAACATTATATTGGAATTGGCAACACATCTAGATTTAAAGAGTGGAAATGAATATAATTCGAACCTGAGAATGCAGTTAGAAATTTTATCTTATCGTATGCATTTTCGTTGAGAGAATTATTAAAATAATCTAAAATGAACTACACCTATATTATAGGTTTAGGATAATTCTGTCCTCTTGTCTGACACCGTACATTTAGTTACATGGTGATCCATGGGTGATCGTTTCTTTAAGCAACTGACTCTCACCGACTAAGAATTTAGTCTTTTCGATGAAAATATACAATTAGTTACATGATGGTTCATGGATGATCTTTTATTGACTCTAACCGAGTAAAAGCATTCAACTTTTCTCATAATGATTAAAATGTTTCAAATTGTGGATTGCTTAATATCAGTAGGTGACAGAATCTCACATTCTAGAGATGTCGTGACCTCAGACAATGTCCTATGCTGACTTTCAACATCTCTTTTACTGATCCAATTCAAATCGGAGAAGCCACAGAAATTGTGAATTGTGGAATGACCTTCATCTTCGGTGGAAGGACCAGGTGACCAACGATTTGGGGGCGCCCGGTACTACCAACTGGCGTCAGAAAGCAACTAATCGGGCTGACTGGCGGAGGCTACTCGACGCGGCCAAGGACGACACACGTCTGTAATGGCCAACTAAGTAATTAAGTAATGACCTTCATAGATACAATTATAATACTATATATTTTTAATACACCCATTAGAAATGAATTTTTCCAGTAACCATACAATTTATTATAAAAAAAATAACTCATATGAATTCACATCCATATTCTCTTCTTCAGTTCTTTAGCTTTATTTTTAACCAGAGTATTACGCTTTCAATTACTTTTTTTAGCAACTCTGCAATTTTCTAACAAATAAATAACCCAAATGAATTCATATTTTTAATCAATTAGCTTTTTACGATGGAAAGAAGTTACCTCATCAGCTTCCATGCAGTGACAACCTTTCGTCCCCTCAAACACTACTTGTTCAGATGGTAGCATAATCTATCAAATTAGCTGCCAACAGCTTCAGCTTATATCACGTCTATCGTTTCTTTACCCAAGCAGTTACCCGTAGTACCACATCTGTAAGACTCTTTTCAGCAATTATACAAGTTTCTATATTTAATATAATTTTCTAATAATCTATACTACCTCAACTGGTTCTATTTCGGTTATTATTTTGAGAAGGTACACAGAACACCCCCCTGACTTCTCTGTCCCTGTAACCCTTCCTGAAGATGTTATTCTAGCCTTGTGCTTTAAGCCGCCCTAGTACCTGTTCCACTACCTCGATGAGTGGGACCGTAACCTCCACTCCATTCCCCTATATAACCACGGCTTTCGTGACCCCAGTCATAAAGTTTACCGCTAACCTCGCCCCCGCTCATCTACTCTAACCCCACTCCATTATTCATAACCCAATTTCTCTAATGAACGCCCTTGCTTTCTGACTTAGATTACTCTAGCTCGCTAGATCTATTTTTTCTCCTCTTTCCCCTGATTACTGGAATAAAGTTTTCACAATGCTGTGGAAATCTTTTCCATTCATTCCTAAGAGGTGGTTTAGTGGGTTTAAGTCTCACACGGTGGCTTTCGATGTTTCCAC
>NC_051846.1:188277303-188285113 GCF_002237135.1 Teleopsis dalmanni | reverse complement strand
ATTTCTTTTATATTAGTTAATAAAAAATATAATTTTATGAGAGGAACAGTTTTCTACACAAATGTTCAATTTCAACGGTACTTTTCTTCTTTCGAAAGTCTTACATGTAGTTTTTTATTCGATATGAGTACGATTTCGCGACTTTTTAAAGAAGAAGAAGATATACACAAATAATCAATTTCAACTGTACTTTTCTTTTTCCAAAATTACTACGGAAGAGTAGTAATTCTTATAGTAAAAGAAGATTTTCTGCACGTATATTCAATTTTAATGGTACTGTTCTTCATCCGGAATTATTATTTGTGCTTTTTTAGTCAATTTTGAATACAATTTTATGACTTTTTTATAGAGGAATAAGATTTTCTACACAAATATTCAATTTCAATGGTACTGTTCTTTATCCGATATTATTACATATGTAATTTTTATTTCTAATCTTCTTGTTGAAAAATGTTACTAAATATATAAAGAAATATGCATATGACCGAAAAAGTTGTCAGTCGGAAGTTAAGTTAAAAATTTTTTTATAAAATTAAACTGAAATAGAAAAATATTTTTTATAATCCAAAAAAATTACATTGAATTTTTTTTTTACTACAGATTATTAATAATTATTAACAGAATAGAAGTGATTTAATTTTTTTTTGTATTAGAAAGAAATATTACACTTAATCAGAGTTAAAACTTTTAGGAAGAAAACCAATTCCTTTCAACAAAACTAATGGGATATCTATAATTTATATTTTAGAGTGATATATACTCAAATAAGATTTCTATTTAAAATACTGTGTTGAAATATATTTTCTTTAACTTTGAAGGATCACTTAGTATCTTAAATATAGGATACTGCTGGTTGGATCTTATAATTTATTATATTAACTACTAAATTAGATTCATTCCATTAAGAATATATATTAATAGTTTTAACGTCTCTTGCAATGAATTTAGTTTTAACAACTCCTATGAACTTAATATGTCGGTCCACTTGCTTTTCGAATGAAAAAAGTTTTTTAAGATGTTATTGGTTGGTTAATTATAGTGGCAGTTAAGGAGGCTTTTCTGTCTAAGTAGCATCTAAGTTATATTTTGTTACAATCAATTTGAATACCATATTTATAATAAAATTTTCAAAAGCAATCAGTAGGATTACATCAAAAAATTATTTTTTTGAGATCTATATTTAAGATGTCCCCCAGTTCGGTTTATAGGCTTATATGGAGAAAAGCCTAAATCTGGATAGATGTGAACATTTACAGGGAAAGTATTTAATATGATCTTTCTCTTCGTTCCTCTTGTAGTTTCTTGGTTATAGAAAAATTGAGGGGTATTGTTCTGATAACACTTTCTTATAGGACTTTTGTTATAAAAAAATTAAGAGGTATGGGTGGTGCTTCTATGAAAAATTTAGAATAAATTTGCTGATATCTTAACAAGAGTTGCAGATTAAATAGATGTTTTGATAACACTCTTCTGAGAGATCTTGTTCATAGAACAATTGTGCCATACTATACTAACCTAACTGGTTTCTGTAAAGCTTTCCTTGCATGACGTGTAGAAAAGCAACATACTAGTCTATCTGATTACTGCATAGCCATCCTTGCATGATGTGTGGAGTCCTGCCATATAATACCTCCTAATTGGTTTCCTATAACCTTCTGGTCATGATAGGTAGAGCCATACCATACCAACGTAACAGATTTCTATATTATTAAGTTACGTACTTGTGCTGTGCAATATCAAAACTAATATGTAAAGCCACGATATTTTTAAAAAATATTTTTATGTAAATATATCTTTATATTTATAGTTTAAGTAATTTTCACATCTTTAAACTCTTTTAATTAAGACATTTTGCATAATAAACAAATACTTGCAGCAAAAGTGTTAATAACAAACAAGTGTCCTTATTTTATTTTGCTTTGAATGAAGTAGACATAATTACTTATTTTGGATAAACTTTTAAATTGCAAACTTTCTGAAAGAAAAAAAAAATGTACAAGAAAAGAAAATAAAAAGTTTAAAACATCTACAAATGTTTCCTGCAGCTCCATTGTATTCTCATAGCACTTAAGTTATAAAAAAGTAGAAAAATATTGCCGCAGGACTAAAAGATTTCTGTTAAATTATGTCGAAGTGCACAATAAATACAAAAAAAATAATAAAGTGGAAAAATAAAAAAACCTCAATCAAAACAAAAACAATAAGAGGAAAAGAAAATTGCACAAGTGTTGCAGTAGCAGGTCTTGTTATAGATACTCTGTGGCAGGATGGCAGGATGTGCACCACTTTTAGATACACATATAGACTCGTAAGAAAGATAAATGTTGGCTGGCGTTTAGTACTGCACAAGCCAAACTATAATGCAACCGTGGCTGTAGATCGCAACAGGAACTTAATACGTGTTTGTGAAATATATGAAGTATAATTTTAGGGCGTCGTATATAGTACGCTCATGGTTGCCCCTTCTCCAGGGCAAAATTTTTACATTTTTTTTTGTAAGTGTAAGTGAAGTGCACATTTGATGAAACAAGATTTTCTGCAAAGCTTTGTGAATCCCTTTAACTTGGTTTTTTTCCTTTTTTTTTGAATATTTTGTTTTAAGTTATTTTGAAAATAAATTTTGTGTGCACGTTAAGCGACTTGGAGGGTCTTTACGAAGTACACATATAGGTTATGCTAGGGTGAAGTATGATTATATTAAGAAAAAAGATGTTATAAATTTATTTAAGTGTTCTGTGTATATTCAAAATCTCAACTCAATTTATTTAATTTAATAATAAGTTTTCCCTTTTACTTCTATTTCAGCGGATTTGACCATTTAGCAAAATGTTACCAAATAAAAAATAATATATAAAATTAAAACGAATTAACTTTTGAACTTAACGTGAAAACATGCATTGATTTGTGCGGTTGTGTAAGAAAAAAATTATGAATTAAATTAAATTTTCACTGTATGAAGTTCATTTGTCTCCTATTTCAACAAAAGTATCTGAAACAAACACTAACGTATCTTAAACAAAATTTGTTTATTTATCAACATTGCATATCAAAAATGATAAAAAATAAAAAAAATTAATTAAATTAATTTAAAAACAAATTCGAAACAAATTTAAAATAAATTTAAAATAAATTTGAAATAAATTGTAATAAATTTAAAATAAATTTGAAATAAATTGTAATAAATTTAATATATAAAAAGGGGAAAGCCGAGTGCGAGTTGAAATGATAATTACGCGTGTAATTAGTGATAAGTGCAAAATTGTAGTTCAGCTATAGCCAACCTTCGAAATAAAATGTGAAAATAATTTAAATGCAATTGCCAACAGTTTTAATTGCAATTTATAAATTATTGAATTCATTAAAATTACTTACACATTAACAATATAAATTGTATTAATTGAAGTCGTTTTATATTAATACGAAATAATGAAAATAATTTTTTAATTAAAAAATATACATATATATAGAGATATATATCATGTAAAAATATAAATAATCAATCTTTTACGTAGCAGCCAATTGCAAAAGGAAATTTTATTTTTTTTTTAAATTGATATAAATGGATGGATTATAAAAGTTGAACTGAGTTAAGAAGAAGCCTATAATAATATTAAGCAAATATAATATAAATAAAAACAACGGATTTTTAGCAATAAATTAATATTTTACCAGAAAAAGGTAAGTGAAAATATTATTTAAATAATTACAAAACAAATATTTTTTTTTAAAATTTTTTTATTTATTTTACGGTGAAATAAAACTCATTTATTTTGGGTAGTATCCCAGAACTAAATACCACACTTTTATATATATACTAGCATCAATAATTATCTGTATAATATAATCAAAAGAAATTAAAAATTTGTTGACCTATCTGTATATATCTATCTGTATGAGTATTATCTGCCTATCATAATCAAAACTAAATAAAAATCACTGCTCCCTTCACTTTAATTAAAAAATACTTATTTTTACAATTTTAATTAAAACCGCATTTATGTGGGAGAGGTAATTATGTTTATTAACTAACGATTTTCAGAAAATACTGAATTACGAGATGATTAATAACCTAGATAAACTCATAAAAATTGATTACGATTATCTAAATAAATACTGGAATTACTATATTGTGTTGCCATCTTGAAAATTTTCACCATTAACGGGTTGAAAAGAAATTGGAATTTTATATATTGGAATTATGTCTACAGACCTTGTAATATAAAATGAATTGAATAGAGGGGAAAGATTTAATTGTTAAACCTCAATAGAGGTTTTATTCAACTCTCGAATATATATCAATATGCAGGTGATAGTGATTTATGAATTTCTTTTAAACAAACACAGTCATTAAGAAGTCATATATTTTAGTGATACAGTGTAGCACAGTTTTATTCCAATGCAACACTACAAACTTTTATGCGGTGTAAAAGTTATTTTTTTATCATTTAAAATGTGTCACTGCAGATAATATAAATTTTATGAATAATCTTGTTTTAAAATTGTTTATTTGCATATATATACCTTTTTACATTGTTAACATGTTTACCGGTTATTAAATGATATATACTATAAAATGGCACATTTTAAAATTTTAAATTAATAATATGCTGTCATGAACGACAGTTGCGTTATGATATATATGGATTGAACTTGTCACAGAAACAGTCCTATCAAGTCAGGACCATAAAATGCATAATTTCAGAGTACTATTGTGATTTAGCTAAATGTCTTTACAAATTGTCTCTTTCTTTACAGTAAGTTAAGTCTAATCTATAAGTATTTTTATCTCTGACAAACAATTTGTAAAAATGTATCTAATGTTGGTTCCTATCAGGAGTTAAAATATTGTCAATGTTAGAAGTTGAAATCCCATAGGTGGATTTTTTTAATATCAGTTAAAATATTTAATGAAAAAAAATTTTTTCTTAGTGAATAAGAAAATTATAGTTAATTAAGTTAAGCGCTTATGAGATTTTTTACCGGTTAAAAAAAAAACAATTTTAAAATAAATATTTTCTGTTCTGAAAACTGATATTTTGACATGAGAATTATGTTTCTAATTCTCAACAAGCACTGCGCTTTCAACAAATAATTAATTTTTACAAGAATAATTAAACGAAATATTAGAAGGGTTCGAACAGTAATGAAGAGCAAAAAATTTTAATAAATTAATCAAATTTTAGTTATTGCTTCTTCATTACTGTCCTAGTTTCCTTTCACAAGTATCTTAATTTTTTTATGTTAATTTTTTTTGCCGAAAGTGACGCGTCTTATGACGAAAAGAAAGTATTTAAAACTTAGCTGGTTTCGAATAGAAGTGAAAATACAATAACAAAAATTTTAGTTAATTTATTGAAATTTGGCTAATACTTTTTTTTCTCCATAAAACTATTATAATTCTTAATAGAAATTTGTTTCGCATTTAGATTAAAAAATAAGTATATAATATTATTACACAATAATTTGAAATTTAGTAAAAATCTGTAATATAAAAATACATCGAATGGAATATTTATCAATAAATTTCATTATTGCATAATATTAATTATTATATTAATACATAATTATTTTTTCCTCTGAAAATTGATATTTTAAAGTCAGATTTATGGTTTGAATTCTCAACATGTACTGCTCTTTCAGCAAAATATTTTCATGGATAATTAAAAAAAAGAAAACTTTTAATGAGAAAATATCTTAATTTGTTTTTTTTTTGTGTTCATAAAAGCATAATCATTTTTAATTAAGATTTGTTCCGCATATAGATTTATAAATAAGAATATTATGTTTTTTTTTATTTGAATCTGTAATTAGAAATTTTCATATTTTTACCAAATTTTGCTATCTGTGCGAAAGGAGGAACTCAGCCAAGCAAAAATAACAATTTTGTGTTCATTTGATGTGCGTAGATAACTCAGACGAACTCAACTCAACTTGACTCTACGAAATGGACTCTACAACCATCAAAATAAATTTCAAGAAAATGTGAAAATTTTAACTTAAATATGAATTATATGAAATTCATATATTTTCTTTAAATTTATCAGATAAAAATCTACAACGAATGGTGAAATTTAATAAAACGAATGCCATAAAATGCGGGCGGGTGCTTATAGAAAAACGGAGTAAATTAAGAGACCCTCATTGCCGGTGGTTTTGTTTTTAATGAAAAATAAGCAAGAATATTGAGGAAACTGAAGCAGTTACCAAAGAGTAATAAGCAGGATATAAAATACAATATAAGCAGTTAAAAGCATTTTACCAGTGAATGAATAAAAATATTTGTTGAGAAAATATTTTGAGAATTCTAGGCACATACCAGTGTATTACACTACTGCACAAAACTCGAACTCCTCCCAAACTAATATCTAATACTCCCAACCGTACCGACAACAATCATCACCCATCGCCCAACTACTTAAAGCTAAAATTCTATGAAACTCCAATAGATTGCATGTGCCATCCAGTGGGACTTGAAGTGCTAAAAGGGATCTCAATGAGAAGAAAATTAAAAATAAGCACAGAACAAATGTACACCGAGCGAGGCGGCTGTGTAAGTGGTAAAACAAAACGACCTTGTGGGTTAAACCCCAGCGGAATAGAGTGGAATACAACTGCAAAAACAAAAAGAGGGAATGCAATAAAAGACAAAAATATAAAACAGCAAATATCGGTAATGATGAGCACGCACAGTGAAAATGGGAAAGGAATGTGTATACAAACCTTAAGGACAGCATCTGAAAAAACGAAATGTTGTGAACAACCTGAAGAGGGTAAAAATTTTTACCAGTTTCAGCATTCCAGCAACGGTGGCTAAAGTTTCGGATTTCTTCATACATTTTTTATACACACACACACACATATATATATATATATATATATATATATACTCGGATGACAGTATAATTGTTAAAGTTGGCAGTTATATTATAAGGCAATGAAAGCAACAGGAAGTAAAATGTGCTTTAGGTAAATATGAGGATAGTAAATAATATACATAAGCTTTATATAAGTTGTCTGTATATATATATGTATACATATAGTAGTAGTACATATCTACACTGTAAAAGCACTGTAAAAAATTGCAAATTCAGGGTCAAAAAGCAACAATTTCTTGTTAAAAAAACTATAAAAGAAATACTCTTATTATACAAAAGAGATATATATATACATATATATGAGTGTGTATATAAATCCCCATCTAACGCAGAATTTAGCTATATTTATTTGATTTTATTTTTCTACATAATTGTTGCTTTAAGCCATAGAAATGTATGCTGCTACATAAAACAAATAATAAATTAGACTTTTGGCTTGTTTTATTGCTCTTTGCTATATATATAAATATAAACATATATATTAGTATAAAGATATACATATGTATATATTTATTTATATGTGGCAGCTTTATTAAAACAATAAAATTTACTTAAGGTGTTGAGAACAATAGAAGAGCATTGTTTCGTTGAAGAATGCTCCAAAATAGTCAAAATAAGTGGATTTCCTTTATGCTATAATAAAATTTTACTGTACTTGGGAAAAAGGAAACGAATCCATACTGAATAAGCATGTATTTTAGTGTTTTTAGAGTACATCTTAATTCAACAAATGAACAATTAATTAATTTTATTAGTTTTTCTGTGCATAACATATATTCAGTAATATATTTTAAAGCTTTAAAGATTAAAGCAATAGAGATGTGCTTTTAGAAATAGGCACGCTCAGGAAATAGTATCTAACTCGTAACCGTTAACTGACCATCAAATAACTAGTAAATATCGAGAGATAACTAAAAAAAGGACTGAATAAACAG
>NC_051846.1:188248283-188277203 GCF_002237135.1 Teleopsis dalmanni | reverse complement strand
ATGATAAGCCAAATTGACTGTGTTAATCCTTTTTCCATTTCTTTTCCAATGGAGAGCTTATATGATACTGACTTTTGAAATGCATATTAGAGTCATAGTCAATTCATGTTGGTAGATTATGTGATGTATGTTAGTAGGCAGAACGTAATTAAAGGCCTTCAGTCTGACTTTCAAGCATCCACGCTCTTACAATTAAAGTGCTAACATTCAAACACTGATTTTTATGTCTTATTTTATGACATCATAAATGCAGGAGTGGAAACCAATACTTGGTCAAAACTTTCCTTACCCGTTTTTCAATATTTGACTTTCATATTCAGCTTAGAATCTGTATAATATTTAGCTATATCCATTTCGAAGTTAGCTTTAGCAGGTAACACTTCACCTTGGCCACTCGAAAGATGATAAAAAACAAAGCTCAGCTTTCTGTGTTTATTATCAGGCCAATATGGTATATGTGGTCCAGTGGCCACTTTGATAATATCACTCAGCACGTATAAAAATATATACATAACTATTAATACTATATTATGAGCGTCTACCTTGGTTCTGAAAACCGTTTTTTAAGATATATATGGTAGTCTATAGCATTTGAATCTTTGATGTTCCATAACGCAAGCCGACAGTAAATCCAGCTATATTAAGTTAGTGCCATATTTTTACCTACCTGGTATTACTAAATATTTTAAGAACTCATCGAATACATCATTAATTATTCCATAATGTATAACATCTTAATAGTGATCTTATCAGACTTTACATTAAAGTATATAATGGTCATATGCTCATGTGCTGTTAGCGTATACCCATAAAATATGCTGTTAGCAATCAAAATAAAAAATTAAAAAATTATAAATATTGATTACATTGTTTATTTCAATATATTTTAACAATTAATTTAGTTACCATTTACTAGAACATAATACATTTGTAAAAATATTTACGATATCTTTTACACAAATATTATATTCTAGCACAAAATTTTATATCCAAAATATTCACAATCCTTATAACAACCTTTGGGAAGATAGCATAACTAATTAAATTTTACAGCTGCATTTCGAATCGATGAAAGTGTCCAGAAATCAATTTCAACTGAAGATCCAAGTACCTTTGTTCGGACTTCAATGCTGAAGTCTATAGTTTTTTACCGACAGAGGAGGAGTTCGTAGTACAAACGCCATTACATTATTTTTGATGTCTTCGTTGGCGTCAAAAACTTCACTGATTTTAGTTAAGTGAAACTTTCTAACCTGCAAAAGGATTGTTAGAAGATAGCTTAGCTTCTTATTTATGTGATTGTCATTTCGTTTAGACAGGCACTCGACTAAATAAACCATTCTGTTAATACGTTTTTCCAACAGACGCGCCAATTCCACTATCTTGACAAGCTGATAGAACAACTCTGTCCTCTTAGAGTTATTCGCTTCCCAGGAAGGTGAAACACCAAAGTAACTAAAATGAAGAAATTAAATTAAAATTAATCTATTATAAAATCAGCAGTATAGATCTGTAGATTTAATATTAATTCATTAGTAAAATCATATTTATATAAAAAAATTGTGTGTTTGGTAAACTACTATTTCGCTTTGATAATAGCTTATTGTATGTGTTCAGAACATAATGTATCTAATGATTATTCCAGTATCACAAAAAAGGCTAGTCACTATAGAACGCTTAAAATAGTTACTTCAATTGAATTCAAGAGCTACAAATTACACAGTTATAGTATTGTATATATCTATATCACATTGTTAATTAACATTAAATTATATGTATAGATACCATGAAAGATTTGTGCAAATTTTATTAATTATCATATGCAAATAATCATAGATACAACGGAGTACAGTGAAAATAATAAATTTGCTGTAAAAAGCCTTTCGGCAATAAAACGACTTTAGCACGTGTTCCGCTTAAAAAAAAAATACCCACAACTAAAGATTGCTTTACCAGTACGGATAAAGCCAAGCCAATCACATTGTTGTGATCATACGTGCACTTGTATGCCGTTGCACCCTACACACGAACCACAAAAAATATTGCCTTTTAAAACAGAAAGTGCAGCGACTCGTACGATTTGCTCTAAAACTGAGTCAAAATACCAATTTAAAACGCATTCATCAAATAATTGCAGCTCAGGCTAACACGATTCAACAATTTTTCACAGCGATCCAAAACGATCGAAACCATGAAGTCGTTCACTGAATGAAGTCCACAGACATTTACATTTACATTGCGCCTTGTGTATCTAACAAGGCAAGTCCAGTCTGCGTTTTTGGTCTACAAAAGTTGAAGGAAAATCTCAAACCAAAAAAAAAAAAAAAAATAAAAACCAAATGAAACAAATAGATCTGACATTGTAACCAAAACATTCGCACTCTTAGTAGGTTACTACATTATAGACGTCTCGCATAGACGTCGAAGAGGCGAAAAGCCTTCTGCAATGTATTAAACCGCCTAGTTTGCAGTAGCAACGAACGTGGCAGTTTGTTGGAAACTTACTTCCATTGTATCTGTAAGACAATAAAAAAAATTTTGCACTATTTTTGACTTTTACTAAATTATTTATCTTTTTTATTTTGGCTTGCAAAAAGTTTCGTGCTTTGTTGGTCTGTTGCAGCTCAGTTTCTAGGGGGCAAGGTATCAGTTATCATTCAACGTTTTGCTCGACATATTGTGGCGCGTGGTCATATGCTGCCACTTCATAAAGTATCTTTAGTAGAAAATCACTGCAATTGTTGCAGATTTTTTCGATTTTATTTTTCAATTTTGTTGTTGTAGCATTTTTATCTCTCAGCCGCCCAAGCAAATTGCATGGGTGCATTATTTTCTTTACCAAAGATTTTTCATTTTTTAGTTTATACATATTTTTATTAATATTATTTTTTTCTTGAGATCTGTGTCAGTAATTTAGTTTTTGATATATGGGCGCCTTATGGGATTTGTTACTTTTTATACATTTAATTTGTATCCTTTGATATATGCCTTTTGTAATTTTGATTTGTGAAAAGTTAATTAGATCGTTTGCTGCAATTGCTCGACTTGTGAAATATTTGATATATGGCCCGTCAGTTAAGTTGGCTTAAGTGTGGCTGCAGACAATAACTAAAACTTATCTGATTGTAATTATTTTCAACAAAAAGTTGCCTTAAAAGTTGCTCAATGTAAGTACAACAGATGAAAAACTAAAGCAAATTAAGAAATTTTTGCACGCTTCAAGATTTCAATATATTTCACTTAAGATTAGTAAATGAGAAGTAAAATCGAATGCTCATATTGAATAACTTATTATTATTAAAGTCTTTAAATTATTAATAAAGTTGATAAAAACTTTAAAAGACCATTAAAAAGTATTAAATTTGGAATCAATACCGAATAGAAGAAAAAGCCAAAAGATACAAGGTACTCCTATAAATATTCAATTTATCATTTTTAGATACTTTTCACCTGACGTGAAATTTGCTAATAACTTTTCTAATATTTCATTTTGAATATACTTCTCGACCTTTTTTTTAATAATGGTTTTTATATATATTAAATCCGGCTATAAGTCACTTTACTTTTTAATATATTCTATATTTTGACTCTTCTTAAGCGTCATCAGCAGGATCAGGATCTAACATAAATTACTATCAATAAAATCTATATCTAAACGTTATGCTCTCGATTCTGTTATCTATATTGCACGGTGCAATATCATCAGGAACAGGATCTAACATAAATTATTATTAATAAAATCTATACACAAACTTTGTGCTCTCGATTCCGTTGTCTATATGCACGGTGCAATATCATCAGGATTAGGATCTAACATAAATTAATATTAATAAAATCTATACATAAACTTCGTGCTCTCAATTCCGTTGTCTATATTGCACTGTCTAATATAGACTACGGAATCGAGACCATCATCATGACATTTCTCATATTTCTTTTTTGGAAATATCTGTAAGAAATTATATTGGTTTGGTTTGGTTGGTTGTAGTGGCAGGCCATTAGATAACTTCCATGTACTTCAATTAACGATTTTTCGCCATTTTGCTACAACATTCCTTGCAAGAACCCCAGTATAGGAGAGCGGAAACTAAATTCATCCAGCCGAATTTAGGTAAATTAATAAGTTTTTCGTCTTCACCGATGAACAGTGTGCTAAATTATCAAAGAAGTGTCTTCCTAAGAATCTATATCTTCTGGACGCCAAAGCCAAGCATTCACAGAGAAAATGTATTATGGTTTCTTACTCCTGTGGGTCTCCAGTGACTATTATACGCAGTTTCCCTTCATAAGTTTCTACACACCAATGGCCAGTAAGAACTGCAGTAAGTCTTGCAATGTTCACGCGGTTTCTTTTGATGAGTTCCGAGGATCTATTTTTATTTTAGGAGGGTCAAGTTAACCTGAAAGTTGTACATGTCTTTCCACTTGTTATTTCGGTAAATTTCAGCAAGTATTAATATTGTCAACAATTATTAAAGCATAAAATATAGCAAACTTTGGCCAAATAGTGGTAATCTTCTCTAAAAATTGAACATACTTAAACAAAATCACTGAAAAAAGGAAACGCCTATTTTTATTTTATTGATTTATGTAAATCACATCATAATTGATTTTTAAGGTGGATTTAATTTATTTTATAGACCTGCTCAATTAACTGTAAATGATTTAAATATATTTTGAAATTTTTATTAAATAACAGAAATATCTCCACTCTACTCTACTTGCGGTATCTTCACATTTCATGTCCCGCCCTTTTATATTTTACCGCAACTAAAAAAATTTATTTTATTTAATAGCAGTTGAGTGTTATTATCAAACCTCATTAAATAAATATCTAAAACCAAATCAATTTTTTATAAAAAAAGGAGTTATTTTGTGACAAATAACTAATGTTAAGCGTGAAATTAAGAAAACATTTGCATAGAAACTACCAATTTACACTCATTCGAATACATTTGCATTTGAAAACAAAATAATATGCAAATATTTAATGAAAAACAGATAAAATCGGAGGAGCTGCATTTTAAACTGAGCTGATTTATAAAAATGCGATTGCGTTCCGATTAAGAGTCGTCAAAGTTGAATCCATAAAGCACGCCTTTTATGCAACAAAATACGACAGATCTGCCTGCTGGGGAGCATTGTGGCGCCATCAAAATAATCATAGATTGGATTCGATTGGATTGAAATGGATCAAACATGCATTCAAATATATCTTATAGCATTAATGACAATCAACGCATTTGGCATGGATGCTGCATATGAAAATGTTTTCCGGCATTTCTTCTGCGCATATCTGCGTGTAATAATATTGGCGCGCCCCCGGAAAATATTCAAATTTTCACAAATTAAACGATACAAAAAAAACAAAAAGAAAAATACATATGTTTATTTGGAAACGCTTAATACAACTTTCACCAAAGCAAATACTTTTTAATATAAAATATTTTGTAATAATTGCAAATATTATTTTATAGTGATGTGGTAAAAATGGTAATAAAAATGTTTAATAGGATAATTCACCATAAATTTATTTATTTATTAAAAATAACAGATATTTTCTCTATAAAAATGAGATATGAATTCTAACCATATTATATTGAAAGTAATTGAAAGCAAATTCAAAACGTATATATAGTATACTTCAAGATATTAATAGTTATAATAAATATGTAGATATATAGAGGACATACCCCTTTATTCGCTACAAAATGAGACCTATTGTAATAACACAGACAAGCTTTATAGTATACTGGCTGATTATAGAAATACTATATGCAGACATACTTGTTCTAGAATAAAAACCGCTGCGCCGATTTGATAAGTCGAGATATAAACGAGATATAGATATAGACTTCTTTATTCACTATAAAGTGGGCCTATTATCATAACACACTCTGGCTGACGGCAGAAATACTATATGCAAATGTCCTTGTCATAGAATGAAAACCGCTACTACGATTCGATAAGTTGAGATATAAACGTCTGACATGTTTGTCACTCCAATATTTTTATAAGTTTTTATTTGAAATTTATATAAATAAGAAATAAAACAAAGGAGAGGTCTTTAAAATATATAACTCCCATTCATATAAATATTATTAAATATCTCTAAATTAATGTGTTTTAAAATGTTATATTATAAAAAAAATTATGTTATTTAACGTTGCAGGCAAACATAGCTGCGAGTGCATTTCGATACAATACAATAATTATCTATTATTACTATTTTTATCATATATAGGTATATGTTCAAAACTTAAAGAATACAATTAATAGGTTCAGTTGTAAAGCAATAAGAAAGCCTTAACATATTTCCATAAGATCTATCAGATAAATACATATCTAAATAAGACTCTTTACTTACTCAAGGACTGATTTTTGCATTCTCCAAAATTTTATCTCACAAGAATTTTTAGCAAAATAGATAAGATCCAAAATATCTTCTAGATTCACAAGATTAACAAAATAAATTTAAACGATAAAAAAAATTAAAATTAATTTTAAACCAACTGTTTGAGTAATGAAGAAAATAAAATTTATTATAACCCAGCTTACTAGATAGAAAATCTGTGCTTTAATACAGCTTATATGTTTTGAAATTCATAAACTAGAAATTTTTAGTTCATTAAATAGAAATACATTTTTATTTACAAAACCCTTACTTTTATTGTAGCTCCAGTTATTTTATTCTCCTTAGAGAATCTTACTTTTTCTTTGAACATTGAAACTTTAATAAAAATGTTTGATTGTTTATGTTTGATTATAGTAGATGAATGTATATCTAACTGTCCATATTTTTTTAAAGCACATACTAAAAACATACAGACTTTAATATTTCTCTTTCTCATTATATATTTTAGTTCGTTGAATAGTTTCCTTCATTTATTATTTACAAAAACGCATCTACAAGGAGTTTTTGTTTTTATGTCATAGCTTAAAGATTCTTTTATTCTATTCCGGGATATATATTATCACAGAACTTTTTCAAGGCAGTTTATCCTTTAACTTAATCATTGATATCCACTTGATTTATTTTCCTTACTACGTATTAATTTTATAAGTACTGGAACACCAAAATTTTCCAGAAAGGAGTTGCCATAGATCACCTTATTTACCAGTCATATGTTTATGTCATACTAATTCTATACAATTATTGTGAAAATGGATCTTGATACGTTTTACATAGATATTTCACCAAGTTAATTACTATGGGACTATATCTTGGTTATCTCCCATTGAACTTCAAATAGATTATATGTATAAGAAAAATTCAACAAGTGAATCACTTTTCTTTTAGTCATTGAAGACAGAACACTTTCGTACTCACAATCGCTCGAGTCGAAAATGTGTTAATATAACTGATCTTATGTTACCCTCCCTCGATAAACAAAATATTTTTAGTATGGCAACAAGTAATATTAATAATGCTGATATTGATAGAATTGTAAAAGAAAAACTAATGGGGAATTAATAGAACTGAATTTATCATTATCGCCATATTTTTATTTTTCTCCAGAAAAATTGTGAACGTATGTATTTATTTCTGCGAAGATCCAATCTATTATGTGATTTGTCCTGATTTGTAGTAAAAGTTACCATATTTATACAAGTCTTATAATATGTTATACGAAGTTTTTTTTACGGCTCTAAAATATTATTATCAACGGTTATAAAATTTTTGTATAATCATTTCTGATTGAGATGAAAACGAATTGAAAGGAATAGACAATTGCACATCACAACTTTCGAAATCCTTTATACCATCTCTTATAAATATGTTAAGAGCTAACCAGTTAAAGTAGGGATATTGAGTAGAGAGAGATTAGAAACATTACACTTAAGTTAGTGTGAAGAAAATCGGACTGACGTTCAAGATAATAATAATCTTTGCTTCAAAAGAATGGATCTTGCTCATTGAAATGAATGCATTATGGAAGTATTAACACCAATTCCTAACAATTGCAGTACATGAATAGATGAATTGTGTATATTTTATTCTATATTTTAAAGAATCTCCAATAACACATTCCAGACCCAGAGCAGTGCTTAGTTAAAAAACCAGTGACCAATCTGAGTTCCGTTCTATTCAAAGTAATATGCCTGTTAGCATAAGTACCCATATAGGATTGACCCCAATAATTTGTTTACATTGCGTTAAAAAGTTAAGATAGGGAGTGAATTGTGCCAGTATGACTTTAGCTCTTTAGCTCTCATAGACTTATAAATTAATTGTTATATTATATTATTAAAAGTAATGGATATATTATGTGTAATAAAATTTATTAAGCAACATATGCATTGCAAACATCGAAATTAGTGTGCAGTGAATTAAGCAATTTTGTTTTACAGAGTCGTGATTTATAACAAATGTCATTTTAATTGCATCTTAAAGACTCGTAAATAAAAAAATAACTTCATAGTTAAATTAATTTTTTATGATTAACTTTAATAAAAAAAAGACCAAACTAAGATTATACATAACAATGTTAGTAAAATTAATTATTTTACTTTTCAGCTGATAATTATTTTACTCGTCTGCTTCTCTTTGAATTTTTAGTAAGATTAATCGTACTTAAAACTTTCGTTAGGTATATGATTACGAGTCTCTCTGAAGTTGAAATTTACATTAATTTCAAGCTTTTATTTTCTTCACTACTTAGAGTATCTGAAAGATACTTTTGCAGATGTAAAAAGAAAACTTAATAATCTTTTGCATATACCTTTAAAATAACACAAATAAGCACAAAACACAAAATTCAAGCACAAATGCCGAAACGCCCATTTTTCAAGCCCACACGACAAACAGACAGACAAACAGACAGACATACAGACAGAAACTATGCGCTTCATTGTATATTTAAATTATAATTTTATGACAAAACAAAAAGATTTTAATGTTGAAAAGTGTCGCTCTTATGCTATAATTAAAATATATGTGCAGATATAAAAATATCTTCGCAATTACCGCAAAGGTACGAGTATCTATGTTGCGGTATGTGTGGGTTTGTGGGCTTGTGCACGCCTGATATAAGGCCAGCCTGCGTACTGCATCTGAATTTGTTTTATTGTATTTTATTTGCGAAAAGTAATAAAGTAATTATTTATGAGTAGTTGCGCTATAAATACAGGGTCATTATGCCAAAAGTGTGCTGCGCTGCAAACTCACTGTTTTTCATTTCATTGTTGGTACTTCATTCAGTTCGGTTCGGTCCGCTTCGGTTCGGTTAGTTATATTATCTATCAAATTGTGTTGTTCAGCTCAACACTTTTATTATCTTGTTTTTGTTTTTCTGCGTATCTAACAAAAGACTTGTTAACTTGGCCTACTGGAATTGTTCGAAAGCCTTTAGATATATTTTTATTATGATATGGTTTTTGTTTTTTCGTTTTTGTTATGAAATATTCAAACACTCATCATTTTTAATATTTTTACTACAATTTTTTTCAATTTTTTTTTGGTAATTTAACGTTAACGAGTTGATTGCCATGTTAATTCACATGTGTTTAAGATAAGTGACTGATGGCTTGCTGCTCTATGATTCTTTTTTCCTCGGAAGCTACTAGATATTGTAAAATGATAATTATAGTTTCACACTTAAGTGACGAGATTTTGGGTATTATTGTTAATTTTTTCTCACTTTAATTATAATTACTTGATTATGTTAAAGTTTTTTGTTAATGAGATAATAAAAATTTGAAAATATTCTCCTCCTCTTGGGTTATTACTTTCGGATCCATAAGAATTTTTCATAGGTAAGCAATTACTTCCAAACAAAAAATTGTCTTAAGAAACTAAAAACACATTACATTAATATTATTATGTTTATTATATTCATTAATTTATCTTGTTTATACATTATCGTTTATCTTTACATCAGACTAAGCAATCATTGACCACAGATTTGCATACCTCACCGAGGAGTCTGTAACCATTCTGAGATTCAATAACATGGTGTTGGTTAGCCTATCAGTTCTCGTATATAAACATAAATATAGTATGGAATTGACATAAATCAAATACGACTTTGGGCCAGTTGGCTAATGAACGCTGCCTCTGAGCTTCAAATTTGACAGGGCACAAATTCCAACGCTGGTACTTGCAGTTTCGAAAAATTATTTACGACTAATTAAATATAAGAAACAATTTCAAAACAGACAACTTAATAGTTATTGTCTTAAATAAACTTAAGTTCTTATGTTACACATAATTAAAATGTAAAATAAGTTATGTTATATGTTAAAATAGTTGTCAATATGTAATAATTTAATAATCGTTAATAAAACAACTTACTACTACTACTACTAATGATGGGTATTTGGCAATATTCGAAACAGCTGTATGGTTAGCCAAAAATTCAATTAATTAAAATAATATAAAAAGAATTTTTGTTGTTGTAATTCACTACTGTTTGAAACCTCTACATACATTATATGCAATAATAAGCAATAAATGATATTTACTAGGTATTAGTTCAGATGTTTCCTTGTAAAAATTGAAATCAGTATAAAATATATTAAACTATGAGTTTAAACTACCTATTTTAGGGTTGGGTTTGCTTTTGCAGATTCTCTGATTTACACGGTACTATACAACATATCATATCTATTAACATTTTTCCCTGGTCTAGGTCTAAAAACCAAAACTCACAACATGGTCTTCAAGTGTTTTCATTATGTAATTGTGCCACCGTGGATAGGATTATTTCAGCTTTAGTCCAATCCGAGCGAATTCGCCACAACATTTTGTAAAAAAGGTTATCTTCGGTTCAACATCTTCCCTCCACTAAGCCGCAACGCCGGCTATGGTTGTGCCATTATCTGTCAATATTGTCAGCTATGTTCTACTGAGAAGCGAGACTTTAGCTAGCTAGTTTTCTAGTCTTAAAGACATACATACATTATCATTCCGGCCCACATACCTCACTGAACGAGAAAGTCATTGCGAGATTGTTCGCAGATTTATTGCTATTGATTCCAGTGCGACCAGCAAAGCACTATTCTGTTTTGCTTGCCTGTTACTGCAGTATATCACTTCAAAAAAAAAAAAAACATTTAAGAGAGCAGTGCCTTGATTGCTGCTAGACTGTCTTTGTAAATACAAATGTATTAAGGTTGACTTAAGCGCGAACCATAATGGTGTGCATCTCAGAATAAGCACCCTAGTCATGCATTTATCAAGAACGATACCATTACTTTTCATTACTTATATATATTAGACAATTCTAATTAGTTAAATCATAAATGAATTTATTTTTTATTGGCTTATTTATATGACGGTTAATGGATGTAATTAACTTATACAATGGCTATGCTGAGTGCTTTAAATCCATTTCTAATAACATGTCACACAATATCCGTAATAATATATAACATATAATATATATATAAATAATATTAATATTATATATATATAGCGAAATAATTGTAGATGAAAATGACTGAGTAGCAAAAGTGAACATGAACAATCTAAACATTTGATACTCTGAACTTCATTTATACCGGCTAAGGTGAGTACAAGCATGTGGTATATTTTAAATAAGTACTTTAATATTAACATATTTATATAATAGTGTTATTTTAAGTTAAAAAATAATATAGTATATATATTTATATATCAAATAAGTATGTTAAGTACAAAGTAATTATACATACATAATTATTGAAAACAAACAGCAACTACATTTTACACTGGAAATTTAACTCAGGTACTACAGATAACCATTATTTACACATTAATGTGCAACTGTGATAATATTTAGCTTATATAAAAAAAAAAAGTTGTTTCGGTTAACATCTCTTGATTGCATCACAAATTGTAGGTTAAGGTGCACTTGCAGCCAAAAATTGCACTTTCTTCTGAACAGGCTGCAGGCAAGCCTTGAGACTATTCAAAAACATCACCAATATTGTGCACTGAAGTAGCTCTTTTTATTTAATAAAATATTATGTATCAAAAGAAATCATTGATTTAGTTTGGTTGTGTTAACTTGTTTGCTAAAAACTTATTTTTACCTCATCTTCGAAATCACTTTTAGCCAACAGCAACGAACACAATCGTTTCCAGTGAAAGTTTATATTGAACGCTTCTTCAACACATTTTTCCGGATCTGTTTGAACGTTCGTGCATTTTTATTTTCCTTTTGGCCGTACAACTTATTGAACCAAACTTGAATAAGTGGCAACACACTTGAAGTTCATGTACGATATTTATAATAATTTGTAAATTCATTTCAGTTCGCGACTTAAGTTACCTCCTGTGGTATACACGTATCGGCGCAACATACGGGTAACGTATCTGTAGAAACAACTTCATACCAATGAAACATTAAATAAACTTGAAAATAGTTTGCGGAAATCTACAGATACAAATTTTACAACTTGAGAAGTTCGTGCACTTTAAGTTTAGAGCATTTCATGCCTTTTTATTTGCTTACTCGTTTTAATAACTTTGGATTTATCGTTTCATTAGTTTTTATGTTGAGCATTAAATACACAACAACTACAGTTTTAAAGTCCGCAATTATGACTTGCAAAAAACGTGTAAATTTTTCCTTTTAAATACTTTGTATCAACTTTAAATGAAGTATACTTTCCGCTTTAGCCGCGAGTCAACTGACTACCGACCGGCTACTTCATTTTTTCCTTTAACATAAAATTTTATTTATTTTGGTTAAATCTTAAGTTATCTCTTTTAACAAGAAACACATATAATAACATTTATAAAATTAATGTATTTTTTTCACAATTTTCAGATGAATTCCCTGAAGAGGATTCAGATATGCTGATGGAGCCAAATGATTACACGCCCATCACAGTGCTACGCTCACATGAACATTCTTATCATGTGCCACCAACACATGAATTTCGTCCCATTATAAATACACAAATTTCACCACGTTCCGATGCTGCTCCAATTGACTCACACACACAAGCAGCTCAAAACTACTATCCACCATTTTTCCGTGAAATACCACCGCTAGGTCACTCAAGACCATACTTCCCTCTACCCGATGTCCCAGTTGTACCTAAATATGCTGCTCCTCATCCAGAATCTCTAACATCAGCACCACAACGTAGTTTCGATACTGCCCTTTTAGGTTCGGGCGATTTTGGTGTTCTGCGTGGTGGCACATTCTATCCAGAAGAAGAAATGCCCTATCATCCAGATGACAACAGTGATTTCAATCAATTTTATGGTGATTCTAATAACGGCCATGGCCGTCCATCAACTGAAGGCTTCATTGAAAAGTACACTTATCCTGAAGAACAATTTGCCAACTTCCGCGACTTCGCTGACATCAATACACCCGCCGACTCTGCCTTCTCACAGTTTGTTGTTGTGTATGCAGCCAAAAACTCCACAAATCCCAGCACACATAAGCGACCCAAAAATATATTTGAGCAACTGGAACAATTGGATCGTGAAAAAGAATTGGAAGAAAAGAAAAATCGCACAAGTAAATCCAAATCAAAATTGGCCAAAACAAAAGTTCAGAAAAAATACAAAAAGAAAGCGGCTCCGAAAGATTTAGATTATGAGCCATTGTTGGCTCTGAGTTAAATGTAAAAAATTGTTTGTTTAAGTTTTATTTAGTTTATGTTTCCATTAAGTTAAGTTAAATATTCATTAAATTAAATAAAATTCACTTCATTGGACATCGCATCCAGTAAACCGATACAAACAATAGTTAGATATGCACAGATTTCCTGGTACCTGAGTATGTAGTTTTCATCGTTGAATCACACAGTTCCTTTTGAGTAAATATTGTATTTCATAATATGAATAATGTATAATAATCGATTCTCTTACTATGGAGGTCTTGAGTAGTGTATTTACAAAAGGGTATTCCTTTGCAAAATTCTACATATATTATATATAAATAGTTCCAATTAAACAGATTAATTAGAATTTTTTAATGCTTTCATCTGAATATATTATATCCATGACCTTAACCAAATTACTATTGTTTAATTAACATAAGTCTTTATCATTCTTATTTCAAGTATCTCATATACAATATACACGTTGTTTTTGTATGTTGTATCACTTTTATTTCACTAAATATTATCGATGTTCTATCGCTTTACATTCGTAACATTGCAATTACAGCCAGCGAGTTTTCATTAAAGTTCTAAATAAACTCCTTCAAAGGTAGTACGTTATATATCTATATCTTACATATTCATCTAAATGATTTAAATCAACCTAGATAGTACATAAAAAAACTCACACATATACAGTAAGACAGCAGATACTGAATATTAAAGGTATTTATATTTATGAAGCTGTTTTAGAATAATAAAGATATATTTAATCTCGTATTAAAATACAGTTCTAAACCTCTATAGGATATCCTAGACAATTGAGTAACAATGGTAAGTTTCGTTGTTTAGTTCAATTAAATTAAAAAGTCAGATTAAAAAGTACCGGATTTAGTACTGCTTCAATGTCTTTATTTTACTTACATCATTTCTATCTTTAAAATTATCACTTAGTCTCTATGTGACTAACCACTAGAAACAATAGCAGTTACTTAAAATATATTTTAATTCTTCTTCTTTTAAAGCGTCATAACACTCTATGATTTGAACCTTCCTTCATAGTTTCCGTAAAGATACAACAAATCAGAATTTTAACTTTTGGTTTTTCTAGTTCACTTTCAATAATCTTTTTCTTCCAACAAATCAAAAGCACTAACTTCTATCTTAATTTTATATATACCAATATATTTATTGATCTAATTTTTTTATTTAAAAATTGAAATTGTTAGGAGACATCCTATTGCATTTTCGTTACAATTGATCATTTTTTAAAGTAATTATATTGGGGTTGTCAGAATATATCTTTCTTAAACTAGCTGTGCTCATATACTGATATTCAGCGTCTTCTCTTTATGTTCATCCAATTTGAAATGAATTAGTATTTATAAATTTCACATTCCACTTACCTTGTACTCTTTTACTGAATTTAATGTTCTAAAATATCACTCAAAAATATTTTCATTACTTTTAATCATATATGATTTATTTCAAATGTTTAATTTAGTCAAAATTCCACAAAGTCAAAGTCCATCTTCATTATCACGTCACATTTAACTCTTTTATTAATCACAATATTGGACTGTCAACATCCTATAGGACATTTATAGGCACCCAACCTTTTTTCATTATAGCTACTAAGGTTTGTTATATGAACACAATGATTGAAAGAAGGTTGATTAATTTTGGGATTATGTAGTATAACAACGGACCAATTTCACCTAAGTGTATCGAGAGTCGTCTCTGAATGTCGACGACCTGATTTAATTAAGCTGACATAATCTTATTAAAGCTATGTGATAACTACTTTTTCGTATACTTATGCAAATTAAGTCTTACTATATTTGTAGCAAAACGTAACCTTTACCTTTAAGATGATAAATATTCTAATAATTTGCATTCACTCATAATATTTTTGTCTTAAACTTTTCTTCAAAACTATTATATATATTGTATACACCGTATTGTTTTTCATTATGCACTTGCTTATTCAGCATTCATTCAATTGCGAGCTTCGATCTTCTTTGAAAGATGAAAACTTTGTAATTCTATCTACTAAAATGTTTGACTTTTAGTTAGTTTTAATATACACTACTTCTTCATCTTTACAACTTCCTAACAAGACTTCTTTAGGAAATCTTTATGCTAATACACTGTACTTATTTTATAACTCTATTTCATACTTCACACTACTTTACACAAAAATACATCCCAACATTGCCTTCCAATATTCAAATAGTAAACCTTACATCTGTATCTACTGCACAATTAAAGTATAGAGTGTAGTAATATTGTTTATTTCTAGAAACTTCATGACAAACCCCTCAAATTCATTACCTTACATTAACACAGCAGTTTCTTCACATGAAATATACTCAGGTACCACATTGGAATACATAGAATGAAGTATATTACGTTCCATATTAGAAGAAGAAATTTTTAACTTCCTTTGAATAAAATAGATTGGTTCTTAAAGTTAAAGTTGTGTGCTTATGCAAGTAACAAAGGTTGTTTTATATACAATATAAAAAAACCCATTTCTGAAATATAACAACTTTATCCATTTACAATAACAAAAATTAAAATAATCTAATCCTTGAGGCTTTTAATCCCTAAGCCAAAAGCCTTTCTGTTTACAAAGTCCCTGATCATTGTCTATAGCCAGATTGTATAGAAATCAAATTTCTGTTTCTAAAGAAAATATACTCAATTACATATATGAACTCATATCCATTTTAACATTTACATGACAAATTTTCATAAAAAAGTTCAATAAATCTCAAAATTTAATAATAAAAATAATTAAATAAATTTAGTGAAAATTCATTTTGTAAATTATGAGAACAAACAAATAAAAATGCATTTTGTACTAAAATTTGTTTATAAGAAATTTATTGAAAATTACACAAAATTCGTTTATTTAGAGATTAAGTAAGTTTTTCAAAAAGAAAGTAATTATTTTTATTTTTTATATATTACTTTTTTTATTTAAAGAAAATATATTCCACAACTCTTAAGCTCTTGGCATTTGTATCTTATTTAGATTTTAATCTTGTGTATAATTTTTCTTTTACATTTTACAAAATTCGTTACTCATTTATATATTAAATAGTTTTACTGAATAAAAGAAATTTATGTAATTGTTTTGTATATTATTTAAATTTTTTATTTTCAATATAATAAAAATAAAATAAAAAAATTTAAAAAAAATTGTTGTTTTCTTCTTAAATTGACATATACGCTCACCTGAAGGGAGTGACATGTTAGAAAATAATAACCTTCCATTAAAATTATTATTTGCAACATTTTTTATAAAAAAAAAAGAAACATATATATGTATGTAAATATATATATAAATATAAGTTTAGTATAAAAAATTATTACGTTGACACAGCACGCCCAGCATTTTTTTTAACGAGAAACTCGTGTGCAGAACGTCAAGCTGGAACTCAACGTCAAACACCTCCAACCAGCAGAAAGCCATAAATTGAGCTGAGCTTGAGCTCAGTCCATACACCACGCTTAGCAAGCGTCAATACTTCTCTACTACGACTCAAAATCAAATGTCAATTTTTATGTTTGTGGATGCAAATTCAGCGTATCAAACGACCGTTATCTCGTCATGACTGCACTGTCAATGGTAATCAAAACGAAGCAGAAACAGTTAAGTTGATTTATGCCTCCATTTTCCTTGCCTGCTCTATTTTGCATGTCGGCGAGTACTCATACAAATCTCGCAGCGATAAAACCGATCAGATCTCGATGCAGTTATTTGTACCTAATAGAGTTCAACAACGAGATTGACACACCCAGTTCGATGCAATTTGTTAATTACAGTTAAATATGCTATGAAAGGGGGCAATATTTCGGATTTTATCGGCCACATAAGTAAGCCGTGTAATTATGCATATTAATGTGAAAATCATTTAACGAAATTAATTAAATTATTTAAAACGCAATTATATTTTATTTGATTAATTATATGTTTTTATATGAAATTTGAAATATTAGGTGTGAAATAAATAAGAAATTTAAAACGACTAATAAGTATACTTTTGATATGAGGCAGAACAGCGTTTATGAAAAAATTAACATATAAATTGATTTAATAGATCCTCTCAATATATTTGGCAAGCAGGTGTTCTTCAGGTTCTTCTTCGAGTACTGTAATTGATATGTCATAAGTGTTAATTTAATAGTACAGAATATTTAAAGAAATGAAATCAAGCATTAATTTTGCACTGTTTAACTATCTTTGACTTTATATAATAAGACAACTTCGCCTTCGGTGTGTACTAACTTTGTGAAGATAATGATAATCAGAATAGTAAGAAAAACCGATTAAGCAATACTTTATATAAGACTTTATATTATAGGACCACTTCGCCTTCGGTGTGTACTAAGTTTGTGAAAATAATGATAATTAGAATAGTAAGAAAAACCGATTAAGCAATACTGTTAATATTCGTATTATTGGTGTTTCTGCTCGTTTATCAACTTATCTGTATGTATGGATACACATCTGTCGATAAGTGAATAACTTCACTTCATCTTAACAGATGGAAAGAGATAAGCACTTGTAGGCAGACTAAACTCATGATGCAGAAACCGTTGGTCAGGGAAGCGATAAATGTGCTTAGCTATCCGCATAGCATCCTAAGTTGGCTGACATTACTAACTACTAGACACGGAAACTTTCAGAATCACCTCAAAAAGATAACGCTTGCTGAGGAAGACACTTTTAGACTATGTTTAGAAGAAAAGGAGATGGCGGTGCATATATTGTGCCAATCTCGAGTACTAGCAAGTGGGAGGAAGACTACCTTGGCACAGTATTGGATTGGTGATAACTTGGCAAGCAAGCTCAAGCTAAATGAACTGCTTGCATTAACAAGAGAAGTAGTTATGCGAACGGAAGTCACTCCAGCTTTAACTCAATAACAACATCCGAGAATCGAAGGACGAAGAAGGATAAAAGACGTTTCGTGGTCAACTTCGGCTCATTCTTCACTTCAGAGGGACCTCTTGCTGGATAGTGCGCTGTTTGTGTGCTAATTGATCCACTTATCTGTCTATCCGATTAAGCAATATTCCTACATCTGTTAGTCTGTTCGTTGAACTTTCTATCTCCATGTTGGTCTATCTGACTAACTTTGACTATTTATCAGAAAATAACATTGCATTCGATTACTTAGATGAAGGATGTACTGTGAGTTTTTTGCACTGATTATAATCAAAATAGTAAGATCAATCGGTTCAACACTAGTAGCTTATCTGTTCGTTGATATATTTATCTATTTATATGTTAGTCTATCTAATCAGCTTTGACTGTATATAACAGGAGAACTTCGCCTTCAAGTATGTAGGTGAAAAATATTCACTAAGTTTGTCAAAATATTTATAATTAGAATAGTAAGACGAAACGATTAAACAATATCTGTTTATCTGTTCGTTGATCTATCTATCTATTTATATTATGGTCTATTCTATAAAAGAAGACTCGTTTATTCATTTTTCTGACTGGCAACACAATCACAGACTAACGTAACTGTGTCACTTTGTCTATAGAGCAAAAACTTTAAGATTTTTCTTATATATTATAAAAAATCTTTGTGACACAATATTTAGATGAAGATGAGTACTAACTTTGTCGAAGTGATTGTTATTGGAATATTTAAACGAACTAAAGAAGCAGTATTCGTTTCTCTGTTTGTTTGATCAATGATCTTATTTGCTCCATCCCAACAATGATCGGTTCCATGTTTGAATCAATGATCGGATTGGTCCATCCGATTAAACAATGCTGTTGAACCATTATGTTCGTTGATCTGTTTATCGTAATTAATGTTTTTAATTTTAAGAGTAGATATTTGCTGATCCTGTTGATAACAATAAACGAGCTTTCACTGACTGACATTATAATATTTCATATATAAACTAAAACTCTAATATGTATAATAATAGATAGACAGATATGTAGATAGATAGACCAACATATCTGTTTATCTATCTATATGTTGGTCTATATATCTACACATCTGTCTGTCTATTAATATACAAATTAGTTTTTTAGTTTATATATAAAATATTACAATACCAGACAGTGAAAGCTGTTTTATGATTACCAACGGGATCAGCAATTTTGTCCGCTTAAAATTACAAACACTAATTACATTAGACCGATAAGTTTTAAATATGAATTGTGAAACTCTTATACATATATATGTGAATTAATTATGACTACAGTTATATCTTATACAATATTATATTGTCTTATATTATTTTAATAATTAATATATTCGTCTATTAATATTATAATAAATTTCTACAAAAATGTTTGAATAAAATATTGAGATCCAAAGTATATTTTATATAATACAGCAATATGATAATAAATTTCCCTTTGATAGCAAAAGCGGTAGATAACTACAATAAAATCCTTGCTTTTATATGAAGACTTTTATATGAAGATTTCTTACATTTATTTTTAAAACTTAAATTTATTTTTTCATCGAATTTCATAGTTTAATAATTTTTTTCTTTATTAAAAACCACAAGTTAAATTGAAAGTTTTCTACAAGTATAATTTTATTATTTTTCACTTATTGGAACCAATACATATTATAAATAATTAAATTTCAAATAAAGTTGAACCATTAGTTCCAATTAGTTTCCATATAAAAGTATATATAATATAAAAGTACTGAACTATGTCTGTAATTTTAATTACTTCGTATGCATTTTACATATGTAAGCTATAATTACATCTTATTATTTATTACAAATAAAATATTTATGCATAATAAAATACTCCGGTAAGTTAAGTCTGGGATTTGCAGTAATTAAAAATAAAAAAAAAAATTTAATTTGATTTTATTTTAGTTGTGATTTAATTGGAAAAATGAATTCAAATTCAAAAAGAAATGCGATCGAAAGATCGTTGCATTCATTCGACTAATGGAAAAGTTGGCTACACCTGAACTTCAACTTCAGCTAGTGTCGATGCTGTAATTGCAGCTTAGGTTAGGTTATGTCATTAAACTGTGAAATGCAAAATGGAAAAATTCTGAACGACAACGCAGACCGCGTCCGGCATGGAGCGTTACACACGCCTTGGTGTGAGTGTGTACTGGACTTGGTTGTCATGGTCATTGTCCGCCGGCGATATTTATAATTTCCTACTTAGCGGTACCATGGGTTTATGTAATGTGTTAGTCAAGCTTAGAATGTGAGTTGACATTTTGGAGGCTGGGGCGCTGTGCTGATTTGCCTTATGTGTGGCAATTTCATATGCAAAAAACGATTTCCCTCATTTAATTAAAAACGTTTATGATGTAAAAGTTCATTATTGTAATAAAAACACTTTGTTTACTAAATATGAGTACATTAATCTGTTATTTATCATTATATTTTGTTTTTGTGCTAAATAAATAACTGCACGTTTAAGCTTATTTGTATTACCTAATCGGCGTTAATTACTTGAGTGTGTGGAGCGGCTAAACGTGGCGATTGCGTTGACTGATAGTTAAATAATAAATTAATTTTATAATTTCAATCTTTTACGTGTTCTTGTGCTGAAAATATGTTTCAGAATTCATTGAATAAATTAACTTGTTAACATAATTTATGCATACTTTTTTGAACATTGTATTAATATTAATATTATTACTCTATGTAGTGTTGAGAATTTAATTAAAATATTTTAACACATTATTAAAAACACTATGTGGATAAAATTAATTTTATTATTGGTAACCAAATGTCAATTATTTTAACATTCTAATAACTTAAATTATAGTCGAAATGATTTAAAAACTTAATCGGCACAGGTATGCAATTTATACATATGTATATGAAAATGTCTACTACAAAGTATTGTATAAATAAGTTAAAGATATTTAAATATTTATAAACAGAATCTTACAAGAACTATGAATGAGTGAAGCATTAAATCAGAATCAGTTCCTCAGTCTGTAAGCTACTCTCGGGCAGTGGAAATGAAGTGGAAATGAATTGTCTCGATAGACCATTGCATCCATAAAAACTCAACTCGCAATTTCCATTGTTGCATAACGTATATATTGGCTGTATAACGGCCACAGTCAAGTATAGGGTCATGTTACACAGACAGTCATGGTTGCATATAATGTGAAGTTCTTTTTGGTTTCAATATAAACAAAAAATTTGACACGAGAGAGAAGAGAGAGATAAAGAGAAAAATTTCAAGGAAACATTTGTCATAAGTTGTTATTATTGTCATATTGAGAAATTTAAAATGAAAACCTATAGATCTATTGTGTCCGATTTATGGATTTTTAGTATTCCTCATACTCCAAATTCCAGACTAAATATTGAAAATAGTTTTGGAAGTACTTAACCGAATCTTATTTTTTCATTTAATATAAAATAACTACATAGACATATCTTTCGCTTACGATTCAGTACCGTTCAGACTCTTTTCACATACCTTGAAGTCTCATCCTGTTCTCTACAAGACCAACAAGTTCTCCCTGTAATGATTCTTAAATTCTTTTTGCTTATTTTCAAACAATCTTTAAATCATTTTATGTTAGAAGTCCCTATGAGAGATTGTAAAAGCCCTTGTTGATAGTTTCAGTATAGCTTTCTCTGTCTATTCTCTTCTTTTTGATGAGAACACAGCATTGATCGGTAATAATTGTCTGAATATGATTGTTTTATTTATTTGTTTATTTATTTGTTCTATATATAAAGAAATATATGTGAATATATATGCTCACATATTCACACAAAAGGTCGTTGTCAAAGTTTACTGCAATTTCTGCAAATTCGCCAACAGTATTCAGACTAAGAGATAAGTCTTGAATGTGATTTTCTCAATAGTAAAAATTTCTGCAATAATTAACTTAATTTTTATTAAGGTTATTGCCAAAACAAAATGTCTACAGTTACTAAATTCCAGTATCCATCTAAGTCGTATCGTAACAACTTCAATTTGAGTCTAATAAAGCTCTTACCATTGTACTCCTATCTATTACTCCACAATTTTATCTATCTCTCTTTAATATTTCATGTTTGTGCTTTAAAGAAGTTAGAAAAAAAATATCCTGTAAAAAAAAAAAAATTTTATATTCAATATGGTAATCTCAAGTTTTAGACTGAACTTTCTGTTTCCACATTTTTAAAATGATTAAAAATTGCTTATGAATTGAGTTTAGACTTATTCTAGAGTGATGATAATTTTTCTTTTTTAAATTTATTTTTATTCACCAAAAAATGTGTGCTACTTTACCAACTACCGGTTGACAGCCCAGTTACTATCTTGACATCCATTCAAGAACTCACGAAAGGTGTCAGTTAATTAAAATTAATCATTTTTATGGACAGCGCACTCGATTTTAAATCGATTTAAATGCAACTTCAAAAAGACTTAGTCATCGTGAATTATACCACGAAACCAAAGAACTCTTTCAACAAAATAATAAAAATAATCATAAATAAAAACTGAAAATGCCTCTCTAATTGGCCAAGTTGGAAAACACGTTCGAGCCAACTACATGACAGCCAAATAATTTCGACATTAGAGCACGCGACAAAGTCAAAATCAAGCGTTGATTTTCGAATTAATACCCGACAATCGAACTAATGTGCGAGACCAGACAATATGGAATTACGAGTATGGTAACTGCATATGATCGTATGTACATATGTACTTGTCTAATAACACATCAAAATACGAATTGCAAATTTAAGAGATATATTTTTAGAATTATGGGCAAAAAAAATTAAAAATTTGATTATATTTCAGGTTTGCCTACCGCGCTTCATTTTTAAGCCTTACCTTCTTCTAAGCTTGAACCATGAAGACATAGCGGAACTTGCAGAACGCGTTTGAGAACATGGACCGCAAGTGTTTGTTGGTTTTTCAAGTCGTGCCTTTTAACGTACATGCAAGCAGTTTTTTTCAGAATTCAATTAATCACTTTGGCCGTGATTTATTGACAAATAATTAATATTGCCAATTTAGTGTCTTCTTTGGCTTGCTGTGCGGATGAGCTCTCTGCGGCTACGGCAAGACAAATTTAATTAAAATATTAAAATTAAACCAAAAAATAATTGAATGCATTTCAATCACTGAAGTTGTTCATTAAAATTTTATTATATTTTAAATAAATTTGTTTTTCAAAATCTGTAAACAAACTGAAGTACAAATCGATGGCGTTTGAAGTTGTTTTCAATCATTGCACGTCTTCGACTTTACTTAATGGATAAGATAAATTAATTTACGGAAGTTTTTGGCTTTTATTTACCCATTTAGTGACTTCGTGAGAGCTTCAATGAATCTGACCAGCAGAATAAAGATGTTAAATAAATAAGGAAGCATCTCAATCTTATTTAATTATGTTAGCATTGTTCTTACTTCGAGATTTATTACACAAATCTTGAGAGGAGCCAACCTTAAATTTATCCAAATCAGCTTCGAAATGTTATGTATTTAATATTTAATTTATGATTTGAGCTATATTTGGAATGAACTCCGACATTGACACACTGTTTGAATAGAAAAAAAACATAATTCCAGCATAGTTCGAGGCTAAGTTTAATGCATGCAATTTGAAATTTTAATTTAAGTCTGAAATAAATCACGAAAATATTTTCTCACGTTTTTTTTGCAATACGCAAAATTTTATTTCGCACGATTATCTTGTGACTGCTACTAGAAATGAGTCAAAATCAATCTTTTAAACGTTTTTTCAAATCATATTTTTTTTATAAGAAGTTGCTCATATTATATATTGAGTGGTATAACTATTGTATATACTGCATCAGTTAAAAATTCCTATTATTAAATAAATTTCTTCATTAGTGGAACTTTATACAAAAGCTGCAAAATACACAAAAATAAAGATGATATTTGTTCTATGTTGGTACCCCATTCGTAAAATTCAGTATAAAAAGCAGTACTTTAGACTCATTTTGTCCAGGAACACGTTCAACACCTAATTATAGCACGAAGAACCAAAAGTGATAAGTTAGGTTTCAACCGAGAATCAGGTTCTCTCAAAGACTTTAGCCAATGTATAGTCCAACTGCTTCAGAACAAAGGTGCTAACAATCTGTAACCCTACTAACCTACCTTATTTGCATACATATATATAAGATAATTAAATCCACGCTTCTGGAACTGTAAATATATATTATATAAAGCATCACCTAATATATCAAAAATTATTATATACAGAGATATCTATTCACATAAACATCAAGTGCATCAAGGTTGCAAAATATATAGCGATTGTAACAATACTTTAACTTTGCTCAGACGAATTTGAAGGAGGGACGAAAGATTTGTCGAAATCATTCTATCATACTTAACAAAAAGAAAATCGGTTGTGTCTAATTAGAAGGAGCTGTTACCAGCAGTATTTATCCATAGGTCTCATGTCACAAACACACAAAATTCATGTTTTTAATTTATTTAGAATATAACTAAATTTAGTTTATTTTATATTAGAATTATCTAATGGGTTCATTCATTAATACATACAATTTTACAGATGTGTATAAAATGTGTAAAAAGTACATATAAAAACTAAAAGGAATAAGCTGTTAACAAAATATTTTAGCTGGAAGACTATATATTAGCCTTTTCCATTTTGAGTCTTAAGGTGAATCAAATTTTTTTTAAAACCAACATCCAACAAATTTTTAAGTAGCTGTAGCTATTGGCGCAACACTCCAATAATTTCCAAGCGAAAAAGCTGGTACGTGCTCTGCTTGAGAGCGAATAAGATCTATACTCACATTAGATACTGAGACTTATACTCGCCCACAGCTGAGATGTCCTCGACAGCTGATATTTGGGCTTTCATTTGACTTCTCTTCTGTTAGGGTCAATAATTTACACAAAATGGTTGTAGTGTTCAGCTCTCTGTTAGCCAAGCACCGTTAATTTTTATTTCATTATATATTTCATTATATATATATTAAAAGACGAGGTTTTTAAGAGAACAAATAAACAGATATACGTATAAACAAAAATTTTAAAAAAATAATACATTATTTAAATTTTCGTATATTAGAAACATAAACTTTTCCAACTACCGCTGCTTAAGTAAAAATGCTCATCCATAGAAGCAGTCCAATTCACTACCATTTCCAATTTTCCAATTTTCCAATTTTCATAAAATTTCTAAAGCACGACGAATTAGCGACTGCTAAGAATGGTATGCTAATGAAATTATGTCTAGCGAATAGGGTGGGTGTAGTAGAACTTCTCAATTTTATTTTTTCAATCATCTATATCAGGTACAGCAATATATTGTCTTGCATTGGGTTGTATTAAAGGATCATATTAAAGGATTGTGTAATCATTTGCTTTTTTCAAACTCAACCATTCTTTCATCCTAACATCGCTCAGAGTTATATTCTCGAACGGCTGTTGTTATTGTTGTTGTAACCTGCCAGGACCTGAAAGCAGATAACATGATAGGATTACAAGACGAATACATGGGATAAGGAACGGCTGTCGGTAACAGTGCTGTTCTTTTTAGCAACTTATGGAACTCTAAACATTTCTATTGGATCCAACACAGATAAATTATTTAGTAACAAATTTTTGCCAGATAGAGATAAATGAGGTTTTTCACAAAAGTAGTCAAAAATTTTTATACGCATTGGGTAGAAAATATATTCAGCATCTAATTAAAGGATGTTCATGGTAAGTAACTTAAGCTATTATATTTAATTGCTTTTGGGCTATAGTGATTTTAAGCACTTCACGTTCTACTTAGTTACTTCCTTTACTTCCTTTTCCTTTAAACAACTGTATGTACTTGAGCCAAATTCTGCACTGACTGCAAACATTGCTGAAGTGAAGAAGTTTATTTTGTGTTTAATTTTTTATTATATTGCAATCCACTTTGTAATAAAAACATGTTTATTATTGTATTTAACTATTTCTGTAAATGACAAAGATTTTTTGGGTCTTAATTTCTAATGAAACTACCTTCATATTCGAATGAGACAAATTCATTGTTTTCAAATCTTGTAAATGTTCTTTAAAAAAGTTTAATGAGAATATGTTTGTATTGTTGAAAATCTTATTAGTCCAAATTTCGTGAGCTTAATTGAAATTTATTCATAATAAAAACGAAATTATGGCAATGGCCTTACCACGAAAACGGTACAATCTCAGGCGGATTTTGAATGTTTTTCCTATTTTTAAGTAAAACGTTCAATTTGTTTTAATGACCATTTTGCTCAGCATGACTTTTCTGAATTAATTTCCTTAAACAAGAAAAATATGAGTACGGATTAAAATTAATTTAAATAAATAAACTGAACTAAATAAATAATGAAAAAAAAAAAACAAAACCATAGAAACAAAGCGAATATCTGAAATACATAGTTCACCTTTATTATGTGTATTGATTTATTTTGTTATAACTTTAATTAGATTATTATTCTTTAACTCTTTAGCTCATTAGGCTCAAGAAACCGTTCTCATCATTGAGTTGTGAATTATGTGAATTATGTGAATTATGAAGTACAATGCGGAAATGAAAATATACAACAGAATTCTTAAGCATGCGTCTGGAAATGTTTCTAGAGCAATGATACAAATAGAGATACATTAATAATCCTAAGCAGAAAGCATCATAAATCATTTAAAATCGTTTGGAATTTTTAATAATTAATTATTTTAAAATGCACTGAATTTGAAGTCGTAACAAATGAAGTTGCCAACTGTCCTTGTCGTTTAGCCAGAAATGAAACGAACACGAATAAATATTGACTTATTGGTTAAAATCAATTCACTAATTGACATATTGGCTTCAAAACTTATTAGACGCATAAGGCCCACTCACATAATCGCATTAGCACCTCAAGTCAAGCAAATACAAAGCAAAATTTTTTTGTCATTTGCGAGCAGCAAAAATCGCAAAATTATTTCTAATTAACGACTGCAAGTAGGTGCAAAAACAAATTGTCATGATTAATTACAGAAAATGCGAAAAATGGCATTATGGCATTTAAGTGGTCATTAAATTGATCGACAGTTTCACTAAAAATGCATTGACAGTTTCGTTTGGCGTAAATGCAATGACGGAGTTAATTCCAAGATACTCGTATCTGCAAGAATGGTGCTACTAGTGCTCTGGCCGTCAATGTAGCGATGCAGCAATGCAATGCACCGCCACTGCGCATTAACAGTGTCGCATTTATAATTAATTTAAATTGTTTTACTCAGTTCTGCAAATGCATGTAACCCAATACATACCTTCAGATACATTACATTATTAGACATCTTAAATAACAATTTTCAAACCTAATTGGTGTGCACTTAAGTGTGGTCTGAGCACTTAAGATTTAAATAACAAGTGTTTATGTTCTCAATTTTTTTTTTTTTTTGTTTTTGTGTGCAGTTGGTGTAAAAATGTTTAGAGTAGCCTTTGTAGCTAATCTCGAGTTTCACTGGCTTCAGCTGACATGAAGTGGACATTAAAATGCTTCAGAAAACAGTTAATTCATTTGAGTCATGGGACTGCAGAGTTTTATTATAGCTTTTAATTAAAATATTTATGTTAATGGGCTGAAAATGAGCTGAAAACACAATTAAAGGTTGAACCAAATTTTAAAATATTGCAAATTTATTTAAATGTTGACTTGCTTAATACACAATAAATACACAATGTACAAATCAGTTTCAAATACTTTATACTTTAACACTTTTTTCTCTTAAATGACAACACTCTGTATATCTACTTTTTCACATAAAATTATATACCATATAAACAGTAAGTCATCAATTTCATCACAGTCTTAAAGAGTGTCAATCTTCCGTTTAATGTTATATTGTAAAACGAATTAGTTTCTAGAGATGTAGGGAATAAAAATTTAACCAACTTTTGGCTTGTTACTCTGAATGGTAATACATAACTTTTATTTAAATTTAATTAATTTTAGTATTGCATGTAAGAATTACGAAAACAGAAACTAACATCCATAAGCCTTACATATGTAAAGGAACATAAATATATAGCTTCGACTGCACAGATAAAAAACATTAAGAGCTTGCAGTCGCACCTAAGTAACGATAATACAACCTAAAAATGATAATATTTGTGTAGCTTGGTATAGAATTTAAAAATAAAATCCTTATAATGCATATATATAAAGAAATCATTAGTTGGCGGAACATGAAGTAGTCGGTAATCGGCTCATTGTTGGGTAGTCGATAATTAAACAATTTATAAACGATTATTAACTTTTGGAAGTCAGCACAAGAACAGTTCAAAAGCCTAATATTACGTGATAGTAACTTAAATAAATCCTTGCATTTATTGTATTTATTTCACTTTTATTTAATTTTATTATATTTTGTTTATATATAAA
>NC_051846.1:188241676-188248183 GCF_002237135.1 Teleopsis dalmanni | reverse complement strand
TCCATGAGTTCAATGAAATATGTTGGGAAAAGTGTGTTGGTAAACCAAGTTCTAAGCTGGATAGTGGAACAGAAACCTGCCTACGTAATTGCGTTGATCGTTTTATTGACACTTCACTTCTTATCACCCAACGTTTCGCGCAACTGCTGCAACAAGGATCCACGCACTAACATGTTGAAAACGAGAAAAAAAGACAACTTTAAACCCAAAGCAGATAATATTAATAATGATGCATTTGCCATCTTGACTATAATGGGTCAATATAACGAACTCATTAGCTGCCAGTGAGAACTAGAGTAATGTGATTTTTATCAAAAAAACATGTTTCTGTTATTTAAGTTTAAAATAAAAATTACATAAAATATACATAAAATTTTTTTTATTCAAAATTTTTCTGCTTAGATTTTTTTAGTTGTCTGTAGAGTTCAACTATTTTGCTCTGTTCATTCTCCAGCATTGATCTCGTAGCAAGGGGCAGATCCTTTCGTTTTCCTTTGAGTTGCGATTTGGAAATTGTTTTATTTTTTATACCCTTCAACTTTGCCGTTGCGTTATTTGAATTTGTGGGTTTGTTGTCAGTCTGATCAAGAAGTGTCTTTAGTAGTAGATTTTTTTTTCCGGGCTAAAACATTAACAAAAATTTGTTTATTTATTTAATTATAACCTTATATCGCATACAAAATTAAAAAAATCAGGAACTTACTCTTGGCACAGTGTCTACTTTTTCAGCTCGTCTTGGTAGCGTTGAGAGTGTTGGCGGCCTATGCACTATTTCACCAAAGGATATAACGTCACGTTTGTACTCCTCAATATCTGGCTTTTCATTTCTTTTCTATAAGAAACTTGATATATAAATAGAAAAATGGATACCTGGTAAGAACATTACCTCTTCTTTATCTTCTTTTATCGCTTGTTTAATTAATGCTTTGGCTTCCTTTGGATCCATTCGGTTCACTTGTTGAGATTTACTCGCTTTTCTACCCTTTCTTTTATTATTAATTCTTTCATTCTGTTTTTGTTTTAACAGTTCATCAATTTCATTTTTAGGACGTTTCTTAATAGTAATTTCGCCAGTCTGCGGGTCTCGTAACACATTTACACCATATTTTGCTTCATATTTGGCTTCTCTTAAGGATTCAGTTGTCATGCGATTAACACGCCTCAAATAGTCCTCATCACTTTCACCAGAAATTTGTTTAATATTGCGTATTTTATTCTCAGGAATGCGAGTTTTATTTTTTTTGTTCAGTTTCTCCACTGGTTTATCCTCACGACCTGCGTGTGGTTTCTTAATTTTTTTCCCGCACTTAACATCGTCCGCTAATTTCTTAAATTGAGCAAATTTATAAGATATTTTCTGATCATTTCCAATTTCAGGTGGATTGTTAATTGAGTTTTTTAGACTATAGAAAGAGTTTTTTTAATAATAACATATTTTGAGAAATGTATTAAAGCTTTTATAACTACTTACGATTTTTCCTTAAGCTCCAATTGTTTTAATGGATCACGTACTCCATGATGTTTGCGCGCTGGAATTTTTCTTCTTCGTGCCATACTACAAATATTAATATTTATGTTTATTTAGACTACTTAATTTATATGTCCTCCTTGTCCACGTTTTTTGGTTTTGTTATGATTTTTTATTCTAGTCATTCGATATTTTGTGGAACTTATGCTAGCATATGTTGTGGAAGATATTGAACATATTTTAAATGTATTGATACGATTTATACGTTCTACACGTAAAGTACGTACGTTTGCAACGTACTTGCTTCAACTAATTGTACTTTTATTTATAAGATTTAGTGCCATATTTAGAGAATTATTAGAATTTCAATATTAGGCAATAAATTACTAGTATTATTTAAAAATTGTACGTTAAAATTCAAATCAATGTCACTTTAGTGTCAAAATGATGTTTATGTGCCCTCAACCTTAATAAATAACTAATAATAGGTTCGAAAACTGTGTTTAAAAACTGTTTGTATGAATACTTTTCTAACTTTAGGTAGATCAAGTCTAATGGAGTTATAATTTTAAATTTTTAAGTTTTAAGTTTCAAATTTTTTGAGTTGTCACGTCGAAAGTTTAAAGTCGGTTTTGTTTTTTAAGATTTTAACCTTAGGACTTCTATTAGTAATTCTCCTGATGAAGGCGAATTTGCCGAAATACGTATAGGAATATACAAAAAAATACAATCGAAATAAAAGTTAGAATCCTAAAAAACAACACCTACTTTATAATGGACTTAGTTGACCATTTAATGACGCGCACGTATAAAATATCTAACAAATATAAGCTAATCTCTTTTATCTGTTTCAACATGGAATTTTCTACTGAAAACATAGTTAAATAAAAAAAGTTGATATCGTAAGGTTTAAGGTAAACAGAAGTGATGCTTAACACGTTTTCTTGTTCTGTTAGAATTTAATCAAAAACCAAATTTATGTACATATATTTTCGAAGCGGATTAACCGCTTTTTATAAAAAATCATTTTCGTAATTGCATAGCTAATGTTGATGTGAAAAATAATAGTATTTAAAAAGTAAATAGATCATAATTATTTTCTATTCTATTTATATATTATTAAGTTATGTTGTGAGTATGTAATTAGTTGTCTCTAAAGTAATCCACAGAATTTGTAACTTAACGTAATATAGTATTTATGTTGACATTTATTAACCACTGCCTATTTGCAAATACGTTCCACAAACACTTGCACTATTTTTCACCATAAATAGGTGATTAGCAAAGCAAATATAAAAACAAAAAGTTGCGAAAAAAGATTTTAGCTCCTGAAAAGTGATAAATAAATAAATAATTAAATTTTGACTAATAAAATAATTGTGTAAAATACATTTGAATATTGAGGCAGTAAAGGATTGTGAAAAGAATTCAAATGTATTGAATTAATATTAAATGCGTTCTAATATTATTTTCCCTAACTACAGTTAAATAAACAAAAGCGTAGTATCTAAAAGGTCAACGGAACAATAACAAATAATATACATTGAAATCTTAACAAAGAAATTAACAAATACGAAACCAAACTAAGCAGACGCAACACAATTTCCTATTTTAAAAATGGTTGAGCCAATTTTTGACTATCAATTTCGATTGATTTTAATAGGAGACAGCACAGTGGGCAAAAGTTCACTTCTTAAATTCTTTACAGATGGCAAATTCGCTGAGGTAAATATTTACTTATTCTTTAAATAAAAACATTCATATTACATAATGATTTTGATTGGTCCAGTTCGCTTACTTCCGACAGCCGTGTTATATACGTATATATGTTGTCTGTTACTGATAAGGTAGATTTTTTTATTTCGTCTGATGAACTTGTTCATTCAAAATGTTACAGTATAAATTATTTACATCAGGCGTGGCAAACTGACAATAAATTATGCAGTAAAGATTTCCTATGACTAATGGTCATGTTCGTATATACTACATATATATTGCATTTGTTAATCATAACACTTAGAAATGTATAATATATATAGATTATCTACTACTACATAGAAATATTTCTCAGAACATCAATATATTGTTGTTGTTATTACCCTCTTTATTCCTTTCGTATGATGATATCCTAATAGGAATGGTTAGCAATACTTAGCCGTCATAAACAAGATGAGAGCGCAGAAATTCTCTATTGATAGTTGTAACAAATCACGCAGGCTCATAATATCATAGCATATATGCAGTTTACTGTTAGGATCAGAATATCATAGCATATATGCCGCAGGATAGTTCGAGAATTGGGTTATACCGAGCTACGGCATAGTGGAAGACATTGTTGACAATATTTAATTTACTAATTTTATTGAATAACGACGTGCGGGAGGTAAGAAAGAATATCCCCTAAGCATTCTTTTATTCATAGCTATCATTAACAATTATTACAAATTAAATAAAAGAGCGAACCTTTTCTGCATAAGCGAACTAATCAAATATATTAAGTGAAATAAAAACATATTAATAATAATAATTTAAATTCTTTCAGCTATCTGATCCGACAGTAGGAGTGGACTTTTTTGCCCGTCTAATAGAAATGAAAGATGGCACTCAAATCAAACTACAACTATGGGATACCGCTGGTCAGGAGCGTTTTCGTTCTATTACAAAATCCTATTATCGCAATTCGGTTGGTGTACTACTAGTTTATGATATCACTAATAATGACAGTTTTGAGCACATACCTCTCTGGATGATGGAAGCACAGCGGCATATCGAACCGCATCGGCCAGTGTTTGCACTTGTGGGCTGTAAATTAGACTTGGTTGATGCCGGTGGACACCGTGAAGTGAGCCACGAGAAAGCACAGGCATTTGCAAATCAACACGGGCTACATTTTGTTGAGACTTCTGCACGTACCGGTTTGAATGTAGCCGAAGCATTTCGTATGGTCACACAGGAAGTATATGCGCGCATACGATCTGGTGAATATAAGATCGAGGATGGCTGGGATGGTATAAAAACAGGATTTGCACGACCAAATAGTTTAGATTTTAATTTAGTGGTGGCAGAGCCAGAAAAATCATCTTGCTGTTGATATGTTTATATATGCTATACATTTTATGTTGTTATATTTCCTTAAGATGAAAGAACAAATGTTTACAAATAATTTTAAAATGTTATAATTTTATGTTAAGTTAGATTTTGTTTTTATTGAACAATTTAAACAATTAATTTTATTGGAAGCAATTAACCTTATCATTTATGTGTTACCCTCATAAATCGTGTTGGTTGGCGAGGCAGTTTTGTGGTGATTTACCCTCATAATTTGGTGATTATTAAGTTACGAGAAAGTCAATTTAGATTCTATAGTAGACTTAGTTAATATTAATGTTTAATGGATATGATTTAAGCTACTAATCCAATCTTTTTCGTTACTATATTCTTCTAATAAGAAAAACTGACAATTCAATATATAGAAATAACTGAATGCGAGGATGATCTTGCATTCTGAAGTAGAAGCTTAAATTTTAACATTTTTCTTAATGAATAGAGACTTGTATTCAAAACCTTAACAATTATATTTAAAGTATCTTTGAATTTGTACGAAAAACGTTTTTAATATATATATATATGTATTAAACAATTTTGAAAAAAAAATAAAATAAAATTACATACTTCAGTAAATGTATCTTTGCAGTCTTTTTTCTTTTCAATCTTTTATATTTATATATACTATAAATTCAATTGATAAAATTAATTTTATATTATAACCGAAACGTTTAATGTTTACTATTATTTACTATTTATAGCAATTACTTTTTTTTAATATTCAATACATGTTCTAGAAAAATATGCTAATAAACATGAATGCATATAAGTATCTAATCTAAGACATATATAAGATGAAGAGTCTAGACTGGCTTGGTGAACAAATGGCATAAGCTACATTTACTTTACACTTCTTCAAACTCTGGTAACAATTACAATCTAATGGGCATTCATTCATGACATTCAATTTTGCAAATACTTGTGCATATCATCCATCATACTTCGTCGTTCTATTCCTTTCATTACTTTGAGCTGACATCGATTTTCCCAATTTAAACACTGTACCTATTTAATTTTTGAAGAATGATTAAAGATTAAAAAATTTAGGGAATACAAGGGCTGTTATATTATATTGAGAAGCGTTAATGAGCAACTATACTTAGTGAAACCATTTTATAATGTGAATCATAAATTGCGATAACTTCTTCACTTTCTGTATATTCTTTTTAATGTAAAGCAAAATTCTAATAGTTTTCTTGCCCTTTTGTTAGATGAATATCAAAATTAGTTGTGAATAATATTTACTTTTACAGCTTTACCGAGTAATAATTGAAAACAGCGAGTAGACTTCTTATATGTCATATATTTACCAATTACCGAACTTCGGTTGAAGATCCGTAATACAACACTGGATTGCAAATGAACAGCGATCAAAGATTTTATATGCTGATTAAGATATATTTTTTTATTTATTATAATAAATATAACAGAAAAAAAAGCTTTTGACAAAGAAACACAATAAATGGCATTTATGATAATACAAGCCTTATAAGACATTTACACTGTCTCATTTAGGTGGTTTGGTTCATTATGGTTAGTAATGACGATGATTAACCATACAAAGAGCTTTCATATAAATGAGCTTATTATCAATAAATCAGCTTTTTTAAGGCGAAAAATGTCAAATGCAACCCTTAAAAATAAATTTCCAACCAGGGAAATTACCAAAATTTGAAATATGTGTCATATGTTTTATATGTAAAATGTAAACAAACGACACCTGATCTGTAAATAAAGGCTCAGAGATAGAAAGCATTTAATGAAACCTTTGTTTTTATAAATTGAATATTTTTTGACATATAAAATATTTTATTCTTTTATTTGTGACCAAAAATATTATATACTAATTTATTAGCGGGCTAATTTAAATAGAAATAAAAAAACTATAACTTATTTATATTTAAAAACAAATTATATTTTATATAAATATTTTT
>NC_051846.1:188230674-188241576 GCF_002237135.1 Teleopsis dalmanni | reverse complement strand
ATATATGATTTGCAATATTTAATTTGTTAATATAATTACTTAAATTTGATTTCAATCTGATAAGCCTCAACTTAATCATTACGAAGTTATGTTATTAATCATTTCGAGGACGTTGCGCTTAATAAATCATTCAATTTTGAAATAAATTATACGTTCCTTTTTTTTATCACTCATTTACTTAATGTTGTAATTTCATTTACAGAAATGATTATTCCTTTTATATTAATATTTAGCATATTACGTACCTATTTTAATTTTTTATACCTGAAATAATTATCGCAAGCTATTAATATACTTAAGTGTTGAAATTTTATATTGTTTATCTTTGAAGCTATGGGTATCTGTTAAGCTCTATTTAATAAAACCTACATAATTGAGTATTCAAATTAGGTTAATTTGTGGGTGTAATATTTACATATAATTCAAGACATTAAGCAGGATATCAAATTTATAAGCGATTTATATATTTAATACATTAAAACCTATATTAAGACTTAGAAAATCACTATTTAACATATAGATGAGTTATTTTTAGGGTTGTTAATATTATTAATTGAATTATCTTTTACACACTTATTATAAATTATTTGTATTTTAGTAGGAAAGACTTTAAATATACTGTTGAATCAAGAAGTCTTAGGATATATTCAAATTCATAACACCCAAATAAAGTTATGTTAATTATGAAATTAATTAACTGAAGTAATCAATTAAGTTAACCTAACTTAATTAATGAAATTAATATACTGTGCATAAAACTGGTATATATTTTAGAATAGTTTATACAAAATTAATTAACTTTTGTGATGTATTATTTGTACTAAGTTCCTGCAAATCTTATAAATACGTATAAATTGTTATTAAATAAATATAAATATATGACTATTACTAAACTTAATTGACTGTTATATTAAGGAAATGGGTCTGGGTGATCTCAAGTATAGAGATATAGAGGTGTAAACAATTTTTTATTACACATTCAATATTTTTATTAAATTCTCGATTTCAATTTTATTTCAAAAGATATATATTGTACATGTATGCATTTTTAAGTTCATTGCTTCAAATAAGATAAATGAATTTATATAATTGATATTAATTTTGTTTGTTATTTGAAAGGTGAACTTGGGGGAAACCTTTTAAAAAATGAATACAATTTGCATTCATAAGTGATTTAAAATGACTAACGATTGAAGCCGTAATAAATTATAATAAGTGCCATTAAATCATTATGTAAACATGAACGTCCAAAGGTTACTCCCTGTAATGGTAGTAGAGGATATTCAAATTAATGGGTGTCAAATTAACTTATTCAAACAAATTGTTTAATTACATATATTTTGTATAAAAGTTATCCAACTACAAAGGGGAATGTATTGAAGAGGAAATTTGTAGTTATTTATACAGATTTTTTGTCATATATCTTTCCATTCGAAATTACTCTATGGATAGTACAGAACTAAAGTGTATAGTAAAAGCCATTGTTGTTAATTTTCGTTACTATTTATAGAAAATACTATTTAATCACAAGAAGTTTGATTTTAAATTATTATAAAAATTATGCAGACTGTGTTTATTTTTAATTACATAAATTTATAAATTTTAATTATATATATAATAAATTTTATAAATAAAATAAAAATTAAATTTATAATTTGAAAAAAATAAATTCGACTGAAATAAATCCTTTATATATCTTCATGATATCTTCATTAATTCTCGAAAATAGATCAGATTTTTAAGGATTATATATTTAATTCTAAAAAACACACCCAGAAACATAAATCCTTAACTTCATATTCAACTATAGTTTGATAGTGTGATCTTCATGAAAATATATATGAATTAGTTGACATTCTGTTAAATTCTCAACTAGTATTAATTATTGTTCTTATTATAATTAATTTTCATATTTTTTATTATGAGTATATCACAACATGTCAATATATTAGCGATTTTCAAATATAGGAAGAGGACGATTCACGTTTCTATTTCAATTAGTTTTTTAAGTGTAAGTATATATCAGAATTTTCTAATTTAGATTTTCTAAAAAATTATTGTTCTAATTATAATTAATTTTTATATTTTTTTATTGCCAGTATATCACAACACGTCAATATATTAGCGATTCTTAAATACAGGAAAAAGACGATTCACGTTTCTATTTTAATTAGTTTTTTAAGTGTAAGTATATTTCAGGATTTTCTGATTTACATTTTCAAAAAAATTATTGTTCTAATTATAATTAATTTTTATGTTTTTTATTACGAGTATATCACAACATGTCAATATATTAGCGATTTTCAATTAATTTTTTAAGTGTAAGTATATATCAGAATTTTCTGATTTACATTTTCTAAAATATTTTTAATTTTGAAATAAAAAATTTAATACTAAACGAATTTATTGCGCAAATAATTTAAAAACTACATTGAATTAAATTTATTTTTAAATCACATTTTGCAACCTTTATATCTCTTTGCGTAACATATATATTTAGTATCCTTAATACCCGATATTCCATTTATATGATTTAAACGATTTTTAATTTTCACTTTAAAGTATTTTTTGAATAGAAAAGCTATTCTTAACAGGATTAACACAGTTATCAATCTCCTTCTTCTTTGAATGTAAATTAAAACTACCGATTAAAGACATTCCAAACACTTGCTAGACTCAATTTTAAATTGATATTTTACAGAGTGAACATTTACAAACAAATTATTCAAGAATTTCATTTTTAAATTTCATTATTTAAGCAAATTTAACAAAAAAAGCAATATTAATATATTAGTTTCCACTTTCACTGAATAAATTATTTAACTCGTTAAATAATTCTTTAACCTAATTCATAAACTCTACTAAAAATAATAATTCTGTGATTGCTTATACTTTCTTTATTTGCTTCAGTGAGAACAAGGATACAGCATTTATTATATATCCTTAAAATAATAACATTAACTGTACTCACCACTTGGTTTCGTTGGAATGAATTCTAGGGTTCTATCCTTGCTACGTAGATCCTCGCCAGTGCCATCGATCCAAACGTACGTAGCTTGTACAATATTCTCCTCAACAGGTAAGTCCAAATAACGATCCAGAATCGTTTTGTTTATATGAGCATTAGGTGAATCAGTTAGAATTCTAGCCGCCATACTAAAAACATTTAAAAACAAATTTATTAAAGTATTTCACACGCCATCAACACTTCTCGACTAATATTTCACGGATATATTTCGATTAAACTATAAACAAATTGTACCTTGAATTTTGGTTTTATTAAGGAATGACTTCAAAATGAAATGCAACGAGAAAATACTTTTTTCAAGTATTTATTTATTATGTGTAATATTTTCGAATTTTCGAATTTGGCGGTATCGTTACTGAAACGCAACTAAGTGGAAACTTAGCGTTTCAAGTCAATTTATAACAAAAAAGAATCATTTATTACTTACATTGTCAGTAAAACAAAAGCAAATAATAACAATAACAATAACAAGCGCAAAAGCAAGAACAAAAACAGTTACAGAAACAACAACTACCACAATGAAAATAAAAGCAAAAACAAAAACAAAAACAAAAATTATTCGCAATTGCGACAATAGTTTTTGCATGGAAATGCCGGCATGTCGTATGAGTGATACAACCGCAATGCCACACACACATACACACGCATACATGCGAAGCAATAAAATCAGTGGCGTTTAAAAAATTTATTATAACGAAAATATAAAATAATTGAATTATGAATAAATAAAACAAATAACAAACATACTGGGAGAAAGATTTAAGATTATTAAAATAATTTTTTTCATTAAAATACATAGAAAAATAAATTGGATATTGTTTGTTTAAAAAAAAATCTTAATTTATGGAGCCCATTAGTATGGTCAGTGGGATAGTATAAATAATTGACTTAGTTGACGAATAAAAATAAATAGATTGTTATGTTTCTATTAAGTATTTGTGTACTTAAAAAATATCTTACCAAAATACTGGGTGCATCATATCAACATGCCTTAATCTCAGTACATGATGCCTTGATCCGAAAGACGAAAAATATTGTATAGGTGAAGGGGTAATGATATATAGTAACTTATTTCAAAAAGACTATGTAAATCAAAATTAAATCAGTAGTGAAATACTCGTATAATTTTATTTATGAATACTTATACGCACCGTGGAATAAATACACTATTGTTGAAAAATCATTAAACATATCGATTCAAAGGACAATTATAGAAAAATGGTGCGTGATAAAAGAGAAATTGTTTTGAAAAAATTTTGGTTTAACAAAAAATATTAACAAACAAAATTATGACAAAATCTAATATTTTGCAAAAAAAACTATACAACATTAAACTCTAACACTTAAGTTCTGAATGCATTGAATTTATTTAAGATACTCTATAAACTAATGCAATATTATCGCTTATTGAACTAAAGGTTTTCCCCAATATGCAGTTCTTGAACATACTGTAGGCGTGTGGAGGCTTAACCTACACATTTATAAAAGTACATTGGAAAGATATAACCGGTCTTTAAACGAGCTGAAGTTGTTATTGGGAACAAAATACATTACCTTTTTAAGAAATTTAAATTTTTTTGTTAGAAACACTTTAATTTTTAAGGCAGTTTAATTTCAAGTTCATAATACCATAAATTCATAAGGAACAAAACTATTAAAGTATCATATAGGGCACTGTTTTTATAATGTTCCTGCATTTAAAGTAATTAAGCAATAGTAATTTGAAAAATGCAATAGTATCCGTATTTCATTATGTCAATATATCTTTTAAGTTAGAACAAAAGAATGAAGTTACATACAAAAATTGAACAAGAAAAAACCATTTTTGTGAGAAAAATAAAAAAGAAAATAAAATAATAATATTATTTATCAATAAATAATACAAATAGTTTAATTATGTTTAATTAAAGACTTGATTCAGTATGATGAGAATATACGGTACCTGATGGCTGGTTAACCCAATTTCTTTAGACTAGAGAGTTTTGTCGCAATAGCAAGTAATCTGAGTAAATAAGTAACATATCTTTTTAATATAGGTTCTAACATACATATTAAGCGTTTTCATCTTAACTGATAAATGCGTTATAAATCTTATAAAAGTATTAAGTTATCCACGTTATAAGTTAAGTGTCAAATCTTGTATGAAAAATCATTTACACAAAAAAATGAAAAATCATTTACACAAACTTCATACATTTACATGAAAATTTTACTGAATAAATTTATCGCATAAATTTATATGTTGCCAATTCAGAGTTGCATTTCAACACAAGCAAGTCATTTACAAAAATATTATGTAAATACTTTTGTTTGAACTTTTTGAACTTTTTAAACGCAAAAAATTATACATTTGATATGCTTAGATGAGTATCCTTATTGAATATGATATGGTACACAAACCACACTAGAGCTCAAATAATGGTCTAATATTACAGATTAGTGTTCATACGTAGACCGGAAGGAATCCCCAACGGACCGCAGTAATCAGTGTACAAACAACACTGAAAGGCACAACTCCCTTGTTTAAGTGGAAGTGAATCTGGTAAGTTTATAAACTTGGCTAAGTCCTTAATATTTCAAAATATTACTATTTTGAATAGTAAAAAAGGGACAACAACAATTTTTAGACTTCAATTAGCTGAAGATAGTCATTGACTAAGAAGGTGAAACAACTTCAAAGCGACAACCATGACAACAGTCTTTATAGGATAGATCGTAGTGCTGAGTAATTATCACTTTAGTGTAAACAGCTGACTGCTACTTTTTTGTCCAGTTTGGGTCAATAAAAATTAAAATCTGACAAGAATATTCATCTACCTAGGTTTGTTTGACTTGTGTTGTATTATACCCTCAAAAAATTGCTGGTGGAGTATTTGGATAGAATATTAATTAAAAAGCTTTATTCAAATATCTGTTTTATATTCACATTTAATTAATCTATTCTAATCATTTAGTAAAATAAATATTTTATATAGAAGGTTATTTCAATATATATTATATATATTTTAACTATTACTAATAAGTACGTAATATTTTTATAATTCACAATTAAATAAAAACTAATATTTGGATTATATTTTTATAAATTTAACATAATTAGTTAATATGTAAAGTAAAATTTACTGGTTTGAGAATTTGTAGGTAAGTTGTTATATTTGAGCCACATTGCCTTTAAAAAGTTTTAAAAGAACTTTACTAGTTTTAAAAAGAAATGTTTATTTAAAACTCGCACAGTAAATATCTCACAAAAAAAAATATATCAGTTATAAAGAAGGGACTCTTTAATGAATTCAATGAGTAATACTGCTTTGATACATTTTAAGATACATTTGAGGCATAGTTCTGATTTTTATCTTTTAAATCATATAAATATGATTGATATTTATACTGATTCTCATCTCATGATTCTTTTATCGAATATATTTCGATGCCATTGTAAATATTTTTAATACCGTATCAAGGCAAAACATTAAGTTGAATATGTCTAAATATTTTTATTTGTGATTAAGAGTGAAAACAATGTCTTTAGAAAGCACGACTGTTTGAATAATATTAAAAATTATATACACTTTAAGTTTTTATCCTTTCTTTTTAAAAGTTTAATGCACTGCTCAACCATATTCATTTATAATATTAATATTATTTTTATAGAATTTGCATATGACTTACGGATTCATTTTGACAGATTTTTTTTATTTTACTTGTCACTTTTTAAAAAAATATATTTAATTTTATTTAATTTTATGTAAGACTGTTTTAAATTGTCTTTCTTTATGCACAATTTTAAAAACTGCAATTTCACTGAGTTTTTATTGAAAAAATGTTTGAAGCAGTTGAACTTCTTCACAATCGAAATATTTACGTGTTAATGACAAACGTTTTGATTTTGGTTCTGCTATTTATAGCTTGGTTTCTTAAATATAAAATTAAAATAAAAATTAATAAGAATATTTTCTTTTATTTAGTCTTTGTGTTTTTTGCGTACTATTAAAAAGTGCTAATTACCTATATAAGAAATCTCACTCTCTTACAATGCCCCAAAAGTGTAAATAAAAATCAGACACGAAACGAAACATTTAAATACTGACGTGACTTTGTTTGAAGATTCGTTAAAAAATTTATATGACAGTAATAAAACAGGCATAAAAATTTGGTATCTAGAATAAAAAATTTATTCTAGCCACTTCCAAATTTAGTTACATTCATTAAAGATGGCGTCATTAATATGGTGTCCTTCAGGTGTGACAATTCATGCTAATTAATGTAATTTTGTAAATTGTAATCAAAACTTGTTCTTTAGATAAATTAGCTTTAGAGGTACACTTTATATTAATAGATAAACAACTTTTTTTTTATACTAATTAAACAATAATCTTAATTAAGGCCGTGTGCGAGTTCGAGTAAATTGAGGTAAGGTTAGGTTAGGTTAAACCGACGATCCCAGGGGGATCCAGTTAGGCCCATAGGCCCATTGTGTTACCGTATTACTGAAAACTTAAAGGCTAAAACCATCTAGAACCCAAAAATTTAAGGCGACGCCGCGCATGTGCCGTACAGAAACAAAGCAGGTGGGAGGCACTTTCTTCATCCTCACCACAACTGCGGAAAACATGGTTGAAAGGGAGATTCAGACTAATATATCTCTGAGATAAAGGTAATTTAAATTTCCTATTTAGTTTATAATCATATTACGACATATTCCATGAATTAATTTTTATTTTAATAACAAGAACATTTTTTATTAAATTTCCTGGTATGAATTTATTTAACTCCAGTATTTAAAATAAGTTTCTTATAATTTGCTTAGATCAACGGTCAAAACAATAAAATCGATGTATTTTTAATGGATGATACGTGATTTCATCAAAAGAGTATTAAAGACATAAAAAAATTTAACAACAAGCACACGTTTAAATTAATTAACGTTTTAGTAAAGCTAACGACTCTGACAAAAAAAGGGAAGACAAGAAAATTGATTAAATACCCTTTATACAAATTAATTTCAAAAAAAAATGTGAAATAAAAATATGTCAGCTAACAGCACTAGAAAAATAGGATAATTTCAAAAAATAAAAAAAACATAATAAATATAAATATATTAATATATATTATTAATTTTTTTTTAATATAATATATATAAGATTACAATCGGGGTCGATTTTGACAAAAATGGACTTCTGAAATTTTTCTATCTCTGAAGAAAAACTCCTAAGCTAACCCTGGCAGTTTAAGGTTAAACTACCTCCAATAAGTTGTTGTCTCTTACAGAATCTAATAATATGTGTATCTTGGTTCAAGAATTTAAATCTCTCTTGGCTTAATGAAAGCTACAAGGAGATAAGAGACTACGTTTCCTGACAATCGCAGTGTACAACCAGATAGAATGGGCGTATGTTTTACTCTACAATTCCCAGAATATACGAAGGGTCAGCAGGTTTAATACCGTATTAAAATCTTGTTAAGTAAAATGTGTATTAACTTCATTTATATTTCCTTCATAACCATGAAATTTGTCAATTATAATTTGACGTGTCAGACAGTAAAAGGAAATTTAAACTAATCAGAAATACATTTTCTTTATACGAAAATTATTGTACTCTTTGTGTTACCAAGTTTTGAACTAACTTAATCTACTTCTTATATAATGTATTAAGGGTTAGCAAATTAATTTAAAACAATTTTTTACTAATATATTCGGAGGCTTCCATAGACGAATGATTTAATGACACAGTTTTTTTAATTTAATTTATATTATTATATATATATTACATTAGCTAATTACTAACAAAAACATATAAGTAGTAAAAAAAAAATATTAATTGTTTCGACTTAATTTTTAATACTTGAGCTACAATCCTTCAATGAAAATATAATTACTCCTTATATCTTTAGCAATTAAATAAAACATTTAATAATTTCTTTTTCTTATAACTATAATTTTTTTTTGGATTTAATATGTAATAAATCGGTACCCACTTAACACAAAGAATATTAGTTAATATTTTAGTTTATATTATTATACTATTAGAGGTTTTTGTGTTATAAAGGTTTTGAAGTTTATAATCTTATTAACAGTGTTGGTCACTGATCAATTGTATTTGGGGGTTTTGGGTTATGCTAAGGCCCCTATGCACTGTGACCAGTTTGATCTATTGTGCATCACTTTTTAATTTAGATATTTAATATATCGAGGAATGGAACCAGCTCCTTTGAAGGTAGTTTCCAAAGGACTTCATCCTCTAATTGGTATGTACCTAAAATTTTATTTCTTCTGTGGCCTAGTGCATTACAGTTGGTGATCAGATGATCCATAGACTCTTCCTCATCACAGCAAATATTAACAGTGCTACTTTAAGGTAAGAAAAGAACACTGTGAGTATTGTTACATGAACGTCTTATGTCCAAGTTTAATACAGATCCACTATCATATGAAGACTACTTAGTATATATATACATTTTAACTAATATTTTAAAATAACAAATTGGAATATTCAATATTATATATTCAATCTGCTCAAATTGTCAAAAATCATAATTTTTATCAAAAATTAAACATATTTGTTCATTTTATTCTCTTTTTAATTTGCAGGAAGGTGTAATTGATTATACTATTGTGTACATCTACTATCTACATCTACAAAAAATACTACAATAGACTATTCTTTAATATACATCTATTTTGTTAAAAGGCTTGGAGATATTTAGCTTGCTAAGTACTCTTCCGTCTATCATTAATTACTAGCATAAGATTTCGTTCATTGACTTTATATGGACCAATGGCTGTTATCTATTCACTATTCATTACAAAGCTGGCTTGCAAGAGGCATTAAAGTTTCACAAGGAGACTTTTGATGCGTTCTATCAATCATAAACAAACTGTACTATTGCATTTATGTCCCGCTGCAGGTCCTTAGTGCACGGTTATTTCTTGAGAAACAATACGAACAACATTGTTTGAAGATTTCATTGAAAATATATTATTAATTGTTATTCTATTTAAAATTTAAATACACAACTAATTCGATATGTCTACAAAATAAATCTTAAATCATTTTAATTTTTTTATTTCTTTAAATTTTGATTCAGACGTTTAAAATTCAAATTCAGTCTGTACATTGTACATGTGCGTGATTTTAAACAAGTTTGATGGCAATAAAAATTTAAACACGAGATTTGAGATACTTTATTTGCAAATAAAAATAAAAATAAAAATAAAAATATTAACAGTTTGTATATATATATAAAAAATAAATTATAATAAAGTAGAAGATACTAAATGCAAAAAATTTTGTTCGTTAGCCCTTCGTAATTCAAGAAAACTTAACGATAATTTTCAACAAACCGTTTACATGCAAATTGAATTTAATTAACCTTTTTAAATAGATTCCATTTGTATCTCAAACTATATAAAACTTCATTAGGATTAACAGTTAATAAACCATAAGAAAAACGATATTACAAACCTCATTTGTCGAAAAAAATGTCGTTGTTTCTAATTAGGCGCGTGAAACAATCCTAAACCTGCTCTGTAATTAACACAAATTCTTCAAAGATTTAAAAATTGATGAAAAAACAACGCAAAAACTTCATTAAATGTCTGTTAACAATAAATTTGCAGACTTATTATAATTAATTTATTAATAAAACTTAGCAAAATGAATTATTTAAATAGTCTGCACAACTCATCGAACATTTATTGCGTCAAAAACTTCAGACTTACCAATTAGTAATTATCAATCAGATAAAGATTTTAAAGAAGTTTTTCTATTAATAAAACCAAACTACGATCATTGGCTTTTTTTCGGTTGCACCAGCAGAAACGCTAAAATATAAAAAAATGCCAACAGCAATAAAAAATCGACGGAATTGCTTAG
>NC_051846.1:188224785-188230574 GCF_002237135.1 Teleopsis dalmanni | reverse complement strand
CAACCAAAATTTTCCTAAGTATACTAGGAATTTGCTTTATATTTATATTATACTATTTTAGAACTGCAAATAAATCGAAAATTTATATGAAATTCCACATATCATAATCGTCATTAATGGCAGAACGATTCTAGTTGAAACTTCACCTCTCAAACTCCATATATATTGTTTTATGATTTTATTTTGGAATTAGATATAAATATGTTACAAAAGTTCAGATTACATAGGAAGATGAAATGTAAGGTAGATAATATTCTTAGTTAACTTTTGTTTTGATTCTGTTCTTATAAAAATGCAAAAATGTCCAATAACGATTACTCAATCATTTTTTTTAATAAAAAACTTTGAAAGCAAGTTAAGAACTGAAACAGAAACAAAAACTGAAAAGAAACTTCAAATCATATATTTGAAATTTTTCAACCTGCTTTAGAAACTCAAAAAACCTATTTTAATTAAAGATCTTTTTTAAAGTATTGGCGCATATTTAGATATATATATATAGATATATTTAAATCTGTGTTTCCAACTGGATAGTTTGTTATATGTTATGTTAACTTTAAAAAATTTAAATTTTAAAGTCAATAAAGTTTTTGTTTACCATCTTAAAATAAAGAAAAAGATATAAAATAAATAAAAAGATATAAAATGCGTTTTTATTATTTTATTTACTAACAAAATTAATAAACAAATCGTTTCGGAAAACTTGATAATATAATAAATTAATTATATATCAAAATCTGATTTTTAATCCAAATATTTGTTTTTTTTTTGTCCGGCAATCACTACTGGTCTTTAGAATTAGCAATATATTGCCATGCCATTGTTTATATAACGCAAAATTATTTAAGTCTGATCAATTTGTGTATTTCTATCTATATACACTCGTAGATATGTGTTTTAAAATACATAGCCACACATTAGTGTAAACTAATCGTTAGCCAAAAATAATAAAAATTTTGCTATAACTCATGTGAGCTTTTTTTTTGTTTACATTTACTTGAATGTATTTTTTTACTTTTTTTTGTTGGAAAATTAAAATCAGTACAGTAATAATTTGCTATTTCTAAAGACCCACTAGGTTACCTAACCTAATCTAACCTAAAGACTCACTAACGTCACGAAGTTTTATCTGTTGTAATTGGCGTACTCACATCAGGCGAAAATAAATGAAAAAATTAGTCACTTTCTACTTCAGATAGATAAAAACACTGATTTTTCCGAAAATTACCAATTACCGACACGTCAATAAACATATTGTTAACAATGGACTGACACCGCATTGCAGAGGAGACAAGCTAATGAAGGCGATTAAATTGATATGAAAACTTTTGCAAGACCAAAACGAATGACGAGAACGAACTGTTACCGATTGTTGGAACTGTTGTGCGGCAATGGAGAATTTTTACATACAAATATTATTTGTATATCTATAGAAATAGAACAGACTGTTATTTTTATTGTTATCATTTTGAAAGGCTTACGCAGACTTACACAAAACGATAATAAAACTAAAAAGTAATACTCAATTTGAAATTGAGTTTTAAAAGCTTTAATAGTGGCTCCCAACTTCTTAACAATAGACCAAACAACACTTTACCTTCCCAAAACAAAAACTTAGATAATATTCAAAAAAAAAACCTAATAACGTAAGTTTATAGTCGGTCAAATCGACATAAATTAAATGTAATTTGAAACATCTTCACTTTAAAAGCTACAATTTTTTTTATCTTTTATAGACACAAATAATAAAATTGCAAAAAAATTATATGTAAACACTAAGTATGGAAATGTTTTGAGTAACATTATATATGTATATATACATATATATGTACAGAATAATAAAATCATACAAAAAAATATTAATAAAAAAAATCAAGTTTCATAAGCAAGCAAAACTCAGTTTGAATAAACTGAGCTTGAAAAACTACGTAATATTTTAAGTCATCATATTTAATGGGGACTTGAAATAAATTGCAAAAACTTACGAACTCGGTTTAAGATACTCAGTTTGAGTATCTGAGTTTATAAAATGAGTTTATAAAATTTCCATAAAGTTAAACGACTATTTCATACAAAGACTTACATTTTTTTATATAGCACCAATTTTGCGCACTTTTCTTTGTAAGCAAAAAGATTAGATGGCTGGAAGTGTTCTTTTACTATAAAAAAACGACATATTCGCTATCGTCTATACTACAATCATACCATAATAATGGTAAACACTAACACTTTTAGAATGTTACAAAATTTGGATCTAGATACAGGATCAAGTACTTAGCTAATAAGTGCTAGTTTGAAGGTTTGCGGACTACCCACACTTTACTAAGGAAAACGTTTAAATATATATATATATATATAAATATATATAGGACAACTTGCAAATATTATTAATACATAACATGATTCAATGGTAAAGTGAAGTATGGGTAAAATGATGAGTTGTCTTATGTAAATGTTATACGAGTAGTATTGCAGTAAATTCTGTCTAGATATTGAGTCTCGTCATTCACTGCAACTATCCCTAAGTATGTCGTCATTACTAATATATCATGGGGCTTTTATGACTCTGTCCTTTAGGTTAGATTCTAGTTAGAGTTTTTGTTGACATCAAACCTATCCAGACGAATGATATTGACATTCTACAACCCCGCACTTCAGTCCCTTTTTGAGCTCAGCTTATATTCATTAAAATTTTATAAAATTTTGTCAGCATATCAGTGAAGATTTAACCAAACTGTCAATAAAAATTTTTTTAATATCCTTAGTTAATTGATGTAGTTGATTATTAATGGAACTAACGAGTTTGCATATAACTGCCAATTATTACTTTTAAGAATTTCCAATTAATTGTTATAGTCGATTATTAATGATACTAATAAATATTAATTTTTAGCATACGCCTTGACTGGATTATTGTTTATCACTTCATTAGACTAAGCAATAGTTTTCAATTATATATTTAGATTTTTATATATTAACTTAAAGAGGCTACACTTTCCAAATATAAACTAATTTTCCCGCAAAAACTAGGCTAATAAATAGGGGATGGGTCTCGTTTAAAAGGGAGTGCTTTAGTCTATATATTACATAGTAAGTGACTTGTAAGAGACTTGGTTACACCACTTCGAAGACGGTCAGTTTGACGGAGCATAAAGCATTTCATCTCCTTATCATAACACACAAAAAAAATTCCACTTAATAATGATAAAATGTTATTGTATGACTAATATTTAAAGATAAAAAAATTTTTATAGTAAAAAAAATTTTTTTAAAATTATATTGTAAAATATGGTTATTCGTAGCAAGCTGAGTATGCCGATCAAAAATGTAGTGTCAAGGTAATATATAAATTAATTACAATAAAAAGAGAGAAAAACTCATAATCCGAGGCTCAACTGAGCTGCTCAAAATGCAAAGTAAAAAAGCTCAAATTTAAAACTGTAAACAAAACAACAAAAAACGAATCTCAGTGAAATGAAAAAGTTATTAACAATTGACAAAGTTTATAAAGCGCGGAACTATGGTCAAAACACAACGCGGAGAACGATAAGTTAGCCAAAGCCTTTGAATGTTTGGATAATTATTGCTAGACACATGACAAATGTGCGAAGTTTATTTTAAAAAAGTAAATAAATAAATAAATAAAAACTGGTAAATTAACTAATTAAAAAATTAAACTACCCAACAAACGCACAAAACAATAACAACAGCAACAACAACAGCAGCAACAACAAATATTAAAGAAAATATAAGAAAAATATAAATTAATCAGAATGTAAATTGGTGGGGAGTACTAAGCTCGCAGGTGTTTGTTCTTATCTGTAAGGTGCGAAACAGATAAATAAAAACTCAATCGAGAACTCCGAACATATCGGAACAAATTAATTCGATTTAGAAATATCGAATAAAACCAATAAAAAATCAACTATAAACAAAAACAACAACTGCGAAAAGAAACAATCTACATTAGAAAACAGCTTTTTTGATAAGCCTTTCTGTTTCGAAAGCGAGTCATAATTACTTACTTTCAGTGGAGAAAACAAAGCGCATGTAAACGGTGGTGTAGCAGGGCAAAGTGAAATTGAACGGTGAAAAACATAAAAATTTCAAGAATTAGACAACTTGATTTTTATGTACAAATACATTGCGGAAGCTTCGAATTTAAAAAATAGCAAATAATAGCAATGACCTCAAACGATTACATCACAGGTAACGGTTCCAGCACTGCAACTAAACGCAGTTCCATAACTGTTAACCGTAATGGCGCCGCCCCACCAATTGAGTTGAGTGAAAACTTTTACATTATCAACAAAAGGAAGAGTAATGTTAAAATACAAGTTAAGCTGAACGGTGCTGGCATATATTTACGTCGGGAAACGGAAGAAAGTGACCAGATTAATGAACAGCTTATACGCCTCGAGGATATAATAGGCAGTCGGTACGGTTTACGTATAAAGAAAAATAAAAGTGCACTTCGTTCCTGCAAACGCATATCGGACGTTGAAGACGACGGTAGTGTAAGTGTGGGAGCTAATGGAGAACCTCAAAAAGATAGTAGTGCTTACTTGTATATTTACGCTTATGTTAAACGCGAGAAACCTTTCCGACGTAATCAAACAGTACGCATATTACGTTTTCGCACACATGAAACATACGAACAAAACTTAAAAATAGCAGAACGTTGGCATCACGGAATACGTATCAATAAAGATGGATCACATAATTGGGCCATGGAACGTAGACAGCTCTTGATATTGTTAAATCCTAAATCAGGTTCAGGAAAAAGTCGTCAACTATTTCAGAACCAAGTGGCACCTGTGCTCAAAGAAGCAGAACTATCTTATGATTTGCAAATAACTACACATCCAAACTTTGCAAGGGATTTGGTGCGAACACGTAAGGATCTGTTGAAACAATATAGTGGAATATTAATTGCTTCAGGTGATGGCTTGTTCTATGAGGTACTTAATGGTTTAATGGAACGTAATGATTGGCGTTTGGTCAGTCAACACATGCCGCTTGGTATAATACCATGTGGTTCAGGTAATGGTCTAGCAAAAAGCATAGCGCATTTGTATAATGAACCTTACGAACCGAAGCCCATACTGCATGCTACATTGGCTTGTGTTTCTGGGAAAACAACGCCTATGGATATTGTGCGTATAGAATTCGGTAAAAGTGCAAAGAGCACAGAAATTTATTCGTTTCTCTCAGTTGGTTGGGGACTTATAGCTGATGTAGATATTGAAAGTGAACGTTTACGTTCGTTGGGTGCTAAACGTTTCACACTTTGGACTATTAATCGTTTAATAAGTTTGCGTACGTATAAAGGAAAACTATGGTATCTACCCTGGGAGAAGGAGAGTAATGATAAAAAAGTATCAATTAATAACCATAACGAAGCCAATGATAATGTGACAATAAATAATGGAAATTGCTATGAAGACGTAAAGCTACAGAATGAGTTTGTAGATACAAGAGAGTTTCATGATATTCTCGAAATACCTGAGGTTGATTTGGAAAATGATGACGAATTCGAGGATGCTATGTCGTTAAATGCTAGCTCACATTTAAATGTGAATAGCTGGAACTCAGCTATATCAAGGCAAACTGCTTATTTTTCACTTGGTGGGCAGAGCAGTATACGTTCACGTCGCAGTATTTTAAGTAAAATTGAAACCGCCAATGCAGAACTGGAAGCGAAACCACCTACAGCAACAATACCACCGTTGAGTATGCCACTTTCTACTGATACTTGGCGATATGAGGAGGGCGAGTACGTTATGGTG
>NC_051846.1:188208723-188224685 GCF_002237135.1 Teleopsis dalmanni | reverse complement strand
AATTAATGAACAAAATAAAATTACATGAAAAAAAACTTCTTGAATTTTGAGGAAAATTTCTTTCTTGATTAAATGATCGATTTCCTGAAAAACATATAAGTTTTGTTACAATTATGAATGACACAATAATAATATATGGTATTATTATGGTAATGGCATACAAGTATTTAATTAATCATCTAACAACATTCTAATTTAAATGTTATTACATTAAATTCAAAATAATATAATATACTACTATAAATAATTTCCAATATTTCACCCCTGCACTAGAGTTGTTGTTATAATCGATTTGGCAAGTCTTAATACGAAGAAAGCACCCCCGCCTTTCAGTTAACCATATAAAGAAGCATAAGGCTGAAAGGGAATGAGGATTTGGAACATTGAATAAGGTAATGAGGAAGGATGGGGGTGAAAGAAGATTATAAAGACATTAAGTCTATTTAGTCTATAAAAAAGCTTAAAAACTTATGGGTTATCAGCATAAAAGGAAAGGATTGGGACAAAATATAAGGTAAAGGGAAAGGATGGGGTGAAGGAAGAACGCAAGGAAATCTACTCTTATCTGTATGAACGTTAAGGAGCTTAGGAAGCGTAAGGATAGAAAGAAAGACTTGAGACTAAAGAATACGATATTAAGGAAGAATAGGACGAAAAAAAGTATAGAGAGATTTAGTCTAACCTGTACAAAAGCTAAGGAACTTAGGAAAAGTAAGAATAAATGGAAAAGTTTGGAAAAAAGAATAAGGTAAGGAAAAAGAATGGATAGAATAACTTGTATTAGTTGTGGAAACTGAGAATATGAAGATTTAGATTAACTTGTGTTAAGGTTTAGAAGCTATACAATAGGATAATAGGAAGCTAAACAATAGGACACCAATAGGATATTTTTCAATTGGATTTCAGATTTGTGTATATCATAGAACAAGTGAACAGATATATAACAAAATGAAGTACACAGCAACAGTTTAGCGGTTTACCATGTGGATTGACCCTAACTTAGTTGAGTCAAAACAGTTATTAATGGAAGTATCAAAAGAAAATCAGTTGAACATTCAGTTGCAACACATATAGTCCGGAATCGATGTGAAGGCGTGATAACCTTAGATTTTTGTAATAAACACATGAACCTATTTTTATATATCCGTTTTTTTTTTGTTGTTGGGTATATTGTCTGATCGTCCTGCTGACAGTGGACATACTGGGTTTGATAATAAATTACCAGGCATAATCTATTAAAAAATAGTTTTTAATTTATTGATAAATCGAAGATATGAGTCAAAGATATATAACAGGAATAAATGACTTTACTAGTTGATGTGATATTCGAATTTTTATCTGACATATTAAAAAACTATCTGAAATAGAAGAAGGTACTCTTTGATGAGAATCAAATTTAAATTGAATAGAAGATGGTTTATGTACAATATCGCAGTACAGTTGTCTGAAAATTGTAGAGCCAAATTTTAATATTCTCCAATATTATTTCAGTAGATTTCCTAATGTAGGGATTCATAATTGAGTAGCAGAGGTTGCAATGAATTTGTAATTATATATATATATGGATTTCTTTTTAAAATTAATTTAAAATTCTACATTAAGGAAAACAAAGTAAATACTTCAATTAAGATACAAAACTACCCATTACAAAATATTTATGCAGAAAATTAATTGCACAAACAAATAACAAATTATTTGTTTATGAAGATAAAGAAAAATGTAATTAATTAAATTTTTCACTTACATTGATATGTTTCCCTTCGACCAGTTTGAGTAGCACAATTAGAGAAGCTTTATCAATACATAACCATATACCGACGCCGAGCATAATCGTTCCAAGTACCTGAAAAAGCAAGTAATTAAGTAATTAAAATTTATAAATCAAATTTACAAAAAAAAAAAAATAAAACGATTAATTAATTAAAAACATGCTTTCAAATCTGTAGATGAGTAGTAAACTTAATAAAACATTTTTTTGACCGCAATAACAATGAAAGTCAATGAACATGAAGTCGAAGCTAAATTTAAAAAAATCTATGAGTTAACACGTTTGCTCACAATGCATAAAAATTATTCAAATCCAGACAATGAATTAACTAATAATTTTTTTTATTCCTTTTACTTGTATAACATCACATAGTTGTGTTTTTATTTTAATATTTATTTTTTATTTTTACATTTTATAGGTTATTTTTAATTATTCTCTATTATTGTCTAATACGTCTAAAATGTAGAAATAATCGTTTAGACCAGTGTTTCTCAACTCAAAACGTACTGCACGTCGGTAAAATATTTAATATGTTTTCAAAGAAGCGGTACCAATATCTTATCAATAAAATAAAAAAACATAAAGACGAAAGTATCTTATCTTGCGCACCGGTAATTCTTATAGTTTACACCGATATTTATTATTATTTATTACTTTAATAATAATTGACAGATTTAATTATCTGTCAATTATTTGTTATAATATAGAGCATCATATTATATTATTATAATATAAATACTTACAAAAAATATAAAATTAAATAAACAAAGCATGTATTTGCTTATCCAAGTCCCACAGTCAGTCGTCATCTTGCCAGAGAATTATTTTATTTGCGTTTAGTCTGAAATCAAAAAAATATAAACATTTATATTAATTATTTATTCATACTATAATGTGTCATATAAGAAATAATTATTTATTACTTAAAAATTGTAATACTATGAATATTGGAACATAATGTCAGGACCTATTTTTTTTACTATATTTTACTTTTGTTGTTGTTGTTGTTGTTGTGGTTTGAGTTAGTACTATTGCGCACTTTTACTCTTTTGTGACTAGAAGGCTTATCTGTGCCCCACACTAAGCTTTAACTATACTAGAATTATTATCATTTATTTATCTTTTAACTGCTGACGGACCGTAGATCAGCATATCTTCCTTTGCGTCCTGAGGTGGACTTAAGGTTTGTTAGGGCGGGGTTGGGCAACGCATCGACTTTTGTAAATAAATTTAGGACTCTATCGTTGATATATTTTTTCACTGAGTCAATCCTTAGATCTCTATGCATGTTTGTTGTTCTAATATACCAAGGAATCTTAATTAGTCTTCTTAAAGCCAGATTTTGTGCTATCTGTAATTGCTTTATGGCAGTATTTGAGGCTTTACTGTATAATTTGCTTGATGGCAGTATATTACACTACTCCGTACAGTATGTACTTGCCATAAGAATATTTGAGTTTATAATAACTTTTCTATTTTCAAGTTGGAATCGATTAGGAAATGTAGAATTTAAGAGTTAAACTATTTCGCGTTTGCTATTTCGGATGTTTATATCAATTCAAACGTTTGTCAAAAGTGATTCCCAAATATTATAATGGTTTTCCACCCACCTATGCCTCCGTGCTGTCCGCAAACCGTAATATTTTGTGATGTGGACATTAATTACGCGCAAACGCATGTGGATTTGTTACGACCTGAATCTTTTATGGTGTGTATTACAGGCAAAGGATCGTGTTTATGCGAACAATCCACAAACATTCGACTTATTGAAATATCTTAATAAACATCCGTTAAGTTATGGCCAAAATATTGCTAGCTATATTCAGACACGTCAACGAAAATAATCTCAAAAGGATTTAAGATCTCACGTGAAAGATATTTGTATGATGTATTTCACACACCTAGTAGCAATCTCTAAATAATATATTAATATATAAATTTGATCAAAATCTCAAAAACGTATGTGTTTTAGATGTATTGACTTTCGCAACCACAAATAGTCAACCCCTTCTTCAGTGACCTAGCCAAAATTGTGCGAAGAGAGGTTGTATAATACACTAGATTATATTTCTTTTTAATAAGAGTTACATTATAGTAATATATAAATTAATTCTAACACAAGATAAAATATTTTGACATGGGGCCGTATATTAGAAAATATTTTTTGTGAAAGTTTTTTTTATAGTTTAATGAATTAATTATAATAAGAGATAAAGGATTGTGAAAATGGGGGAATATAATAGTTCTTTCCCAGTTCGCTAAACGTCAACAACAGTTAGTGCCAAGGGGGAATATACTAGATAATATTCTTCGCCGACATTCTTTCCTAGTTCACAAAATTCTAATAAACAGTAATAGGATTGCTCCTCGAAAGGATCTACTAGAAACTATTTTTTTTTAAAGATTTGTAATAATTATTTATAATAAGTTTTAGCAGCAGTTATTGTTGGTATTATTTTCAAAAACTTTACTTATATACACTTCTTTCTCAAAAACCCAAACCAACTGTTTCAGCACTTCCTTTAATTTCACTTTTAATAGTTATATATAAAGGTTAACAATTTTCTCCAATGTTTCATTTAATTAACAAAATTTCCAGTTAATAATAATATTGAAATATAAAAACAAATATATGTTGTATATATTAACGTTCAATATTTAGTATTACCTTCTAGGTTGTTACACATTATATTCAAAACACATATTAATAATTTTAATAATTTAATTAAGCTTTGTAACTTGAGCAAAAATATTCAAACTAAACTTTCATATTTAACTTTTTGTTTTAGAGTCAAAAGACTTCTTAGCTAGTAGTTATAAAATAGATATATGAATATTACAATCTATATTGTAGTTATATTGAGAACTATGTTTGAGTGCTATAATTGCTAGATTATTGTACTTAACTCTACAAATCTATAAAATCTATAAAAATCTATATAAAATCTATAAAAAATCTTTATTAATATATACAAAACAGATTCGATAAATCTAAATGTGAAATATTAATTAAAATAATTAAAATAAATAAGAAAATAAATATCAGAAGTGTATAGTTTTAGTTGCTTAAGATTCATTATCAAGGGAAATATATTTCGTTGAATTTCTCCTAAATACGTCACTGCTTGCATATGTTATTATTGTTAGGGGATGTGATATTGTAACCGTTGAATCTATTGTGACCCCTTCTGGGTTTAGAGTAGGTCTCTCAGCCCTGTTGCTTCAATAAAGAGTAGTATTGAACCTACTTTACAGAGTTTTATTGCCTCTTCCTTAAGAATATCCAGGAGCCTATTCCGTATATACACACATGTGAATATTCTCTTCACAGAATCTACAGTTTGCATCCATAAGTATACCCAGTCTCGTAAGGTGGTATTTTAGTTTATAGTGCCCTATTACGATTCCTATGTTGATTCTAAGTTTTTCTTGCTTGCATATAAGAAGCCACAAATAATTTTTGGTGATTTTAGATAAGTCTTAGTCAAATCAAGCTCGGTAAGTACTGATTCTATTATTTTTTTCTCATTTTCACAATTTCCATTCATTCCTTAGAGGTGGTTTAGTGGTCTCTGGTTTCTTATGTACACAGATAGCATTGTAATATCAGTAAAATAATATATTAAAAGGTTAATGATACAATGAAGAATTTGTTAACACAAATTCTTGTAGATATACTGAGCATAACTAAGCTCTACTAAATCTTTTCTATTAAGCCGAGTATGGCATGTAGATTAATTGTCTAATAAGATCGACTATCTAGTTTGCAATATGACTACAGTATATAATTTATTATAGGAAGTAAGATAAAATACTAAGGTTTTAGTATTTATATACTTTATCTTAAACCATATCAGACTAACATTCGGCCACTGACCCCCGATGATTTAAAATGCTAAATAAAAATAATTATAATTTTTTGTCAATTTTAAACTTTTACTTAATTACCAAAAAGTTAATTTAAAAAAAAAAATTAATCAAATTCTTTATAAAAAAAATAATAAAAAATTTGATAAGCAGTCATAATAGTTTAGATAGTTTTAAATAGGAAAGCGGCGTTTGCTCTAAAGAATTTCACTTAACATCAATAATAAAAGAAGTTAAAAAATTATATACTATATTTCATGAATTTATCAGACAAATCAACAATGCTCGTGAGTCCATGAACGTGTTTAACAAATTAATATAAACTTAAAAAAACATTTATCATATAAACAAAAAAATCCAAAAAAAAAAATTTTTTTTTTTTATGATGGCACAAAGAATTTGTAGCACTTGAAAGTATATCAATTTTTAAATATCTTTGTATCTATCACATTATGTTGTTGTTGTTGTTGTTGTATGCATGTATGTTAACAATTTTTAACTTTCGTTGAATGAAAACTTTCTCATTAGCATATAAAGCATTAACGAACCACGTGCAACTGGTAGAAGGGGAAATACTCAAAGCGAAAAGTAAAATTTGAATAGTTGCATGAAACCGTGAATATGAGAATCAGTACACGAGCCACGGCAACTGTGCTTTAAATATCTGAAGCTCATAAAAACTAAAAGATACAAGATGAAATAATTCTAAAGAAAATCCGTTTTGCTGTGTGTAAACAATGTCAGGAGCCATTGACAGAAGCACTAAAGTAGTACAGCAGCGCAGCACATTGCGGCTTAGCGTTCTCTTGTTAGCAAATATGCGTTCGTATATTAGATTTTTAAAGTTAGAATTTAAAAAATGTTAATCGAAATAAAAAAAAATAAAATACAATAAAATTTAATTTATATACTATAGTGCTAAAGGTTATATCATGAAAACATGAAGCGCAAAAAAAAAATGTTCTTATCAGAATTTGCTCACCCTTTAGCTTTTAATCGATTAAATACCAAAACTTAATAAAAGTAAATAAAATTTTCAAAATTTTTGACATTTTGTTTAAATATTTAAAATAATAATTTTATTTTGACAAATTGACTTACTAAGTTAACTAAGCTTTATATTATCTTACAAGACAAAACATTTGATCAGTGGTTTTCCGGTGTAAGTACAAAAGATACTCTGAAACCGTTCCAAACAAAAACTTCCATCGAAAGAGGTAATAACGTGTTGAAAAAAAAAATTAGTAACGCCAATTTGTAGTAAAAAAAAAACCGTTGCAAACGTGTTATGTCAATAAGTGTAACTTATAAGCGATTTGCCAAGAACAGAAAACAAGTAAGGTAAGATAGAGTCCATTAATGGTAAGGTAAGGTAAGGTAAGGTACGGGTAATATAAACTGGCTAAGTACCTTAACATATCAGCACAGCTGTAGTTGATTTGTGAGCGGTGCCAACAGGTTATGCGAAACTTCAGCTGACCATGCTAAGGTTTCTTTTCTAGTCACAAACCAGTAACAGTAAATAATGTAAGTTACTATGGTCGGTACTTCAATGCATTGACTTATCCGCAATGAATTACAAGACTTCACAGTATATGAGGTCAAATTTTTCATACCTGTTAATGTTAAAGCCAAGACAACGAATGGAAACGTACTTGTTTTTCTAACACTTAACTAAAAATAATATTACAATTTAAGCACATTTAGTCATTAGCAATAAACTAAATCACTTGTATATATATATTTAAGGTTATTGATCGTAACAGTTTCTAATTGAAAGAAAACTCTTTTCATTAAACTTAAGCTGATTTATTAAGCAAATCCAAAATGCTAATTCCGCAACAACAAATAAGTTTTAAGTTTTTACTCAAAAAAGCAACCTCTTAAAATTGTTGTAGAAATTAATAGTTAAATGAAAATGTTTTAAAATTAAAGAAAATTATGCCAAATTAAACAATTTGCACGTAAATGTATAAATATATAGAGAAACTGCTGATATGCTTGCAAAGGACGATAGAACTCCCTTAATAAGATTTCAAACATTTGCGGGATATTCACCTATCAAATTGAAATACTATATATCTACTATATCAAAGTACTGTCAATCATAAAACCTAATACCGTCCAGGTTACAATTTATTTGGGCTAAGACGTAAAATAATAATCTTCTCAGTCTAAATAAATTTGAAATCAGATTAATCACTGATTTCTCAATTGACTACTATCTTGAAAATATAATATATATCTGTGTATAATTTAATGTAAATTCAAAACTAAAAATTATTACACAAAAAAAAATAAATTAAATTAAATAAGCTAAGCATGTATTTGCTTATCCAAGTCCCACAATCAATCGTCGTCTGTCAAACTAAATCAGTACTTGGAACCATGAAAGCCTGAACTGACTCCGTCCGTACAGTTTGTTTGAGTCAAGAAGTAAAGTGATAATCTCACAGTCTAAATAAATTTGAAGTTCAAGTAATCACTGATTTCTCAACTAAACGTTGTCTGTTCACTATCATCATAACTTGTTAACTACCATGTGTTAACTACAATCAGTTAATTACCACCTATTAACTACCACTTGTACCCTAGCTTTGGTTACTGTTAACTACCTTTTCTTAACTACCACTTGTTAAATATTGCCTGTTAACTACCATCAGTTAAATAACATACTACTTTTCATTAATGGGACTATAGGATACCGACACTCGCAGATTCTGTGATTTGTAGAATCTTCTACTCATTGTATCTGCTCTGCTCTATATCTTCAATCAAAATCTTTTTATAATTTTTATTGAACGAATGAGTTCTAGAATTCTAACCATTGTTAGTTTGGTCAACAACCTTAGTTTGTACAGGCTAGCTGAGGAGACTCTCTCCGCGGATATCACAATGGATATTATAATTCGAAGTTTACCATTATATCTATAATAATTCATTGAGAAAAGTCACTGAATACATATTTAAAAATAACTGAAGCCGGTTTTAACACCTATTGTTTTTTTCTTCCAATCTAAAAATATTTTCTACTTCAATAATGTTCTTAACAATCAAATTCGTTTAAAGTTATTGTTATAACCCACAGAAACCTGCTCATAGCGTCCCTGTTAGCAATAGTAGCGGCAGTTGCTCATCTGGGGAGACGTGTGATTCTTAGTCGTTACTTCAAACCTTCGTTAAAATAAATTAATTAAATCGGGTGCTAAGATTTCATAACCTATTTTTACAGTCATTTTATTAACGTGGGAATCGGGTTAATAATTAATTTAATATATATTATTATTTTCTTTTCATTAACAAAAATTGTCGTTGTTGTACCCTGAGTCGTTCCACTGTTCAAACATTGAATCTTTAATGGAGGAAATAGATAAACAGCACTGAGTCGTCCCAATGAATAAACGTAGACTCGTAAAAATGGTACAAAATAAGTTTTGAGAATAGAAGTACTTTTTGTATTGTATTGAATTTAATAAAAAAAAAATTTAGAATAATCTAAGATATATGAAGAATTGTATTTTTAACAAAAAGTTTTTTTTTTACTTGAAAACAACTATTAATAGGCTTTAAGACTAATTTGTTTATAAAGAAGTACAAACAAACAACAAGGCAAAATGTTTATTATTCTATATAGATTTGCAACACGGAAGTAATGAATTTAAACAAATAATTTTAACCAGTAATTGGTCATTCGGAAATTATCTTCGTTTTGTCACAGTCACTGAACTTCTGACACTTAATTATAGAAAGTTGAAGGAAGAAAATATAATTTAGGTTAGGTACCTTAGGTAATAAAAGTTTAAGAGACAACAATAAAAATTAAAACTATTCATATACAATGAATATATTAATAATATTGACATAGAAACTAAAATATTTAAAGTTGTAACGCCATTGTCTAGTATTAGATTATATGTTATTAATTAATGCAAATCTCTCTCATTCATGGATCTCTCCAATTTTTAAATATATCAGGAAAACTATATTAAACCTAAAAATATGTAATGTGTAACTATAATAAAATTCATACTTAGTTCGTAAAAAAATATGTATGTCATACAAAATTCATCTGTTAATACTCGTATCACCTAGTACATAATGAAAAACTCACACCTTAAAAACAATATATACATAATCAAAGTTTACTTAATTTGTATAATCAAAAACAACGCAGAGTATTATTTGAGACGACTCAGGTTTATTTTGGAGTAGATGTATACATATATTAGAAATTAAGTATATTAAAAAAATAGTATAGAATTAAAAAGGCATCGACTTTATCAGTAATAGTTGAAAACTTATTCCACTCAAATTTTAAAATTGATTTGTGATTTAAGATATAAGATATATAAGATACAAAATTCAGATATATAAAATAAAATATTAAGTTATATAAGATATAAGATTAAAATATATAAGTTATAAGATTAAGATATATAAGATATAAGATTAAGATATATAAGATATAAAATTAAAATATATAAGATACAAGATTAAGATATATACGATATAAGATTAAGATATATAAGATATAAGATTAAGATATATAAGATACAAGATTAAGATATATAAGATTAAGATATATAAGATTAAGATATCTAAGATATAAGATTAAGATATATAAGATATAAGATTAAGATATATAAGATATAAGATTAAGATATATAAGATATAAGATTAAATTATATAGGATTAAGATATATAAGATTAAGATATAAGATTAAAATATAAGATTAAGATATATAAGATATAAGATTTTAATAAAAACAACATCGTTTTCTATAAGTTGGAATGAAAGAAAAATTTATTTCATATAGACAAAATTAATTAATAGCAAAATTATTTAAGATACTATTGTATATACAATAATATTTGATTACACTCACATTATTATAGCAAATTTTTGAGCTAAAATTTGTGAAAAAAAAATATAATTTACAGAAAAACAAATCAAATTGATTAAAACACTTAAAATAATGTCTACAATACTAGAAATTCATTGCTTCACAGAAAATTTATTTGATCTAGTTCACACGATTTATTAATGAAGCGCCTTACTCTTCTTGCCAATTTAATTCGAATTAGTGATCTAAAGTACTAAGCAGTTCATATGGTTAGACCATATGCGCAGCGTTTTAAATGTGCTTTAAATCAGCGCTATCAACGATCATACCTTGTAATTGTTATTAATAAATATAATCACAATTAAGAAACAATAGAGAACATAGGAACAAGATATTTTATATAAAACTTTAATGAGATATAGAGATAATAATAATTTTATAAACATTTAAAAATATAAACCATTGTAAACAATTGCAGTAAATACAGAAATATATAAAAAAATATATAAAACATATCTAGAAGATTAGAATTATCAATAAATTAACTTTAAAAAACCAACTGTATAAACAATTTCTCTGCTTTTTTAAAAATGAGAATTTATTTCTATATTTACATTTTAAAAAGCGACTTTCATGTTTTAAAATATTAATTGTGAAACAAAAAAAAAATACAGAAAACTGCATGTTGTGAATAATTTGAATTTAAGCGTGAATACTGACTGATTTCACTGTAATGAAAATATGTTTCAAAAATATTCACTTTCTATTTTCTATTTCATTTACTGAGAACTTATTAACACAAAAGTAATTAACCTTTTAACAATTTTTTTAATAACTTTCTACTGTCATAAACATCAAAAAAAGCTGTTGTTAGTGCGGCAAGTTCATACATATACATATATATATTTTTTTTCGATTATTAATTGTTTTAAGGAACAATATGAAATAATTTAAAATAAATAAATAAAATTTCTATGTTTCTTAACATTTTTTTGTGGGTGTTTCTCAGGTCTATGTGTACATTTCAGCTCGTGATTCTGCGCATAGATTCATGACTATTAATGCTATTACTTTGAGACTTGAAGATTTGTGGGTAATTTTTATTTGTTGTAAAGTTTACAATTGTAGATATTGCAATTGTTATTTTCTTATTATATATACGTACACACACTCTTCGTATCTCTTCTGCCTACTCAACCAGTATTATTAGTGTATGTGGTTTCTATCGACATCACATGTCAGCTGTAAAATTGGAACTTGACTATAAAAAACACCTGCGTTCGAAATGCAAATTAGAGTAAATCATTATTGTTTATAATTTTTTTGTTATTATTTTTTGTTTTTTATGGCATTATTTCTTTAATTTACTAGCTGTTGCTCTCTATTATAGAACCTACAATGTTTTTCAACACAAGGTAATAACTTATTGTAATTTTTTTTTCACTTAAACTTTCGAAATAAGGTCAGTTGCGGTTTAATACATGTCTGCAATTTAGAGAATAATACCATTATTATTATATCGATGTAATGTGATTATTTAGAATACAATTAATACTATTTATAAGTAGTTCAAATCTGTAAAGTATTATTGAAATCTGTGAACAGCATAATACCTGTATTATATCCCCTACTGAAAATTTAGATAAGTTTATTTTCATCTAAATGATAGCCCTATATTTTTATTGCTGTAATCAGTATAGTTCAACAATCCTCACAAATAGTAAAATTTCAACAAGAATTGAGAGTGATATTTGATCATTACAGTACATGAGATCAAAATACAAATCAGACCTCTCCGCGATGATAAGCGGAGATTTAGATTGCAAAATCAGTAGCTCTAGTTGCATTATCACATTATCACAGGTTCTACCATTATCACATTAAAGACAATTTTAATTGTCATTACTTTTCATTCCATTTTATTAAATTTAAATTAATTTTGCATTATAAAATGTATGAATACTAATACTATAGTAAAATATTCAAAATTTATTCTAAAATATGCACCATTAGAAAAGGTATGGCTAGACAAATAACACGATAGTAAATTTACAATGAGTGATATTCAGAAGTTCACATAAAAGTCGAAAATCAATCCGAAGAACAAAATCTATAACAAAGTTTAGATTTAAAATAATTAGTCATACACTCTAACGATTATATTCTAAATAGAGTAGACAATGCCAACTAACATGGTCCACATTGGTTCTGACATGGTAAGTGAAAGAGTCGACAGTAAAATATTTTTAAACAAAGCTGTCTTTCTATTCTTTTCGATAATTTTTTCAGCATTATTCGTTAAATAATGCTTTGACAATTCTATATAACAAATATTTTAGTGATATAATTTTATCGATCGTTAAATTGCCCATTGGTTATCCGTTATACTAGAAGTATGTTATACTGTAACACACGATAGTGTGTTACATGTAAGCATGTTCAGTTTTGATATACTTGTGTAAAACAATTGGATGGATATAGGTTAGCTTAAGTGAAGTCAATCTTTCTTATAGATAAAAAAAGAACTTGATTCCATAATTCCTCGTTATAATGGATAGAACAAAATTAATATTGTCATGTCATGTATTGTTTGGGAATGTCTGGCCAATGGTAATGCTGGAAATATTGCCAAAACTGTTAAGAAAGGGGGCACCCAAAAACTTAATCCTAGTTCTGGACAAGCCCATACATAGACACAGTATGTGTTCTGGTGTCTTTTCCTTAAACGGCAGTAGCCATGCACATCAGGAGATACTACAGGGTAGGCCGAACTTAACCCACGCTATCTTATAGACCAGTGCCCTGTTAAAACAAATATTAACCTATATACTTCTAGTTTGCTTCTGTGTACAAAGTCAAAGGTTCTACATTTGGAGTAAATTGGCCATGTAGTCGTTGGCCTGTCATAGTGTATCCAATTTATTTCATCGAATTGATGAATAGGCAATGACAGTGCGGGAGTCAGGCGATTATATAGGAGTAAGAATGGATTAGGGATGGATGGGGTTTTAAATGAGATGATCTTAGGCCAAACTTATTGAATTCAAGGGCAGATCAAAAAATCGATTGAAGTCAAGTCAATTTGGGCGTTGATGAGTTTTTAATTGAAGTCAACCTGAATCAAAGCGAAGAAACCTGAACTCTTTAATGGGACGGATCCAAAAATTGATTGGACTCAATTGCATTGTGATGAAAACAGACTGGTAAATGCTTTACTGGCATCACGTAGCACATATTAATAAAGATATATTTTAAAGAAAAATCGAACTTGAAGTGTCTTAAACACAATTTTCAATGTTAACTTATATTTATGTTTATGCATACATATTGATAATTACTAATATGTAAATGTAAATTCAATTTTTGAGTAAAAGTGAAAGTAAATATTGTAAGTTTTGTGCATGCAATACAAATAGGAGAAGCAAATAAACTATTTACATTTCAAAGTATTTAATTAAAGGTAATAAATCAATGAATAACCAAAAGTAGAAACTATTATGCTAATTATAAGATAAATACCAAAATAAAATTGAAAGAAAAAAAAAAAAACAATTATAGTTAAAAAGTTTGTAAATTTCAAAAATTTGTAATTGAAGTTAATAAACGTGTTCGCGTATTAAAATAGTTTCGATGCGAACCCATGCAACGCCCTGTGGAAATTCGTAAGCCAAATTATAATTTTCATATGAAAAAGAGTGGCAATGCTGCTTTGCTTAACTTTTTCTTTAACGTGTAAAATTTGAAATTACCATTACCGCATGTGTACCGTGTGTATGTATGTGTGCGTGTGATTGGCTGTGTCGAAGATAGACCACTTATTGAGTTAGCGCTGCCGCCGGCTGACTGTAAGGGTTATAATATAAGCAAGCAATGGCATAATTGCAATCATTACTCCCCGCTAACATTCACATGAAACACACAAAAAAAAAAACAAAACAACATTAAAAAGTCAGAAAATGTGTAGAAACATGTGCGTTGTTGTTGTGTTGTTGGCTTTATGTTGCGGCAACATACAAGTTGTCTGCACAGTTGCAAACACACACATACCACATACATATGCAACACTCAACCATATACACAAATGTGCAATGAGAGTTGGCTAACTTCAGTGCAACCGCTTCAATTTACAGATTTGTGAATATTATTCGCTGAGCATAAACTCAAGTTGTGGCCTAAACAGAAATGATACCAATAAAATTGATAAATGTCTTGATTTGTTGCTGTTATTATGTATTATTTTTTAAGTTTTTTTTTTGTTTTTGTTATACATTACTTAATAGACTTTTCATGAATTGTTGTTATCATTGCAATTATATGTATTGCTTGAATTTTAAGTTGTTTCGGTTGTTTTCTTTATTGCTTATGCAATTTTTATAGTTGGCCTATAAATGGGGCCAACGCTTTAGCTTGTTGTTGCTCTTTTGGTTACTGATTTTCATTTTACATAAACTTTATTAATTATCGCATCGAATTATGAATTTTAATCAGGTTTTTCATAGTTTGGATGGAGGCAAGTACAACATGGACATTCCGCACTCAATTGCCATAAGAAATTGATAATTAGTTTTTATGTGTAAACAATTAGTCCATTATGTGTGGGATTGTAAGAGATAAATTTTGCAGATGTTGCTTTTAATAGAGTCGGTTTTATTATTGATCATTCTTCAGCATTTGATTTTATAACAATAAACTATCTTACAATCAAGATCGGCATCGCTTTTAACAAAAATACTACTGGTATGTAACATATAGCTTAGATCAGATTGGATTAAATAGGTTGAAGTGGCGATCTTGTGTCCAAGAAACCCCACTTGAACTCAAATAATGAACCGTTGTGGTACCACAGGAATAGCGAAGACTGAATGGTTAGTAAAAAGACCAACGCCGAACGGCAATGACTCCCCCATTAGGTAAAAGTGAACAAATCTGACAATTCTATGAACTTGGCTAACTTTCTAATTATGTACGATGACAGCTTGGTTAGGTCAGTAAAAAAAGGGGCCCCGAAAAGTATGAATAGAGAATAAAAGCGCAAATCATTTCCATATACAAAATACTTCACATAAAATAACAAAAAATACAACAAAAGTTCACTTTCCAAATAAATTATGATTGAAAATGTTAGTCAGATAAACTTTAACTGCAAAAAAAAATTATATTTTAATTTTGTGGTTCGAAAAACTGCCAAATTCCATCTCGAAATTTTCGAATAGCTGCAATACGAATAACAAATGCAAATTCAGATATTTGAAGGTATAGAATTCATAAAAAATCAGATTTTTTTATCAGCTTCGGAGATTTTGTTTCCTATCCGTTTAATTGGATTCTTAGAACAATTCGTAAAATCGAATACGAACAGCAATAGTTTATACTACTCATTCAACCAAGTTCAATACAGAAAACACCGGGCCAAACTCCTCTTGATATAATTTTGTTTTTAATTTTTGAGTTAGGTCGAAAATAGTTTAAAGTCGTTTTTTAAG
>NC_051846.1:188200322-188208623 GCF_002237135.1 Teleopsis dalmanni | reverse complement strand
TTTGTCAGCAAAATTAATCGATTTAATGAGTATACAAAATTTGTAATATAAACACTTAATGTAGTGTATATGTGTGAGATATGTTTATTTTTTTTTTTTATAGGAGATTAATATTCAAATTATATTATACAATTTCACATAAACTATATAAATTGTCTATTTAATCGAAATTGCTTTCAAACGCTAGGAATACGAATTGCACCACTCATGTTTATATTGTGACGTCACATATATAGCGACCTCTTAGGAGCTATAAACATTTTTCTTTATAATCTTTATTATAAGGTATAAGGTAAACAAATTCAAATTTATTTTATTAATAGTATTTTATTATTAGTATATTATAGTTTGTGATATGTATATTAATACACTGATTAATGCCATATGAGTGTGTTAAAAATGTCATATCACTAAAATTGCGACTTAATTTTATTTTTCAAGCCGATGATGACATCTTTGAGAATTCTAGTAAATGTAAAAACAAAAAATAAATTTTTTTATTGCACACTTCAAAAATCTTCAACTACCTTACAGAATCAAAGACCAGAGTTGAACTCTGTTAATTTTAAAGAGCGGATTAATTATGTTTTCGTAACACAAGGTGAGGATTGTCTTGTCAGCCGGGAAAGACATGACTACTAATTTTTTTTATAGCAAACGGATATTGTTAATTAACTACCTTGAAAAAAGCAGCACAATGACTGGAAGATACTATAGGTATGTTCACGTACTATCACTCTGATAGTACGGTGTTTGTCTGTTAAAACTGTGGTGCACAGTGTCTATATTCAAATGCTACTCGTATAGAGGTTTGGACCAAAAACACTCTTAAGCCTTTAAAAACTAATATAATTAAAAAATTTTGTGTTAGGGAAAAAGCACTGGCTTTCTACATGATGCCTAAAGAAAAGCTCAATTTAATCTGGTATTGCTAAGGACCAATAACACCTACTAAATTAACCTAACTTAATCTTAACTTAATATACCAAAAAAGAAACATTCTCATTTCCCAAGGAATAGGGTTTGTTTGACAATGCTAACACAATGCTCCGGGTGACACTCAGACAGGAGTTATGATGCAATGCGATTTTTTAGAGTTCAGTGAATTAATTTAATTGTTAATTTAAAAAAAATATATGTCAATGTTAGCCAGTCTCATGGAAAATGAACTTACTTCAGTTCTAAGAAATAGGTGAGTTGTGATAAGACAACATTAAAATTGTAATAAAAAGTATTGGAATCTGATTGTTATCACAACGGTAAAATTGTGGTTAAATAAGTTGGAACCTCGTAGTAAACACGACAAAAAAAATATTGGAAAACTTGGAATTGTATATACGAGGAATGTTTGATAAATCAGTGATATATGAAATAACAAATAAAAATTTTTTTTAGTAATGACTAGTGTAATTATGTTATTATCATTAATTTATAGTAAAAATCTGGGATTTAATGTATTTTTAACAATCATATTGTAGTTGCTATATAAAATCTATAAACCTGCATCTAAAAACATTTGAATCTAAAAATGCTTAAAATTATTATTTATGGTACTTACCTTAATGACAGATGTGAATGCTTCCGTCGGGGTCTTTCAGCTAAACCTAAAAATTCTAATATTTCATATGAAACATGAATTTTGTCATCCTCATTCAAAGTACGTTGCATCACTGTTTGATCGAGTCCATTGTCGATGTAGATACCCGATTGACTCGCACTTACTAATATATTTTTTATACTTAAATTACTTAAAAGTATTACTAAAATCGGTAATAAAATTAATCTCTTCCATTGGAGCATCATTTTGAACCGATTATGATGGCGCCACAGTTTATTAGTCAATATTTTGCACCACATATTATTCACTCCTGTGTTACGTAGAACGAACTCAAGATTTTTCTTGCTTTTCAACAAATCGTGTATGTTAAAGTTTTCATCTTAACACAACGAACTCAACTGATGTATTCGCACGGAAAAACTACGGAAAATATCAAATCAAATTTCGAACGCAATAAATTAAATGTTTAAGTGTTTTTATTTTTGTTAATTTTACGTTGAAATTATTGTTTACATTTAAAACAAATTATAAAAGGTGCATTAAATCCCAACAGACATTTGGCAGAATTTTTTTTTTCATTTTTTCAAATAAATTTTCTAAAAAGTGAGATACAATATTTTTAAGCTTTGAGTTTATAAATAGCATTCAACAAATTCTACATCTGTTGAATTTCTAGTTCAGCTTAGAATAAATTAAGAAACTAAACTTTGTAACCACTTCATGGCACATACAAGATACAAGATACCGAGATACAAGTATGTATAAGAAATATTTGCAAGTATGAAAAAAAAAACAAATATGTAAAGTATGGATTAAAAATAAAATACATTGAGTGTTCCTTTACTATAAAACTTTTTTAAAATAAATAAACTAAATAGTATCTTAAATCACTCGGCCATATCTCTAGCATTAGCATTGACCAGATTCTTGCCTTTATAAATGCCTCTGGCTGGTTCTAGCTTGACCTACTCTCTACCACCCACTATAACGAGGTTTTATGAATTCAAAACGGCTTGTTTTAGCTAATTGAGAAGGACTCGTTCCTACCTCCATCACAACTAACTAGAACCTTAAATAGTGGTCTAATAATTTTAGTAAAGCATAACGAGTATTTAAATAAAATAGAGTTTTTGATTATCTCAGTTAATTTTTTAGTTATGTAGAAGTATGCTTCAGATTAATATAATAATAACAGTGCAACAGATAGTGGAATAGAGGAAACCAATACAGTCACATCCAATTACCCACATATCTACCCAGGAGTATGCAAAATAAAATTAAAGTCTACTTATTCATCTGATCATATCACGTTGGCATTCTTAGTTAAGTTTTTTCATTTGATAAAATAAAATATTTACAAATAAAACAGGTTTCATTTATCTGATTATGTACATATAAAAAAATATAAATATAAATATAACTGAGAATAAAAAAAAAATTATTATCAAATGTGCCGCTACTTCAATAGACAAAATTTCATAATTCTTGCCAATAGATTAACATTATTTGCTACAAGATATTTTGGTTTATAATAGAATAAAGTAATTAATTTAGGTCAGAGAGATTTTATCTGTTTGTAGAATAATAATTTTCTTGTTAATTGTCTGTGGGATTTTATTCCATAGAAAACTCGCAATAATTCTTAACTGCACTATAATTTCACAATAAGTAATTTTTATTCAATGGAAATTAAAGATCAGTTTGTCTTATCATAGAAGAAAGTATTGTATGCCTTTGTGGTTTCATATTTTGTATTTCGACAGAGAGATTTCCAAAAAAAGTTTATATATAATTTAGAATTATAACTTATCTTAATACACAGTCGTGACTAGATATTTTAAATAATTATGAAACAATGTCTGCTTCCACTATCGAAAAGTTTTCAGTTTTAAGTTAATATAAAAATACACTGAGAAAGCATTTTTAATACGATTTATGTTTAATTTTATTTAAAAAATATATGTGTCTAACTCCTAACATTTATTTTTTTGAAAATAATCCCTTTGAATTCTTTGAATTTTTTATTAAAGTTTTCTTTATTTGCATTCATACGCTTCGTCACACTCCATCGATCCAGTAGATAATAAATCGTATTGCTTGTTACGTGTCAATATACTTTGAGAAATATTGTGGACCTACATTTTAAGTACATTGTTCCACGACTGCACTCTTAACGTCAATTTTTTTTAAAATAATCTGTGTGTATTATTCGGAATCTTTATTAAACTTTTATTGTTGGATCTATTCTCTACGTCACAATCATATTTCTAGAACCAGTAGACAATTGATGATATTGTGTATCACGTATCAATATACTTTGAGAAATATTGTGGACCCATAAATATTGTTTTAGGATTGAACTCTTGACGTCAATTTTTTTGAAAATAAACTGTATCAATTCTTCGGATTTTTTATTAGGGTTTTCTTTGTTGGATTTATTTAACACAACTAGTAAATCCATGGATTCCATAATATCAACAAGTATTTTTATTTAATTAGGTAAGTGAAAGTGACGGTAATAAAGAATTAATTACGTACGAACAATATAAATATAATATAAATATAGAATATAATATTATCTATATTATAAGTATATATAATAAAAGATATATAAAAAGATAAATAATAAGTAGATAATGGAAGAAAGAAGGCTTGAAACTACCTATGAAAGTAAAGATTTAGTTGAAAGGTGTTTAACGGTTTGACTCTTTAAGTTGAAAATTTCACGACTATGTCTACCATCAAGGGTTGACCGAGTCATGACTGCATATACCTATACTTTGTACTCAAAACAAAAATGGAATATAGATATCAATTTTTATAAAAATACAATATAATCAATAGCTTTGAATTTTTAAATAGATATTTAAATTGAATTATTATTTTTGAATTATTATTTATATAATTACAATCAAACTTCCATAACTCGAACTTTTATAACTCTAATTTTCTATAACTCAAACTAAATAGAGTATGACAGGGCTTAGAGAGCAAGTTACATAAAATTCTTTAATTCAAATTCTCCATAAATGGTACTTCGAGTTATGGAAGTTTGACTGTAATCATATTAATTAATATATTCATATTAGGAGTTAATACTCCGAAGAAAGTCACAGTGCATAGGATGGATAGATTGTGTCTACAAAATGCTAAGTTAGAGAATATGAAAAAGATATTGAAATCATATATGAGAGTGACCGACCAACACTGTGTTGTGATAACGTGAAAAATATCCTAAAAACGATACCCAAACAACTACAGCTGATATTGATTGTGATATTTAAACAATTTCATAACAATAATTATGTTCTATTGCAATATTAGATGGCTCTTATTTTGATTAGACATACTTATTATTAGAAAAACATACTTGTTTTAATGAAAGACAATATATTGTTATACCAAACTACTTATTTACTATTATATGTTGGCTAACGTACACCTCCGTGATACGCTATTAATCACTTTGATTAAATAAAGTTCTTTTAAATGTTTCTTTATGATCATTAAATTCTTTAAGAGAGGCTTCTGAGACCAGTGCGTTGAAATTAAAATCTTATTTTATCACAGTAATATATTCGTCTACTTTCCAAAGAGTAAATACATTTTGAATAATCTGCAAATCTTATTAAAAATTGTATATAACAAATAAATCAGAAAATAATTTATGTTGTAGTACTATCATTGAGAAAAAGGAAGAAAAGAACTGATGTCAGTTAGACAAAAACCTATGATTTTGCTACATGTTGCATGATCAGTAATATCTGTTAGAATCCTTGGGTTAACTATAGAATATATGAAGAATATGCATAAAAACAATAAACCCTATAGATTATATTTCATTTATGCCCTGGTTTCGAGAGAACAAGAATAAAATCTTTGAAAAGTTAGCAACATTTCGGAAAAATGCTATATTTGAAATAATTCATAATTTTTATAGTCTTTTAATCATTCTGTAATAGGCTAACATGCAACTATCATAGCATTAATTCTAAAGAAAATAAAAAAGCAGTGACCTCAGGGCACATTGATTTTTTAGGAAGAATTTTCGAAGAACAACAAAAAAATGTTCTTGACTTATAGCTAAGTTTCCGATAGAATCTATGCGAACTCTTTGGGCAAACTATTATTCTGATTGCTAGATACCTGATAGAATTCATGCGATGATAAATTGTTATATTGACATCTACTTCTATATATTTTTTGATATTTAGTACCAGAAAAACTTGGAAAATACGTAGTATGTTATATACGTATATAACAAAAGAAGAATATTGTATTACGTATGTATTCATATTATTTGCTAATTCATTAGGTTTATTTGAATAGAATTTTTCGTTTACATAAGTCGAGGATATTATAGCCTTTTAACACTAGACAATGTACCTTAAAATGGTTTAGTGTTCGATTAATTATTTTCTACTAGATCTATTCTTTAATTTTCTTTTCATTACCAATATTAAATCTATATCTATAAGCCTGACTAACATCCCAAATATAATTCTTAGAAGAATAATCTGCTTTATCAAAGGCTCAGCGTGATCTCTAGAACAAAGTCTTAAGGCTTATATCCAGGTGTCTTAATAAAAGTGGCTTATGTGCTACTGGGAGTGCAAAAAGAACTCTGTCGCTGCCAAAATTTAATAGTAAAAGAATTAAGGAATTTGTGCACCTTCACTGCTATACGTTAGTCTAACTGAAACTAGATTATATATATATATATTTAAATATCTCTGGTTAGATCTTTGTTTCGGGAAGAGTTATCATAAGTTATCATAAGTAATTTAGAAAGAATTTTTATTGTTTATGTTGAAGCTATTTGAGCCAGTGCACTTGAGCACTTTTACTCTTTATTAACTCGAGGTATTTTCAAAAAATTCTTCTTTACGTCTTGACTGGATTAATGTTTATCACTTCATCAGACTAAGCAATAATTGACCTTATATCATAAGGTCAATTATTTATTTGATTATGTATTTAATAATATTTGTTGTAATTAATTTTTGTTGTCTTTTTATTTCTGTTTGAGTCCTTTTAATTTTTATATTTCTAAATATAGTAGGAATGAATTGATATTGAATATATTGCACATATATTTAAATATATTTCTTTGAATAAATTTTTGAGGGGACTTCAACCTCTCAAGTTCGCCTGACTACATGCCTGTATATAAGTATATTTATTATTATAGTATACAAAAATAAGTTATTTTTTAGCATAATGTCTACTTCTGAATCGATGTAAAATTTCGCTGCTGATCAGTGGTCTATATAAGTGGGGGTTTTGGGGTTTAAACCCTCTCTAAAATATTTTGGACCATTTTATACTGGATATTAATGATTTTTTTAGGTAAATTTTTTCATAATCATATTTTTTCAGTGTTCGAAACCGAGTCTAGATTTAAAAGATATATAGCGATACCAGCAGATTAGAATCTTTCAAGCCAGTTAATGTTAATAAAGTTTACTTAAGATATATGTGTAATAATTGAATTTTAAAAGATAGTTCACTTTAATATCAGAAAGTAAGTTCTGCCTCGCAATAGTAATAACGCTAAAAAATGTTAGCCAAAAACTAACGAGTTGTTTAGGAGTTTCTTTGGTGTTATATTCCATTTATTTTCTGCATTCGTACTGCGGGTGATATATAACAAATTCTATTAGGTTTGTTTGTATATTATTAACTAAAAATTTCAATCAATAACTCGGATAGTCATCTGCTTATAATACATATAAATACTGAATAGTTTTCAAGACCCCCTTTCTTTTACCCCTTTAAAAGAGTCTCTGTATACCGCTGCTGCCACTGTTCACCGAATATCTTAGTTGTTTAACAACTAAAAAGTTATTGTACGAAAAAGAATTTCGTTTGCCAGACAACACGCGCGCTTTTAATATTTACTTCAGTATACTTCCCGAGTACTTTATAATCTATAATATATGGCACATGCAACAAGATCGTGTTGTATAATTTAATTAATTGATATACACAGAATTGAAATGTAAACAATGGAAAAGTGGCGAAAGTAATGGTATATGGTATAACAAAATCTTTATATACAATTATATATATCCACAAAACTATAAGTATGTGAGTAGTTCAATGTAGCCTCTTCGATGTTTGAGCTACATATATTATACGGATGCGGCTGTCGATGATTTCCATGAAGCTGCTTTTGTTTATTGCTGCTTTTGTTGAGCAAAAACGCAATACTTCTGATTAATTTTACAATAAAAATAATTAAAATAATAATACTAATAAGAATAATAGGCTTTTACGTTTTTTACTTTATATTTCATTAGTATTCCGCGATGATATTTCGCTTTCAAATAGGAAAGCTGTACGTAGTTGTATTTCAATGGGAGTGCCTTCGAGGAGAATTGAATTTCTTTATGAGTATTTCACACAAATTTATTTAACACAAAAGCCACACAAGCAACCATTTTTCCATTTTTCCATAAAACATTTTTTATGTTTTAATTATTATTAATAATCTTTTATTGCATAATTAGAGTAATAAAGTTTATTTCATGCACTTAATACACAAACTAATTCCATGAATCGCACGATTTATAATTTTTTGAAAAGAATTCTTTAAGAAAAAAACATTTGCCTAATGTCGATAAATGAGCGAACCGAAAAAGACGTCCGTTAACGATAGTGCATTGCGCAGAGGTTCAGAAATAACTGATGAGAGACTTTAAAAATTGTGTGTAAATAAAAAACAAGCTAAACTAAACTAA
>NC_051846.1:188187011-188200222 GCF_002237135.1 Teleopsis dalmanni | reverse complement strand
AAAATTAAAACATCGACTAAAGCTTAATAAATAATTATAATATTTAAATAACATAAAAATCTATTAATGTTAATGCTGCAAAGTACCTAATTAATATATTGTTTTTTGTAATATCTTTAAGTAGGTGGTTCCTTGTGGTCCTCGACTTTGGAAACTTATGTACAGATTAAATATGACAGTACACGATAGCAGTGCGATCTATAATTAAATGATGAACCATAGTTGAACCAACTACTTAATATCAAAAATTGTGATTGTTGGATATAGTATGCATTCTTGAGTTGTGTCGACTTATAGGGCAGTATCAGGTAATGACAGTAATGACAGCTCTTAGTATTAATATTTCATCTTTTAACATGGAAGATTTCATTTTGGCAGGATGATCCTCGTGTGGGAACATATTATACCTGGTTTCGTCGGTTCATCTATTTCGTTTAAAGTATTTTCCAAATTGTTGTTTTTTTGGAAAAGCTTGAAAGTTAATTCCTTTCTTTGTTAACTCGTCTACAATACAGGTTTATATCTCTATATCCTAAAAGTCAAATTGTTAGTATGTTGAAATGCTGAGATATCTCATTAAGAGGTTTGCTCCATTTAACAACTAACTTTGTACTTGAAGATTATATGAACTAACAACCAATTTGTATCTTAATATATATATATATATATAGTTACAATATTTAATATTACTATGTATATTTATAGAATTATGTTTTACTAAAATAGATGTTATTCATATAAATTAATTCAGCGCGCTTTTACAGATTGCACTAACAGAAATGTTAACATTGAATGTACCCAGATTTCTCCCTATGGACTAGATTTCCATTTCTAGTAGCTGGTGTTGATTAGTAGAGTGTTTTATAAAGGGGAATTTTAAGTTTTTCCCTAAAGTTCTTAATACCATATTTTAATTATATTAGTTTGTCTCCTAGTTTATTCTATCTATGTCAAAATAGGGCTCATCGATTTGATGGATTACTGATTTCATATTTTTTGTTAGGTTTACACAGTATTGTAAACACTTATACTATTATTGTTAAAAATTAAAACTATTATTTTAGAAATCTTAAGAAATAATATTTAAATCTAAAACTCTACATAATAACTATCAAGAGTCGTTTGCTCTAAATTCAAGATTTGAAGATTTTATATTGAATTGCCACAAAAAATATTTAAAGATAAAATACGGCTATAATATTTTCAAGCTGGCATTGACTGGTAATGAGTTTTCGAATTAGGTGGTCAGGCGAGTGACACTATTTCAACTTATCTGGTAATCCCATTTTAAATAGGATTTAACTTGAGTCTCTGTCGAGTTAGTGCACCTGGCCACTTTTACTCTTTGATGGCTAGGGGGTTTCTGCAAAATCTCACTCTTCTCATTGACTAATTTATTTAGTCTTCAAAAGCTTCGTGATTATTCGATGACTGATCTAAGACCTGAGTATCGTCCCGTGCGGCTAGAGATTATTCTGAGATTATATAGTGCTAAAAAGGGTAGCCTGTCGGTTTTCGTGAATAGCTTCAGGGCTCTGTCCCTTATGTATTTTTTGACCGGGTCTATTCTAAAGTCTTTTAGCATGTCATTTGTGCGGATGTACCAAGTCACTTTGAAGAGTAAGGTCAACTATTTTAAGTAATTTTTTTTACTAGACTATAAACTAATATAACAAGATATTGAAATTTAAAATTGTATATTTTTGTATGGAACCAATAACAATTAGATGTAAATCTCTTATTTACATTTCCTTATTATTACCCGCTGTTTGTATAATCAATATATAAATTGTATATACTAGTTGATAATAGATGTCATATGTAGTTTTTTGTTAGTAATAAGTAAGTTAGTAAAAAGCCTACAAATTTAAACCTCGATATCTAGAGAAGCAAGCTATATACGCGTACATGTAGCGAATGAAAAAGGTTGCCTAAAATAGCTAACTGTACATAAATTCGTTGTTAAATTGGTTTGCAGGATAAATCGCAAACGTGTCAAGCGAGTTATTTCGATATATTATAATAAGCGAAACGTATAATTTTGTTTTTGTTCTTCCTAAGTGCATTTTATAGACAAATTAGTTAGGTCTAACATAAATACGAATCAATAAGGTCCAACATAAACTAATTAGGTCTATTGAATTACAGTTTTATATTTTAATTGTAATAAACCTAGTATTGTGATCACATTTATATTACCTGCGTATATCATGATTCGAATCATAGTTTCATTTTTTATAATGAATAGAACTTTTTATAATAAAGGCTTTAACTTAAAGGAGTTTTAATTGATAAAAAAAACCGAAGTATAAAAAAAATTAAAGCTTGTAGATTAGTTATAATTTTTGTTTTTACTATAATATAGTAGTGTATATAACTATCGTGAACGTTTCGAAGTTTGTTTGATTTCTTCTTTAGGGCGAAGTATTATTATATATTGAATTATAATAATACTCCACACTGAGGAAGAGATTAAACAAAATTCAAAACGTCGGCTATAGTTATTTGGTTGGTAACCAAATAATAAAAAAAAAAATTAAAAACTAAGCTATAAGCTTTAATTTTTTCACTTCTGCCTTTTCATCATTTAAAAATGATTAGTTTTAATTCGATTTCATTTACTTATTTTAAACTTAATATAAAACATTATAAAAATGGATCTTTAATTTTATAATAAAACTACAAATGCTTTTAAATAAAAATAAGTTTCCACGTTCTCTTACAAATTTTATAAGTCGAATTGTTTATTATATATTATTTTATCTTATTAAAAACATTTCAGCAATTATATTTAAATACATATCAGTAATAATTCTAAGTTTTTTTTATTTATAACAAACCAATCTATAAGTTTTAGGTTTGTTTTGACATCCAATGTGGAATAATAAAATAAAATAAAAATAAAATCTGAATAATATTACTCTTAAATTATACCCCAATATAAGAAAATATCATTCATATTGGATCACGTATAAAAAATCACTTAAATACTAATTTAAGTTTAAATTAAGTTAATTATGAGAAAGAATTAACTTCACACATTAATATGTATACAAAAATAAATTGTATATATGTAAGTATTCACAGGAAAGTATACACTTCATTTGTAGAGGTCAGTTATGTTCCAATTGTAATTATTTTAATGGCACCCGCAACTTTTCACTATCATATTTTTGTATTTTTTCAAATTAACATTTTCTTCATTGAGATGGTAAAGTACCGGAAGTGCACCTAGGCGAGTAGGAGCACAGCATGGCTTCGGTACTTTTTTCGGTTCCATAAGATGCACTAGAGTTTGTACAATAGCATGATTTGTAGCATTCATATGTGCATTCAAAGGAAAATTGCATTCACCGGCACAGTAAAAGGCACCATAACCCTCAGGTGCTATAATCCAGTCCTGTTAAAATATAGGAATAAAAATATTTGAAAAATGAATTTTATGGATATGAATATTATATAGCTTACATGCCAGCCTAAATCTTTGAAATCAATATATAATGTCTGAATTTGACAGCTTCGCATACTCTCCACCGGTCCTTCAAATAGTGGATTAACCATTTCTGATTTTTTTCTTCTGCGTACGTGTTGTGTGTTACGTTTCTTACGGCTATGTGTTTTTGCTGTTTTGATAAGCTATAAAAAATTTAACATAAATAATATATATAAATAAAAGCATGATTTTTATATGCTCACCTCAGGACCTCTGAAAAATCCAATCATAAATGGCTGATATTCATCATCACTTGTACCTTTTGGATGTACTAAACCAATATCATCAAGTTTTACTTCTCGTTCAGGCTTATGCACTGCATGAGCGCCAATATAAAGACCTTTGTTTTCTTCTTGATTTTTGAGCCATAGTGCTAGACCTTCTGTTACATTCAATTCTAGCCAACCTTGATAATCAGAAGTTGTATTTACCGATGATAATATTTCTAGTTCTCTTTGGCCATCCATATTTACAATGGAATAAACACTTATTGTAAACTCTTTGTTACTAGTCATCCATTTGCCATGTGCTGGATTTTGATAAATTCGCAGCTCGGCCATCATTAAGTAATTATTATCAGGCACATTTTCATCGGAAACATCAAACCAAAGCCGTCGTCCATGCTCATGCCGTACTTCGTCTACATGGTGGTCTAGATGGAATGCAAAAAAACAAAAACAGAGAGAAAAAAACAAAACATGAGTAACTAAAATCATCGTAGGTAGGTAGAAGATTTTAAGCTAAGCTTTGATTGCGCTTGAAAACACAAGCAACAGCAAAGGAGGAACTTTGTAAAAATAACAAGTCATAAGTTCGTGATTACCCAGCAGTAAAAATTTGGACTATTATTTAAATGTGTTAAAAGGTACAAAAATATTTAAAAAGTATTCCGTCCAACATTGAAACGGCCGTTTTAAATTATTTATTGTTTATTTTCTTTTTCCTAACAGTGTTTAAATTTTTTTAACACCTCCAAATAGTGCGCAGTAGAGAAACTCCGTTTCATATACAATCACAGACAAAGTGTCAAAAGATTTGTTTATAATTCACCATACCAAGGGGATTATTACAACACAGATCTAAGTTAAGTAACCGTAAGTTAAGAATTTTAAACTCTATAACTTCAAGTAAATGTCATTTCAGTCTTAAATCAACAATAAAATTGGGATAAAATCCCAAAACTAAAAGTTAAAGTATTAGAATTGACTTCTGTTCCACAGATAATGTATAAAGTGCAGCCTTAAGTTTAAGTTATATTTACTATAAGTGGTGTAGCTAAGCGCAAGTCCCTTGGTTAGGTTAAATTAAGGGATTCACTTAGACCTATTGGTGTTACCGTATATAGAGGAAAACGCAGAGTTTAAAACCACTTAGAACCTTACGCGAAGCTTAAAATGCTATTCAGCGGCAAGTCTTGTATCTACATTAGTATTATTTGAAAAACTCAAATAACCCTAATAAAATCCAATAAATATAAACACAAATTTTTTTTGTAAAAATATTATTCTAACTTACTTTTATTTAGGAACGTCATTATAATATCACTTTGATCGATAGCTTTCTTATCTAGATCGGTTATAAAATTCTCTTGTTCTTGTAGATCTCGTTTCGAGCGAGAGAGAGATTCTGCGGTTTCTTCCTCTGTCAATCTATGGTAAACATCAAGCAAAAATTGCGGTGCAGATTTTCTGAAAATAAAAAAATTTAAAATATTTTATTAGAGAAGATATTTTAATTTTCTGAATTTATTAAATATAGTTTCTACATAAAGACAAAAGCCATTTCACTATTTCGATGGTATTATTATTTTGTTCTAACTTTACTTCAAATTATATAAAAATCGGAAATATACAGATTTAAAGATTGAAGTGATTCATTAGGTGGCAAAGCATTCTAGTCTTTAATAAGAATAATATGTATTACTATAATAAGGAACAGTATTACTCCAATAAATGATAATATATAAATGCATAAATAAAAATACATACATTTTATATTCTGTATGATTTGATACATATCTAGAAATCAAAAACAGAAACAGTTACATCATAAATAAAATAATAATATATGTAAATAAAATTGTTTTAATGTCAAAAATTAAATAAATTAAAAATAAAATTATAAAATAAAACCTGGAACTTGAGCATTGAAAGTTTGTGCAGCCTTGGCTTCTTGTGGATAAACACGATTAGTCATCACTTCTAATTTGACAGGCACGAGTTCTAAGCCTGGCACTTGCAGTCCAAACAAATTATATACGGACTATGAACTAATTAAATAAAATTCGATTATTTCCAAAGACCACTGATGAAGAGTACTTGGCAATACTCGAAACAGCGTTGTATGTATGGTCAGCCAAATTTCAATAAATTAAATAAAAAAATTTTTGTCTTTGCCTTTCTTTGCTATTCGAATCGGTCTAACTTTTAAATAGTTTCTTTCGTCATAAAAAGACACGCCATTATCGGCAAGAAAAAATTTACCTTAAAATTATAAATGTTTAAAATAAATATTTCATAAATATTATATATAAAACAATACACTCATTTGTCATCACTCCAAATCCAGTTGTGCATTAATCGAAATGTTATTACTAATTTTGGTTTATTATATTTAAATTATCACAACATTAATCGTCGATAATATATTGAAGAAAAGTCTTACACTCACGCATGCGTATTCGATGACGCACCCTTGAACTGGTATATTCGTCAGAGGAAAAAAAGATACGCCCACTTAATGAGGATATTATTTTATGGAAATGTTAAAAATTTTTGAAGAAGTAAAGCTTTTGAAGGTTTGCAACTTTAATAGACTTTCGATACTAACTTTTTAAAATATCAACTTCTTCAACTAATTGTTATTACAATTGTTGTTGTTACTAATTGTTGTTACAAGTTCACTTTCGAAGACTTAGATGTGAACTTAAGAGTACTTCTTACTTTGTGAAACTCTTTACAGATTTTAGACATAATAAAAAAAGTTATTTGGTTTTATTAATTCGTAAATAATTTATTTTTGATATTCAAGTTAAATTTCAAATATTTATAGCCTTTAACATTTTATTAGTATTACTTTTTAAAACCGACACGAAGAGCGTTTGTTGAATAATTTCTACACACAACCAAAATTTACATTAACATTATATTTCTTACGTTATTTGATCATCCTTATATAGATAGCTGATTCAAAAAGTGTTACTAAAAAGCACTTGAGTGCTATTTTGTGCCATATTAAGCAAAATTGGTTCATTTTTATAATATTCTAATGCAGTAATTAATGTTTTTTTTTAAATTAAATAAGCCGTGATAAATGCGACACAAAAATATTGGGATTGCGACACAAAACTTGAGATTGTATATAATACCCAATTAATAAGGATATTATTTCTGGGACTGTTACAAATATTTGAAGAAGTAAAGCTTTCAAGGGTATGCAAATGTAGTAGAGCTTTACTTTTTCAAATATTTTTAACGGTGCCAGAAATAATATATGTTTTTATTATAGAACACATATTCAATGTCAAAAACTAAAATGTAAAATAGTCGAATTTGATAGTCGAGCTAAATGTCAAATATTTCTAGAACTTCTTCAATGGTAGGTTGCAGACGAGAGAAGGTAGGTTGAACACAAACCATATTCAGATGGGTTTTTAAAAGAAATACGGAACACATAGTGAAAGTTATTGACGTGACCACCGAGGAAAGAACGATACATAATAAGTTTAGTTCAAAAGCTATCATATTTGTCAATCTATTTGATTTAATGTAATATAATATACACCCAATATTATATATATACTATGTATAAATTTACATTTATTTGTATAAAAATTTATTTAAACACTTATAAATCAAACTATATGGACAAATCACTTGAAACTGCTCATAGACAATTTGTCAGCAAAATTAATCGGTTTAATGAGTATACAAAATTTGTAATATAAACACTTAATGTAGTGTATATGTGTGAGATATGTTTATTTTTTGTTTTATAGGAGATTAATATTCAAATTATATTATACAATTTCACCTAAACTATATAAATTGTCTATTTAATCGAAATTGCTTTCAAACGCTAGGAATACGAATTGCACCACTCATGTTTATATTGTGACGTCACATATATAGCGACCTCTTAGGAGCTATAAACATTTTTCTTTATAATCTTTATTATAAGGTATAAGGTAAACAAATTCAATTTTATTTTATTAATAGTATTTTATTATTAGTATATTATAGTTTGTGATATGTATATTAATACACTGATTAATGTCATATGAGTGTGTTAAAAATGTCATATCACTAAAATTGCGACTTAATTTTATTTTTCAAGCCGATGATGACATCTTTGAGAATTCTAGTAAATGTAAAAACAAAAAATAAATTTTTTTATTGCACACTTCAAAAATCTTCAACTACCTTACAAAGTCAAAGACCAGAGTTGAACTCTGTTAATTTTAAAGAGCGGATTAATTATGTTTTCGTAGCATAAGATGAGGATTGTCTTGTCAGTCGGGAAAGACATGACTACAAATTTTTGGTATAGCAAACGGATATTGTTAATTAACTACCTTGAAAAAAGCTGCACAATGACTGGAACATACTATAGGTATGTTCACGTACTATCACTCTGATAGTACGGTATTTGTCTGTTAAAACTGTGGTGCACATTGTCTATATTCAAATGCTACTCGTATTGAGGTTTGGACTAAAAACACTCTTAAGCCTTTAAAAACTAATATAATAAAAAAATTATGTGTTACGGAAAAAGCACTGGCTTTCTACATGATGCCTAAAGAAAAGCTCAATTTAATCTGGTATTGCTAAGGACCAATGGTCAATGTTTAGCATAACACCTACTAAATTAACCTAACTTAATTTTAACTTAATATACCAAAAAAGAAACATTGTCATTTACCAAGGAATAGGGTTTGTTTGACAATGCTATCACAATGCTCCGGGTGACACTCAGACAGGAGTTATGATGCAATGCGATTTTTTAGAGTTCAGTGAATTAATTTAATTGTTAATTTAAAAAAAATATATGCCAATGTTAGCCAGTCTCATGGAAAATGAACTTACTTCAGTCCTAAGAAATAGGTGAGTTGTGATAAGGGAACATTAAAATTGTAATAAAAAGTTTTGGAATCTGATTGTTATCACAACGGTAAAATTGTGGTTAAATAAGTTGGAACCTCGTAGTAAACACGACAAAAAAATATTGGAAAACTTGGAATTGTATATACGAGGAATGTTTGATAAATCAGTGATGTATGAAATAACAAATAAAAATTTTATTTAGTGATGACTGGTGTAATTATGTTATTATCATTAATTTATAGTAAAAATCTGGGATTTAATGTATTTTTAACAATCATATTGTAGTTGCTAAATAAAATCTATAAATCTGAATTTAATAACATTTGAATATAAAAATGCTCAAAATTATTATTTATGGTACTTACCTTAATGACAGATGTGAATGCTTCCGTCGGGGTCTTTCAGCTAAACCTAAAAATTCCAATATTTCATATGAAACATGAATTTTGTCATCCTCATCCAAAGTACGTTGCATCACTGTTTGATCGAGTCCATTGTCGATGTAGATACCCGATTGACTCGCACTTACTAATATATTTTTTATACTTAAATTACTTAAAAGTATTACTAAAATCGGTAATAAAATTAATCTCTTCCATTGGAGCATCATTTTGAACCGATTATGATGGCGCCACAGTTTATTAGTCAATATTTTGCACCACATATTATTCACTCCTGTGTTACGTAGAACGAACTCAAGATTTTTCTTGCTTTTCAACAAATCGTGTATGTTAAAGTTTTCATCTTAACACAACAAACTCAACTGATGTATTCGCACGGAAAAACTACGGAAAATATCAAATCAAATTTCGAACGCAATAAATTAAATGTTTAAGTGTTTTTATTTTTGTTAATTTTACGTTGAAATTATTGTTTACATTTAAAACAAATTATAAAAGGTGCATTAAATCCCAACAGACATTTGGCAGAATTTTTTTTTTCATTTTTTTCAAATAAATTTTCTAAAAAGTGAGATACAATATTTTTAAGCTTTGAGTTTATAAATAGCATTGAATAAATTCTACATCTGTTGAATTTCTAGTTCAGCTTAGAATAAATTAAGAAACTAAACTTTGTAACCACTTCATGGCACATACAAGATACAAGATACCGAGATACAAGTATGTATAAGAAATATTTGCAAGTATGAAAAAATAACAAATATGTAAAGTATGGATTAAAAATAAAATACATTAAGTGTTCCTTTACTATAAAACTTTTTTAAAATAAATAAACTAAATAGTATCTTAAATCACTCGGCCATATGTCTAGCATTAGCATTGACCAGATTCTTGGCTTTATAAATGCCTCTGGCTGGTTTAAGCTTGACCTACTCTCTACCACCTACTATAACGAGGTTTTATGAATTCAAAACGGCTTGTTTTAGCTAATTGAGAAGGACTCGTTCCTATCTCCACCACAACTAACTAGAACCTTAAATAGTGGTCTAATAATTTTAGTGAAGCATAACGAGTGTTTAAATAAAATAGAGTTTTTGATTATCTCAGTTAATTTTCAGTTATGTAGAAATATGCTTCAGACTAATATAATAATAACAGTGCAACAGATAATGGAATAGAGGAAACCAATACAGTCACATCCAATTACCCACATATCTATCCAGGAGTATGCAAAATGAAATTAAAGTCTACTTATTCATCTGATCATATCACGTTGGCATTCTTAGTTAAGTTTTTTCATTTGATATTAAAATACTGAGTTAAAAATATTTACAAATAAAACAGGTTTCATTTATCTGATTATGTACATATAAAAAAATATAAATATAAATATAACTGAGAATAAAAAAAAAATTATTATCAAATGTGCCGCTACTTCAATAGACAAAATTTCATAATTCTTGCCAATAGATTAACATTATTTGCTACAAGATATTTTGGTTTATAATAGAATAAAGTAATTAATTTAGGTCAGAGAGATTTTATCTGTTTGTAGAATAATAATTTTCTTGTTAATTGTCTGTGGGATTTTATTCCATAGAAAACTCGCAATAATTCTTAACTGCACTATAATTTCACAATAAGTAATTTTTATTCAATGGAAATTAAAGATCAGTTTGTCTTATCATAGAAGAAAGTATTGTATGCCTTTGTGGTTTCATATTTTGTATTTCGACAGAGAGATTTCCAAAAAAAGTTTATATATAATTTAGAATTACAACTTATCTTAATACACAGTCGTGACTAGATATTTTAAATAATTATGAAACAATGTCTGCTTCCACTATCGAAAAGTTTTCACTTTTAAGTTAATATAAAAATACACTGAGAAAGCATTTTAAATACGATTTATGTTTAATTTTATTTAAAAAATATATGTATCTTAACACCTTACATTTATTTTTTGAAAATAATCCCTTTGAATTCTTTGAATTTTTTATTAAAGTTTTCTTTATTTGCATTCATACTCTTCGTCACACTCCATCGATCCAGTAGATAATAAATCGTATTGCTTGTTACGTGTCAATATACTTTGAGAAATATTGTGGACCTACATTTTAAGTACATTGTTCCACGACTGCACTCTTAACGTCAATTTTTTTTAAAATAATCTGTGTGTATTATTCGGAATCTTTATTAAACTTTTATTGTTGGATCTATTCTCTACGTCACAATCATATTTCTAGATCCAGTAGACAATTGATGATATTGTTTATCACGTATCAATATACTTTGAGAAATATTGTGGACCCATATATATTGTTTTAGGATTGAACTCTTGACGTCAATTTTTTTGAAAGTAAACTGTATCAATTCTCAATTCTTCTAGTATTTTTATTTAATTAAGTGAAAGTGACGGCAATATAAACAAATAAATAAATAAAAAGAATTATAAAAAAGAAAAAGAATAATGTAGAAATTGAAGGTAATTGGGGGTAATTAGTTCATCTTAATTATGAAATTAATTAATTATGAAAAACAAAAAAGCTAAAACTACCTATCAAACTACCTATTAGTTGAAAATTTAAAAACTGTAACGGTTTGACTCTTTAAGTTGAAAATTTCACGACTATGTCTACCATCAAGGGTTGACCGAGTCATGACTGCATATACCTATACTTTGTACTCAAAACAAAAATGGAATATAGATATCAATTTTTATAAAAATACAATATAATCAATAGCTTTGAATTTTTAAATAGATATTTAAATTGAATTATTATTTTTGAATTATTATTTATATAATTACAATCAAACTTCCATAACTCGAACTTTTATAACTCTAATTTTCTATAACTCAAACTAAATAGAGTATGACAGGGCTTAGAGAGCAAGTTACATAAAATTCTTTAATTCAAATTCTCCATAAATGGTACTTCGAGTTATGGAAGTTTGACTGTAATCATATTAATTAATATATTCATATTAGGAGTTAATACTCCGAAGAAAGTCACAGTGCATAGGATGGATAGATTGTGTCTACAAAATGCTAAGTTAGAGAATATGAAAAAGATATTGAAATCATATATGAGAGTGACCGACCAACACTGTGTTGTGATAACGTGAAAAATATCCTAAAAACGATACCCAAACAACTACAGCTGATATTGATTGTGATATTTAAACAATTTCATAACAATAATTATGTTCTATTGCAATATTAGATGGCTCTTATTTTGATTAGACATACTTATTATTAGAAAAACATACTTGTTTTAATGAAAGACAATATATTGTTATACCAAACTACTTATTTACTATTATATGTTGGCTAACGTACACCTCCGTGATACGCTATTAATCACTTTGATTAAATAAAGTTCTTTTAAATGTTTCTTTATGATCATTAAATTCTTTAAGAGAGGCTTCTGAGACCAGTGCGTTGAAATTAAAATCTTATTTTATCACAGTAATATATTCGTCTACTTTCCAAAGAGTAAATACATTTTGAATAATCTGCAAATCTTATTAAAAATTGTATATAACAAATAAATCAGAAAATAATTTATGTTGTAGTACTATCATTGAGAAAAAGGAAGAAAAGAACTGATGTCAGTTAGACAAAAACCTATGATTTTGCTACATGTTGCATGATCAGTAATATCTGTTAGAATCCTTGGGTTAACTATAGAATATATGAAGAATATGCATAAAAACAATAAACCCTATAGATTATATTTCATTTATGCCCTGGTTTCGAGAGAACAAGAATAAAATCTTTGAAAAGTTAGCAACATTTCGGAAAAATGCTATATTTGAAATAATTCATAATTTTTATAGTCTTTTAATCATTCTGTAATAGGCTAACATGCAACTATCATAGCATTAATTCTAAAGAAAATAAAAAAGCAGTGACCTCAGGGCACATTGATTTTTTAGGAAGAATTTTCGAAGAACAACAAAAAAATGTTCTTGACTTATAGCTAAGTTTCCGATAGAATCTATGCGAACTCTTTGGGCAAACTATTATTCTGATTGCTAGATACCTGATAGAATTCATGCGATGATAAATTGTTATATTGACATCTACTTCTATATATTTTTTGATATTTAGTACCAGAAAAACTTGGAAAATACGTAGTATGTTATATACGTATATAACAAAAGAAGAATATTGTATTACCTATGTATTCATATTATTTGCTAATTCATTAG
>NC_051846.1:188150097-188186911 GCF_002237135.1 Teleopsis dalmanni | reverse complement strand
ATTAGATGACTATTAATCAGAGCTGTGCAATAATGATTACATTTGTAATTAGATTACACTCAATTATAAATTACTGAGTAATTTAATTGATAATTGAATTTCCAGATTATATGTGTAATTTAATTGAAAACCTCAATTACGAATTACAGTATAATCTTAATTTGTAATTTAGTTTCTGAATTACAGTCATAATTGAAATTGAAAAACCAAATTTCAAATTACGTGTAATTTGCAAAAATAATCTAGAGAAGAAGAAGCATTGAAACTTCTGAGAGATGATAAACGAATTGAAACTATGGTTTTATTTTGGGTTGTAAGTGGCCCGCATTTTGTTTGCGCCTTCATTCATAGTATTTTGTTGGGTTGCTTGTTTTTGTTTTTTACATTTGGTGTGTAGAAGTGTTCCATTAGAACTTCAAAGCAGATCAAGAGGCAGAAAAATTTTTTCTTTTGTACGCAAATCGAAATCTGAATATGTTGCATTGTTGCTTTTTTTCATGAAGTTGTCAATTTAATATTGCTGTTTTTTTTTTGTATTTCTGTCTTGTGCAGTGATCGAAAATATGTATTTAGAAATGTGTATACTTGTTTCATTTGTTCGGTTGCGTGTGTACTTTTCTATGCCTTTGCTCTATGATATTTGTTTGTTTTGCTTGTATGTTTTTTTGTTTTGGATTGTAGTTTTTTTTATGAAATTTAGGAAGGTGTCTACTTCGCATGATTTTTTTTTTTGTTTTAAGCGCTGATATGCATGTGTGTCAGAATGTGTATACATTTTGTTGTTTTTTTTTTGTTTAATTGATTGAACATTTGACTATGAGTTGCGCGTAAATTTTTTAAAGCAAATTTGAAAAGATCGTTGTTTTTGTGCATCAAATAAATATATGCAAATTTGTAAGCAGTATATGTATGTGTGTACAATGTGTATGCAAAGAATATAATTTTATCTGTAATGAGATTATGCCTACATTTATGTTTTAAGAATTATTTTTATTGCTAAATACGATTTAAAAATTATAATAACAACAATGAGTAGTAATATGGTAATATCTAGTTTAAGAATAAAATTTTTGGACAAAGTCTTATGCTGGATGTACATTTGGTTTTGTATGTGCAATAATTTTTTATTGAATATTTATTAAATGGTTAATTGCGTACAATGTTTAATTTTTCCCTGTTATATACGTATATGTGTATTTTTATATTTCTGAATATAATCAATAATTTTAATAACTAATTTTTATTAATATCGTCTAGTGATAATATGCATGTATATATAAAATTTTTAAAATTATATATTTCAATATTTTGTAGCAATGTGATAACAATACCAAATATACTTTAAAAATTTGAATTTCAATTTAATATGAATGCACTTGGTGCAAATATTTGAGAAAAAAATTATCATGGAAAGCTGAGTAATGAGCATGCATTTAAGGGTGGTTTTGCCCAATTTTATTTTTTTGTTTTTTGTTTTAAGCGAATGTGTAAACATTTTGTTGTTTCTTTTTTGGTTTGACGATTCTACATTTGCTTATGCGAAGCGTGTGCATTTTTTTTATCAAATTTGGCAAGATCGTTGTTTTTATGCAGTATATGTATATCAATTTGTGTGCAAATAATATAATTTGTTTTGCTCATAAGGTTTGCGTACATTTGTTTTTGTAAGCGATAATATGCATTTTATTATATTTACTTGATTGTACAGTTGAGTTAAAATAAAGAAAAGGAAAAATTTAGCTTGTGCTAAATTATGCAACTGCAATTTTTAATACATGTTTCAATTTTCCCACAATTAAATTATCTCATCATTAACTTAAATTTTAATTTAATAAATATATACATTTAATAAATAAGCGTTGTTGTTGGCATATACATATGTATGTATTCTTAAATATGATATACAAAATTAAAGATATTCCATAAATAAATTTTTCTAATAATTCATTTAAAAATACGCAAACTAAAAGTATAAGATATAAAACAATATATAATTAAATTTTATATCTTTTTTATATACATTATTTAAATAAATTTTTCAATAAAGATTTTCTTGAACTAATTTACAAACACTTTAAATCTGTCTTAAATTATAAAACCAAAGCGCGTAAGTTAAATTTTTTCTTTTCTTTATTCTTCATCAACTAGACAATCAACAAAACGTATCAATATGCACATTATCGCTTAAAAAAACAAATGTAGGCATAAAGATAAACTTGTACTTATATTTGCATACACGTTGTACACACATATACTGCTTACAAAAACAACGATCTTCCCAAATTTGCTTAGAAAAATTCAGGCGGTACGCATAAGCAAATGTGAAATCAGTCAAACCAAAAAAAAAGAAGAAAAGTACACACATTCGCTTAAAACAAAAAACAAAAAAATAAAACTGGGCAAAACCCTTAAATGCACGCTTATTATTACTGATTTTTTTCTGAAAATATTTGCACCAAGTGCATTCATATTAAATTGAAATTCAAATTTTTAAAGTATATTTGGTATTGTTATCACATTGCTACAAAATATTAAAATATATAATTTAAAAAATTTTATATATACATGCATATTATCACTAGACGATATTAATAAAAATTAGTTATTAAAATTATTAATTATATTCAGAAATATAAAAATACACATATACATATATAACAGGGAAAAATTAAACATTATACGCAATTAACCATTTAATAAATATTCAATAAAAAATTATTGTACATACAAAACCAAATGTACATCCAGCATAAGACTTTGTCCAAAAATTTTATTCTTAAACTAGATATTACCATATTACTACTCACTGTTGTTATTATAATTTTTAAATCGTATTGAGCAATAAAAATAATTCTTAAAACATAAATGTAGGCATAATCTCATTACATATAAAATTATATTATTTGCATACACATTATACACACATACATATACTGCTTACAAATTTGCATATATTTATTTGATGCACAAAAACAACGATCTTTTCAAATTTGCTTTAAAAAATTTACGTGCAACTCATAGTCAAATGTTCAATCAATTAAACAAAAAAAAAACAACAAAATGTATACACATTCTGACACACATGCATATCAGCGCTTAAAACAAAAGAAATAATAAAAACATGCGAAATAGACACCTTCCTAAATTTCATAAAAAAAAACTACAATCCAAAACAAAAAAACATACAAGCAAAACAAACAAATATCATAGAGCAAAAGCATAGAAAAGTACACACGCAACCGAACAAATGAAACAAGTATACACATTTCTAAATACATATTTTCGATCACTGCACAAGACAGAAATACAAAAAGAAAACAGCAATATTAAATTGACAACTTCATGAAAAAAAGCAACAATGCAACATATTCAGATTTCGATTTGCGTACAAAAGAAAAAATTTTTCTGCCTCTTGATCTGCTTTGAAGTTCTAATGGAACACTTCTACACACCAAATGTAAAAAACAAAAACAAGCAACCCAACAAAATACTATGAATGAAGGCGCAAACAAAATGCGGGCCACTTACAACCCAAAATAAAACCATAGTTTCAATTCGTTTATCATCTCTCAGAAGTTTCAATGCTTCTTCTTCTCTAGATTATTTTTGCAAATTACACGTAATTTGAAATTTGGTTTTTCAATTTCAATTATGACTGTAATTCAGAAACTAAATTACAAATTAAGATTATACTGTAATTCGTAATTGAGGTTTTCAATTAAATTACACATATAATCTGGAAATTCAATTATCAATTATAATTACTCTGTAATTGCAATTTAATTTGTAATTTAATTGATTTTGCACAGCTCTGCTATTAATTATATTGATTCATTTTTCTTTGGGAGGAAATACTTTAGAGCTTTATTCGTGCCTATTAAAAGTTAAAACTCTTACAAACTACCTCAAATGTTAATGCATGGAATCACAAGTTGATCACATTATTATCAAAATTATACGATTATACATAAAATTTTTTAGGTGATTCATCACACTCTTTCGAACTGGATGTGACGCCTACTACGTATTAAAAAATCTCAAAGAATGCTCCAAATTACCAAAGTTATGAATCTACTAAAAAAGTGATTGCGAAAACTAGAAACATTTTTAAATTTAGTGATATAATCAATGATTCATTGATGTATCATATCAATGATACATGATACATATAAATAAAGTATCGAAGCTATACCATATATATATCACCCTTAAGGGTAATATATCAAGCTTTTTCCTGAAGTTGTTGTCAAATTTGTTATCCGACAAATTTACAAAAAATTTTTTCTTTCATATCGCTTTCAATATAAAATTATTAATAATTTTTATTTATATGAGGCAATATTAAAAGAAATCTTTTTCCGATTTTATTCTCGCCTATCCAAACGCTAAAATCGCTGTTCGTGAATTCGCCGTGTACGAGTACTAGCAGAATATTCTATTCAAGGTCTTTTATATTTGACCGATAGTAAAGTAATCGCTGCTAGTGAATTCGCTTCATAACGGCAATACGTTTTACTCAAAGCCTATTAACATTTCACCGCTAGCAGAAAAATCACTGCTAGTGAATTCGCTTCATAATGGCAGTGCATTTGACGAGAGTTATTAATATTTGACCGATAGTAGCGTATTCAATTCACATCGCGCGATACGTTTCCTGTTGAGAAGACAGTACCAAAAACATAGAAACATATATGTATTTCTATGTTTTCGATAATACTGAATAACATACTTGATTCTGTTATCAACAGAACATCTGAAGACGTTATAAATTTTTAGTTTCCAAAAAAAAAAATATTAATTAATCAATCAAAGAATCATTTTGAAGTACTTTCTTTGATGTGAAAATTTGTGTTAAAATTTATTAAATTAAATTAATTTCCATTATCAAAAAGGAAAAAAATAAACAATACATAAAATAATCATAAATTAAAATCAATTATTCAGTCAATTGAACAATATTGACGACAAAAAAAATAAATAAATAAATATACAAAAGAAGGAAAAATGGGAATTAATAAATGAAATATGAAAAAAGGAATACGGATACCATAAGTAATAAAATGAAAAATGTAATGTAAATTGTAAATTGTAACATAAACGTAATTGTAAACGTAAACGTAAAAGTAAACGTAAAGGCAAACGGAAAAGGAAATCGGAACCACACTTACCCGCCAGCAACAAGTATCATCTGCATTGTTGCTATTTGTCACTTGCAATTTCAGTTTCAGCAGCAATTAATTCTACTGTGAACCGAGAGCAATTGCTCTGATTTGCTGCTCTTTATGGGATTCTATGATGGTTGGTTGTGATGTTGGTGGCTATGGTGGATGTGGTGATTTCAGAAATGCAGCCATTTTCATTTTTGTTTTCTTCTTACTTTTTTCGTTCTTACGTTTGATTTTAAAATAATTTACTTTTTTTTCTGTATGCTATCCTTTTTGTAGCAACAAAGGATTCATCACTGAGCCTTTGTTGTTCGTTTTAATGCAAACATTTTGTTAAATATTTTTAACATTTTGATAGCATACATTAATACACAAATTCAGGCATTCACATTACACTTATTTACATCATAAGTTTTGCACAACATAAATTTTGATTAATTATATATATATATATATATATATATCTATATGAATTTTATATTATTTACTGTATATACTACAACAAACGATTTTGCATATTAAGGGTAAAGCAATTTTTTCTCAGCCATTGTCGTTTATTTAATAAAAATGATAATTAAAATGAAAATGTTTGAGATAATAAATAAATAAAAAATTAATTTAAAAGAAATATTATATACTTTTGAAATATTTATAATAAAACATTAACGTGTAATATTTTATTCACATACACATACAGGCATATATATTATTATTCCTCTTATAAGGAGGATAACTAATATTTTCATTTGAGTGATTGTGCTCAACTAAAACTTTATATAACATGCATACGTAGGCAAATTGTGCAGATTATTTTTATTAATTAATAATAATTTTATTATTAATTATTTAAATCAATAATTATATGCTTTATATATATTAGTTTCGTACGAAAAATATTCAATCATTTTTAGTCTCATATATTACAGTGTATCAATCATTGCGCTTTCATGCTTTATCTGTGATAATACTGTATATTTTCTTTGAGTGTTCTATGGAGTAGGATTGTCCGTTTCGTGGTCCAAAGCCACTCCAGTGATATATATTAAACAAAACAATCATTCAAAATAAAATGGCCTTAATTTTAGATACATTTTGAAAATCACTACTATCTGGTAATCTTTTGTGTTGTCGCTTTATATGTTAAAAAATATTTCGAACTTTTAATAATGTCTAAGACGCTCAAGATTGGATCTTGCTACTAACAGAGAAGTTGATCTCGTGCAATGGTAATTTCTATAGTCACAGTTGGGATTCGAGTTATTAAATATTATTAAAGGAAATAATCAATCCCATAAAAAGTTACCCCATCCAATAAACAGTCATCAATAGATCCATTATAAGACTAGCAGTAGAGGATATGAACATCTAAGCTCAGTTATGTTATCTATGTTATGTCTATGTTATCTGGTATGTACAATTAAAATACAGTTTTAGTTTTATTCTGTACTGGTTTTCCAGTACAGAATAAAGGTATCTGTATTTAATATTCTTTCGAACACATAATATCACAAGTATTCATTCCAAAGGAGCTTAAAATTTTATTTCGATAAACATTTCTATCTATTCAATATTTATTAAGGTATCTAGCATGAATTAAAATTTCTATGTCATATGACTATGCTTCTACTGACTTCTCATATTCCATGACACTGACTGCAATAAGAATTTATGTTACTTACTACAGCATCATTAAACGTGTTACAGATTTAAGAAAAAAATTATATTTCAGTAGTTTTTTAACGAATTCTATGTTATTAATAAATTATACTTATTTATACTTTCTTTAAAGTTATTAGATCAGGCATTCTTCATATCCCTTTAAAATTCCTGTGTCTGCATATAAAGCATAATGTCTTTTGTTCGGTAAGGGCAATAAATGTTTATTTTGTTGGTCAAATTAACTTTTTATAAAAACAAAGTAAATGTTTTCCTCTAATATACTACAGGTAAAACTATCAGTGTATTAAAATGTAACAAACTGAAATATCTGATTCATTTATGATAGTATACGAAACATACGCTCAATTCAAGAAACTGGTAACTTTATGGGTTATGCAATCACAATAGATCCATTCGTGATCGCAAGGTATGGACAGATAATATTGAGGTATACTTGAGAGTACTATTGTCGCTACTTATGATATTGTGATATTTAAATGAAAATAGTTAGTTGGAACACTATGTCTCTTAAACTATACACAACCTTATAATATTGTGAATAATAATTGTTCAATAGTTACCCAGTAAACAATTGCGCCCACTTATGACCTTAAGATATTTATATTAGGAAAGATTTTTAGACCAAAAAAGAAATGAGAATGGAAGGTATATAATTGAAATACAATATCTTTAAAGCTATATATAGCTTTATATACCTGAAAGCTTTACAAGAAAATACAAAATCTAACAAAAGAAACAAAATCTAACAAAAGAAACGCGTAAATAGGTGTGTTTTTCTCTGAAGATACTGATATTTTTGTTCAAATACTTAAGTGTAGTTACATCCAATCACTGAGCAACCCCTTAAATATAAGATATCCGTAATGGAAAAGATTTTAAGCCCCGTAAGAAATGACAAAGTTATTCAACTATTAATGCACAATATTGAATTAGAGTAGTCTCAGTGTAAATAATGAATCCCATGAAATTCTCTTTGCATTGATATTTATGTAGTTTGTTCTTTGATTTTCCTACGACTTAATATTTTTATATAAATTGTTAATATATTAAATATAATATAATTATATATATTTTTTCGCCACATGAAATGAAAATTGCTTTCTACGCATGCTTGTATGTGCTTAACTAAATTTCATTAATTATCCTTTTGATATTACTTGGCCAGTGTAATTATTTCCATTAATACAACAAAACATCAATACAACGTTAAACATTAAATTTATATACCATAATTATACAATATTGAAGAAATTAATAATTAAATAAATTAAATTATACAATAAATTAAATCATGAGACAAATAAAAATTAATAAAGAAAACAATGAATGTTTATGCAAATACGTATTGCATACACAAACAGGCACACACACGTATACAACAGCACATGTAAAATTGCACATTTATTTGTAGTTACAGTTGTGTTAGTGACGGAACTAACATTGCAAATGAACATCCTCACGCATTAGCATCCGTTCTCTTGTTCGTTGTTGACTTGGTTATTTAAAACTTGTTGACAGTAGTTGAAAATGTTGCTCGCAACATGTTGCTTAGTATTTTTATTTGTTAAGCGGGAAATTTAAAGTAGAGAATTTACAGGTAAATTGGTTGCAGGTAACTTTGTAGCAGCTTTTTTTATTTAGTTGTGAAAATATTTTTGAGGTAATTGTTTGCTTTAATTATTATAATAATTATTTATTTACTTCATTATTGGTTTTTTTATTTTGTTTTATTTTATTATTTACAATGTCTTCATGTTATGGAGAAGAGAACAAATAATAAGATTATTAGTTAATAGCAGACCTACAAATTTTAAATAAACAAGATATATATGTCTTATTATTATTATTAATTTTTTATTATTAATATTGGTGTTATTTTAGAAGAAGGTATTGATTAATTTAATTAGAAACTTTTGGGTAATATTATATTATTTATATTAGTTAAATTTATTGTTGCGTGTTAATATACACAATTGTTTTAATAAAAAAATATTTCAACTTTTAATTTATTATAGTTTTTTGTTTTTAATTAAAGTTCTGTCTTCATTTTTAATCGAAGATTTAAATCAAATTATAATAATGCCAGGTATATTTTTAATTTTAAACTCTTTTAATTTTGGTTAGTGATAGAAGTTCAGAGTATTCTCAATTAATATTTTAGAAATACTAATTATCTTAAATCGAATTTGTCATTACGCATTTTTTTATTTGTATCAAAGCAACGACAATATTATGCATTAAAAAAGAGACCATAAACATATAATATATAACTTTTAAAAACCATTCTTAATTAATGGAAATTGTTTTTTAAAACCTATTAGATAAAAAGTCCACATTTTAGATTTAGGTATATGAATTGGGAATAATTACAAGCACTAAAAACTGAGTTTCAAGAGTAAATAATATTTTCATCGTTAATAAAAGTGAACAACTTGTAGATAATGGTACATGTGTCGACAGAAACAAACCTACTAGCATTTATACAGCGCCAAAATGTTCATATAAGGAAATACATAAGTTCCTAAATAATTCACACAGTGTTTGAATTGAAAGCTTATTATCGCACAATTATTATGAAAAGTGGGCAATAGAAAAGTTGACATATTACTGAACTCTCATTAGTTCAAAGCCTTATGGTAAAAGCAGATGTTTTGTGCCAACAACAGAATCTCTCCAAGCGAACAGTAAGCTTTCAAGGTTTAAAAAAAATTTCCTGGCATCAGATAGGGGTAGAGACTTTTGATTCAGTTATATTTTGCTGACCCAGCATTGGGTCAAGCACCCACAATCAATAAAATCAAATGTTCATTTACTTCCAAGTAGAACTGATACTCCATATATTTATACAGACCCAAATTGTTGTTAAGACCTATTAACTTAGAGGTATTTTACAATATATTAGAAAAATATTGGATTCAGAACCACTGTTTCATTGAAAGACTTTATAAATAAAATGAAAACACGTGCTTATCATACTCTTCTTTTGAAAAGTATGCAAAAGCTTCCTTTGTAGATAAGAAAAAAATTCGAAGTATTGATAATGTCGCTAATATTAGAGGTTATATGTATAGACGAAGGTTGAATACAAAGCAAATGGTGATTTACCAAATAGAGTAAGAAATAAAATCTGTTTGGATTGAATCTATTGCGCTTGAATTTCAATGTATCAAAAAGAAATCCATTTAATGAACGAATAATAAACAAAGAAGCATAGTATCTCTATAAACATTAGAAATTGAAAGAATAATATTCAACAATTTTTAGTGTCTTTGTTTTATTAACTGTATTACATTGATTTAGGATTTTACTAAATATTCAAGCTATTAAATTTTTTTTTTTAAATATGAATTTAAATGAACATTTAAACTAAATTTTAACCACTATCATCAAAGCATTTTATATGTTATTTATCACTTGATTAAGAATACTAATGACACATATAATATTAGAAACTACTTCAGATACCATTAAATCAACAATTTAAAATAATTAATATAAAAACTATTTCGAATAAAAAATTCAATATTAATGGAGCCAAAACAGATTTCTCTTGATAAACGTTTTTATTTACTCTATTAAAATATCCAGCCTTTTAGACAGTGTCAAGTGTCATATTCTGTAATGTCCTTAACAATATTCCGACCAATTTCTGTTATAATTTGTAACTGAATAATTCACTGAAATTATTTAACAAGATTAGTTACATACTGGAAAAGTGCTTAGTAAAATCTTGACCATGTTCACAATTTCACATAAATTTTAACCTCATAATTCACTGAGACAGTTTAACAAGAATTTGAACAAGGCTACAGTATTTGAGAGAAGTCCTTTAAGAAATTTTGACCATGTTTACATTCTTATATTTTGTAGCTACATGATTCACTGAGATGATTTAATAAGAATAGTTGTAGCGATTATTTTATTTGAGAGAAGTCCTTAAAAAAATCTTGAACGTGTTCATAGTTGCACATAAATTTTAACCACATAATTCATTGAGATGATTTAATAAGAATTACGACAGCGATTACAATATTTGAGAGAAGTCCTTAATAAAATCTTGACCATGTTTATATTTTTACATGATTTCCAGCTAAACGATTCACTGAGTAAAAATCATTCACTAAATTCTTATATCCTTGCAAAATAGTTTTTGTTTTATTTTTTTTTAACATTAATGAAAAAAAGAAATATTATTTTATCATAGTTTAACACAAAGTAACAACTTAAATCGCTAGTTTTAAACTAAAAATAAATTTGTATATTCACTAAGATTGTAACATTTTCTTTTCTCTCTGTTTAAAAGTTTTATTTTTTTATGTTTTTTTTATTTTCTATAAAACAGTTTGCAAAAACATTGTTTATTTTCTTTTATTAAGGACTTATACATTTCAATTGAAAAGTTCATATCACAATTAAGTTTAATATTTTGATTTTACTTCATTAAGTTTTATATCATTTCGTTCATTGTTTTTAATATAAATTAATTAAAAGGATTAATTTTTTGCACATTGTTCACTTCAAGCATTTTCGCAAACTCCTTGTTACTCTTGTAAACTTTTTTGAATTTTATTCTCTTTATTTTCAAGGTCGTAACTAGCATATAATACTTTTATCTCACTTCAGCATATGCATAAATGGCGAAGAGAAAGCCAGAGATTTTCTTTTTGACACTTCATTTTGTAGGAAAAACGCGCACATGTTTTTACACTGCTCCGTATATTTCAATTGTATGCATGAGTGTGTGTGTGTGTGTGTGTTGGTGCTTTTGTGTATTTCAAGATTCAATTTGACAGTTCGTTTTATTGTTTATATTCGCATTATTGTTTCATTGAATTAATTTTGTTTATTTAGTTGACAGTTCTTAATGTTATTATACTTCAAGTTCATGTTATCCCTTTTTTTGTCAATATAATGAAAAATCAACGTTTTTATTTCATCTCATATAACAAATATATTATTAAGCAAATTATAAATATTAAACAAATAATCAATTAGTCTTAAAAAACTTATAAATAATTTTTGATTATTAATTTGGTCATTAAAACTTATTTCATTATTATATTTAAAGTTCGTTTTGTTTTTCCACAGTTCTTCAAAGCAAAAACTATTATAAAATATTATTAGTATCACAACAATAAATTTAAAGCTATATTGAATAGATTTTCTCATTTTAAAGCTCTATCATATATTAAATGATAAAATAATATTTTGTGTACACTTCAATTTAATTTTGTTTTTATTTAATTTAAAATTTTAACACAGTAGTATGTGAAATTATTTTTCACAATTATTATAATTTAATTTGTTCGTATTTCTTATTACACATTTTTGAAAATATTTTATTGTTTTTTTAATATAATTATGCCACTTAATTAATATGTTCACTCAAGGCTTATTTTTATTGTCAACATTTTCATATTAATTTTGCACAACATTGCGTATGAGTTACGCAGTTTGCACTAAAAATATTTAATTTTCTTCATTGTGTCATTGCATGTTGACTATAATATTATTTCAGTTATTCAGATTATGTTGGATATAAATTAAAAATCATAACTTTGAAGAAGGTTTTAAATTTATTTATTTGAAATTCACTTAAAGTAATTTAATTTTTAAATAAATTATTTTAATAAAATTTTTCATTAAAATTTTTTATAAAGAGGTTTTTTCGAACAGTAGTGAAATACAAATTTTTCAATAATTAAAAAAAATTTTTTATTAATTAATTAATTTTAATAATCAAAATCAATTAAATTTCAAATAATTTGAGTATTTTTTAAATAATTTTTGCTTTTTATAAATAGTTTTGATAACACAATTTTTTTATTTATTAATAACTCATTAATAACTCATTAATAATTCATTAATCTTTTTTGAAATGGAATTTAAAAAAAATTAAAAAATATTTACTTTGCTAAATTATTTTAAAATACTAATTAATACTAATATAATATTACTAATAGTATTATTAATATTTAAAAACACAAAATTTAATAGTTTGAGTCAATAATTAAATTCATTAAACTTTTTTGAAATGGAATTTAAAAAAAATTAAAAAATATTTACTTTGCTAAATTATTTTAAAATACTAATTAAGACATTATATAAGAGATAATATAATATTACTATTATTATTATTAATATTTAAAAACACAAAATTTAATAGTTTGAGTTAATAATTAAATTTATTTAATAAATGTCATTTTTTATTGTTCAATTAATTAAATTTTTTGTTCAAATTTAAACTTCATTATACTTTTTTCATTTATTTATTTTTTATTAAAATTTAATTACTTCTCTCTATTGTAATGCCCTACAATAAACTTAGTATTGCGTTTTTTATCGCAAATACATATATATATACGTAATTTTTTTGAGCTATGTTTGATATATTTATTTCTGTCTTTTGACTTCAGAACCATAATTAAATATATCAATCTATTAAGATGAATACGAAAAATATGAAAATTAAAACAAAAAACTATTGTATCGGGGAATATGAATGCCGAGGAGCGATCTCTGAAAGTTTTCTGTTACACAAAGATTTTCTTTCTATATGGAACTTTTATTTATTCGTTTAATTTTTAAATAATTTTTATTTTATATAATTATAATTATCATCGTTTTATAATTTATAGGAGTTGCCGATAATATTTAATATAACACACAACAGATGCAAATAGACAATCCCACAGATAATGCATAATTTATATCCCTCCAACTTGGGTAATAGCCTCTAATAGTGTCTTATATTTATCTACGTAATATGAATACCTCATGAGCAACTGATATACAATTTGATTTAGTTATATTTGATTATTAATAGATTCTTAAGAAGACTCAGGCAAAGTTGTAACAAACTACAAGCTGTTTTGACACTAAACTTCCCTCTACCTAAGTTTGTATTGCATTGTGAAGAAAATTTCTAATTTGTGGTTTTCTATTAATGAAAAATTTTATATACTGCGTAACTCATACAAATTTAAAGTAGTAAAGAAGTAAATGCAATGGGATATGACAATATATGACTTTAGTAGAAGTTATTAAAAACAATTTTGTAAAGCAATTTAATATTTGTTACTCTATCCGGGAAGACATGTTTAGTACTTATTAAATATTAAATAATAAACTAACACTTCATTAATTATTATTTCAGTTTACATTAAATATATATGTATATTATATTAAATGTACAACAACATGATGAATATAAACTAAATTAATTATAATTAAATCACTTGTTACTCTTTTCGGGAAGACATGTTTAGTACTTAACAAATATTAAATAATTAAGCAACACTTTATTAATTATTATTTAAATATCACTTAAACGTTTTCAATTTCTTTAGAATTATCATTAATATTTTCAAAATTAATTGATTGCTGTTTTTATTATTAAAGCTAAAACAGTTTTATTTTATTTTATATCACAAATACCCTAGGCATTTCGTTTTACTATAAAATTCACTTCAAACTAATTTGAATTCCCATTGATGCGGTAAACAAAGGCTAAGTCAACACTGTGGGCGTAACAATATTATCATTAAACAATTAAATCATCAATATAAACATTATTAAGGCGAGAACATGAGTAAATGTTGATGTTGAGTAGTTAATGTCATTATCAACTGCTACTTATGTGCTAAAGGATGTCACGACATCCTTATCACATTGACCGTATACGTGTGTACGTGCACGAAAGATAAACAACAAGAAAGCATGGAAACTAACAAAAAAGAGTGACAAAAAGTACGTTGTTTACATTCATAAACCGGGTTAAAAGTACAAGGCACTAGAAAGGAACCAAAGAAAACACAAAGGCATTGAAGAGTAGAGACTCACAGTAGGATAGAAATAGCGAGAGAGTGTGAAGGAGAGAATGTGAGTGAGAGAAACTTAAACAATGAGAGTGGAAATATGAAATTACATGCGCATTTCATAGCATTTCACTAACCAAAACGTCTTTAATATGAAACGAAAAGTAAATAAACTTTTGGCCTAGGTTAGTATAAACAATTTTTGCAAATTTTCAAATGCTTATAAAATTTTAATAACAAATTATTTATTTATAAGAAGAAAGTTAAAAAAATTATTTTTATTTTTTATTATAACATTTGCTCTTATGTTTGTACCAAATAAAAACGGCACCACACAGCGTATGAGTGATTTTTTTAAATAATGTATTTCACAAATATTTTATATTGCATACTTTATTTCTAAATTTTTTATATGTAAACAGAAAACTTTAATATAAAATATGAACAAACTCCCGATGGCATTATTATAAACTTTATTTACATATAAATAATTCCATTTGCGATTTTTAGTTTCGTTCTGTAGAAATGCCAAATCCCATAGCATTTCAAACAAAATGCTACCAGCAACAACAAAATGCTACCACCGGTTTGTAATACTGACACAGTGCCATACAGAGTGTGTTATTTAATCGTAGTGCTGTAGATATACCAAAACACAAGTCCATACACATATATCAACTTTTCTATATGCATACATAAGGATTATTATGTGCACAAGTATAAAGTATATATGCATTATACTTTTGTTTGTGCTGTAATTTAAGCGTATATATAACACAATCGCAATGCATATACACTAAAAGAGTTACGCGATTTTCTTTATATCAGCTGAAAATTTTCGAAAAATAAAAGTTGTTATATTTAGAAGACACACACGTTTTACCTCTAATAGAGCACAAATTAAAAGTTTTATTGCTTGGAAAAGGCAAACTTTTAAACCACAACTTAAATTGGCAAATTTTCAATATTTTGGCAAATAAAAATTAATCCTCAATTTTGGCAACACAAACTAACACACATTTCAGTAGTTGAAATACACATTTTGGGAGTAGAAAAATTTCAATTTTCATTGACTTTCGGGTAGATTAAAACTTTTTTATATATGATATGGATTTTTTTTTATTTTGTGTATTTTGTAATTTTTAAATATTTATTTTTGTTTATTTGTTTATATTATTTTTGGCTCACAAACAGTCGCAGCAATACTTTTAGGACGGAAGCTTAGACGCGTTTACAATTCGTCTCAAACGCACAGCGACAATTGTACTAACGCACAGACCAACAACTAACCAGTAAACGAAACGAGTGAAATGAGCGAGGAACCCAACACAGTCAACACAAACGACTATGTTAGCGACGTAGGCGGCAACGACAACGACAACGACAACGACAATGACGACTACGACGACTAGGACGACGACGACAACGTATATATCGCATACCGATTGTATGCAAGAAAGGAGCGCATATATTACAAACACACCAGTATTCGCTTTCTGCTGACTGCGATTTTTTCAAAGGATTTTTATTTTTGATACTATACTTTTCTGTTGCCAGCAGCGCGGCACCTGACGTCGCTTAAATGCTGCTCTATGCTTACTGATTGCATCCTTCTGTTAAAAATAAGTTTTCATATTGTTTTGATACGCTTTATTGTTGTTTGAATTAAGTTTGTTGTTATTGTGGCTGCTTTTATTACTCATAACATTTGTAGTTGTGCCTCTTCCTCATTTCCACTTCCACTTCCACTTTCACTTGCCGTTTCTCCATTTCTTCGTTACTCAATTGAATTGAAATGAAATGTTATTAACGTTTTTTGCCGCTGCTGTTAGTTGGTTAGTTGGTTGGTTGGTAGCACTGTGTGTGCGTATTTTTCTCGTCTGCGCGATATTGATGCTGTTCTGCTGTTACTACTACTTCCTTTACATGTTATTATTTTATTGTATTATTTGGCGTCCTTTTGTCGCTTATTTATGCCAGCAGCACGAAACAAGGACAATGCCGTACAATCACTTTAAAAAGAGAATTTACAAATACCTCAAAGGCATTTTTATTTATTTTCGCTTTACTTAAGAAATTAGAAATTCAATTATAATTTCTATTAATATTTCTTATTAATAATTTAATTGATTATTTTTTTTTTTTTTAATTTTCATTTATATTTTTATAACTCTGGCAAAAAATTGAAAAGCGTTTGACGTGCTTTTTATGCAACAAATGCATTTCTACTACTGCAATTTCCTGCGGTTGCAGAATTTTTGAAAAATTTAAATGCTTTCCAGTTTTATACGTTAAGTAATGATTTTAATATTGTTGTTGTTGTTGTTGTTGTTGTTCTAACAGCAGTTGTTGCTGTTATAGTTGTTGTTGTTGTTTTTGCTATATTTGTTGGTGTACTTGTACTTAAGTTAGTATACGAAGTGTTACACAATTCTCAACATTGCATCATACATACTAAATTTAGAAATTTTCTATTAATTACAGGGTGCATTATTAGCACGAAAGCACAATTTATATTCCAAAGGAATGATAACTTAAAAGTGTGTAATGAAATTGTATTTCAATAATAATATTATTTCTAATTATAAATTCTAATTCTTTTATTTTTTTTTTAATTATATTATTTCTAATAATATTATTTCTAATAGTAAAAAGGTGTCAAATCAGACCAATCAGAATTTTCCGTTCTATGAAGAAAAATAAGACTATATTTGTAGATATTATGAACTCACATGCCCTGAGGAAGAAGTCAAAAATAGTTAGCAATATTAGATAAGTTCAAAACTTAATTTTATATATTTTCTTCACCAACGCCGGTTCAAATTTATAAAAAATATTATTGAAGTAAATATTAGTGTTGCTGAAGAAGAAGCCACGCTTTCGGACTATAAACTAATTAAAAATTCGATTATTCTTCTTATTCTTATTTCCTAAATTTTTGTGTTTGTCCTTTGTTTCTTTCTTTGCTATTCGAATACCCTCTAAAAAATAATATTTCAATTTCTGTTCAATATTTAGAACATGTATTATTTGAAAGCATATAACATAAGCACGATTAAAAGTAAGGTTTATTCGTGAACGAATTACTTTAATTATCACTGTAGATTAATATAAACAATAAACTTTGTGAAGCAACTTGTCATAGAATATATATTGTCATAGAAATCGTGAAATTCAATATGGTTTTCTTAAGTAATGCAACATAAATTACTATACAGCCAGGTTTCATTAGTAACGTCAGAGCATTCTCTTTTGTTTAGGTTGCACATAAGTGAATTTTTGTTACCATATACCCAGACATATCTAAGTTTTTAAGTCAATGTACAAAGTTGGTAAATAATATTTTTTCTTAGAAATTGATATTTGGAATGACTACTTTTACAATGATCGTTTAAATCTATTGACTCCAGTGGCGGCTGTAGCTATATCTTCTCTTCAGCTAGGATATAGATAGCATTTTGTTAAAAGAAAAGATTCTTTGAAGAACTATGTTTGAAATTACTGCCATACATCTTAGTCTGTAGACTTTCATCATCAAACATTCAGAGTACTCCATTGCATTTTCCAAAATTACTAAATCTTGGTTAGTACGCATCAGTGGCAACAGAATTTTATTTTCTATTTAAGCGGCGTATAGCACATAATAATCTAAATTTAAAAACTAACAATTGTTTGTGACTATTATGTTTTGACAATCTAAATTTGGGAGCCTTGCCAAACTTTTTAGTACGTAGACTTTCATGTACTATGTAGTTATATATTTAGAATGTCAGATTACTTAGAAAACACGAAATTGATTTTTTAACTCTTATTAAGTGAACAATTCCACTGCACTCACACACGCAGTCAGTGTTCAACTTGGCTCAAATATGTGCATTTAAATTGTAATTAAATTAGATTAGCATTATTCTAATCTATCTAAACTTTCTGTTAGCATTTTATTAAATTCAATTGAAACAAATTTTAAAAATTTGTTTATCTGTTACAAAATATATAAACAAATAGAATCAATTACAACTTACTATTACACAATAAAATAAAATGAAGTCAAAGTGCCAGCTAATAACATCAAAAAGCAGAAAAAGAGCATTAGCTGAAAGTATGAACATCGCTTATAAATTATTGATATATACTATTAATAAATATAATAAAAAAATATTACATTGCTAGTTAACAGTACGAAAACATGAGAAAGGGAGTAATATTCTCTAATACTCTAATACTTATGTATGAGATATATATTTATCGATAAAAATTTTATATGAAGAGAGAAAATATTAATAGTCTTCTTCTACATCTGTAAGATTTCGTGCAAAGGAAATCTCTAAATTATAATACTACCCAACCTTTTTAAGCAAACGCTTTGTAAGAAAAAGAAAGGATAATAATATTCTAATAGGACTTTTGATTAAAAAAGACGTTCCGAGTCAAAAAAATTGGTCGCTCAGACATTGGGCTTTTGTGGCTTTTACTAAATGGATGTTGAACCGTCTGAATACGTTATCTATAAGTGCTATAGTTGAGGGTCGATATTACAATATTGCTTTAAAATAATATAGTTTTATCTATAAGTTTTTTAGTTGTAGGTCGATATAACAATATTGCTTTAAAATAATATAGTTTTATTTAGAATATTTTAATCTCACTGTTCTATTTATATATAAAAATTGGTAATAGGGTTTTAAATTAATATAGCATAGTTTCACAAGTACGAAGTCAATTGAAAAAAATATATAAAATCTAGAATAATGTTTCGACTTGGTCTCATCCGTGTTTTGGACGACAGCACACTTAAAAGGATCATTAAAAGTAAAATATATTATATTCTGTATTATAAAGAAGATTCAGAACCAATGATAGTAGAGACAGACTAAAGAATTTTGAGCATCTGAAATTACTTTATCAAGACTCTTAATCGTGTGTTTTAAAAAAATATTGTAAAGGAAGCAATCATATCAGTCTAGTTCTTATTGTTAATTTATTAATTTAAGAAGCAAATTTGGCAATATTATTTAATACTATTAAGCCATATTTTGCATTTCAAATAAATAAAAAGGTGTAAAAATGTATTTCATATGGGAAAACTTTTTCAGTACTATAAAGTTATTTAAATAAATATAATAAAATTTTTTATATTAATAAATTTAAGAAAAAAAGTTGGCAATACTATTTAATCCTATTAAGTCATATTACAATAAAAAATTTCTGCATTTGGAAAAATAACAAGTTTCACACATAAAATATAAGTATTGCCAAGGGTTATATCTTCATTGGCAGCACATTAGAATATGTAATTTTCTTAAAGAAACATATTGATAATTTTTTTTTTACTATATATACAATTATACACATTTATTTGAGACTACATATATTATATTTAAAAGATTTAACTTAATTAAGGAAATTTGAAATTTTATCTAATACACAGATTGATAATATATGCCTTAATAAATGCTTGATATGCTTGAAACTAATCAAATTAAATTTAAAATAATATACTTAATTAGAGAACTGGAGATCAAGTAAAGAAACTAAAATTTTTCAATGAATTTATCTATTTTATTTTGGCAGAAGTTTTATTATGAAGATATACTAGTGTTTATTCAATTGTTCAAAGTTCTAATTTATCATGAAATCTTGTATATCCTTCTAAGATAATCAATTGTTAATATATTAGTGGAAGGTGGATCCCCAGCACGTGCTTCGTGGTTAAACCGGCGTTACTCTTCACTTATATTGAGAGATTATAATGACTTTGTAAAATATAAGTAAAAATTTGTATATAATAATAACAATTTGATATAACAAATAAACAAAATATAGATATTAAGACTAATATCTCAACTAAACCACTTTCTTTGTAGTAATGTTTTTTAAGAGACATTACAGAAGAGTTAATCTTCTTGTAAATAAGAGAACGTCAAATAGTATCGACAGATATAACAGATAATCGATAGAAAGTATATCATATTTTAAATAAATAAATTGAAAATCGAGCTGATTTCTTAGCAAGAATAAAAACAACCAGATTGTCCTTCCTTAAAAAAAAAGATAATTGGGTTAATACTATGGTTCTTGACTCATAAAGAATTCCAGAAGAGGAAACCCTTAAGAACGGAGAAACCCTTACATAGTTTTCAGTTTTCTAGAATGGAATAATTGTAAAGATAAGTGGTATTCATTTAAATATTAACACGGAAAATATAAAAATAAAATGAAATAAAAAAACTCTCCATATTATTTACTATAACACAACTTAGACTGAAATAAAATTACTTAAATGAATTACTTAAAGACCAAGTGTTCCATTTCTTTGAGAAACTATTTTAAAACTTGAATTTGTGAGCTTTTGAGTTGCAATATATTCATTAAAGTAAGTAAAAGTCGAAGTGCCAGCCAGTAGCACTAAAAATATAAAAAAAGACGTCGGCGGAGTTATTTCACTTGGATAGACACACAGGCTATGATTAAACCTATACATGTTTTAACGCCTGTTTTCTCAATTGCAATAAACAAAGTAGATGAGTATGTATTTTACTCTGTTTTTGATTTACAAGCACTAATGGTTGATTTAGTCTCTCAAAAGAAGTGATTAACAGAAGTGTGTAAAATATTTTGAGAATATCTTGAGCAAGATTGCTTTAAAGTGAAACTTTGATAGCATTTTCATTGTTTGAAAATCAAAATTTTAATTTCTCTTGATTCTTATATAAAACAATGAGAACTTCATTTTTCGCTTTGTGTTTCTAATTATTTATATAAAAAAATGTATGATATGAATACAAAAGACAATTTATTAATATTTACTTAAAACATCCATAGTTTTGTATTTGGCTGTTCGAAAAAAATTCTTTAAAATACATTCAAAAGAAGTGTAGATATAAAATTTGAAGTTCCATATAAATTCTTATATTATATCTACTCTTATAATCGGTCTTAATTTTTCTATTATTATTACCATTCAAGGGGTTTATAGTAAAACTAATAGAAACGGGGTATTCATTCGAAATACCTAAAAGAACTGGGCATATCGTTGACATTATGCAATTATTAGTTTAATTCTTCCACTGCTGAGCAAATTTAAGAAAAAGTGGGTGGACTCAACGATATGCAAATAGACCGTGTTTTAAAAACAATATTCAGCGCTTTTATTAAGAAGCCTCATAAGGGTATCAGTCTTATGACTGGCTTATTGTCGTGGCACAATCCTTTAGGTGACCATGTTAAAAGATTAAAATTTCAGATTAATCACTTCTGTCTCAATTGCGTTGAGGACGACGGAATGCTGAATTATAATTTAAGTGGCTTTTTGAGAATCTATATTAACCCCTTTAAAAAACAGTCTAGACTTTAGGATGAAATAAACGTGGTTTTAATATCTCTGAATTTCCAATATGGCAAACAATGAGTGAATAGGCTTAAGTGGATCGGGATTCTTAGTATAACCAGCCTTTAAGCAGCATTTCAGAGTTTGCCAAAGGATTAAGGTAATTTTTTAACATCTGGTTTTCTTATTCGACCCTATGCTTCACTGGGAGAGAGAAGTGCAATAAGTAAGTAAGTAACACAATGGAACAACAAGCTTAAGTGGATTCTAAGAATCGACGGTATAACCTGACCTAATCATTAAGGCTAACTATAACTCAAGATCCGTGTACCACTTCTACAGCTTTTTAATAAGTCAATCTTGACTGAAATATTAAATTCCGAAATATTACTTTGGACTAGAATAAAGTAAGTTTATTTCGTGCAAATATATGAATATATGTTGTGTTGTTATAACTTAAGATACTATAGACATTAAAATTCACATTCCGTATCAATACTTTCTGCATTAAAAAAAATAAGGAAAAAAAGAAGGATTTGAAAAATAATCCTTACTTGAGGTTAAAATTCGCTTTCGTAATATATTTTCGACTGGAAATGAATTTCTCAAAGAAATTTATAATCACAGAAAGTGGTTTCGTTAAAAGAACCGCAGATTGGTGCTATAAATTCTGCACAAAGTGAATTCATTTCTCTAAGCCGTGACTTCCCTAACTTTGCTTTCAGTAATTAAAGAAAGTTGAGATAAGGGAAAAATGGTAACCTCTCACGAATAATTGAATAAAGTAAAACTTTTTTTTTCGAAAGTAAATAGAATTTGTTGCCAACGACAGTTCATCGTATTTTTGAGTTTGCTTTAGCAAATATTTGAGTAGGATTTTTCTCGTTGAAGTCGAAACTGCAGCAAAGCAAAAAAACCCAATAAAAATAAATAAAATAAGATAAAAAAGTTGGGATTACCTTGACCCTATTGTGATGAATATTAGTCATCACTGCTGCCGCATCACCACTACTGCTGCTGCTGCCGCTGTAAGGGAGCAAAGTGCAGTGCGTAAATATTTATTTGCAGTGCTGACGAAAATGCAAGTAATTATTTATAAATGCTACCAAGTAGAGAATTTTAATTACTTTTTCGTTTAATTTATATAGAAAAATACAGTGAAACGGCCAAAATTTGGGGAAAAATGTTTATTTTATTAATAATTTAATGCAACACCCTGTAAGCCAGCTTGTCTCATGCAGCGTTTAAGTATTTAGCCATGCACTTCGCCACAAACATAGCAACGCATTTGCTCATGTGTTGGTATTTGTTTAAAAATGGATTTAATACACAAGCGCTACTGTTTGTGTGAGCACGTTTGCATGCTGCTCTGTAAGTGTATGTGTGTGTGTAAGGATATGTTCGCTTTAAAGTTCCTCGTTACGTTTTTAAAAATATTTAACACGGCAAAGGAATATTGAAAGAATAAAACGAATGAAAACGAGTAAAAATAAAAATTTAAAAAAAAATGAAATTAGAAAATAAAAAAAAAATTATGGAAAATGGCTTTTCATTCTGACCGCTTTTACTTGACTATTTTTATTGCCTTTCTGTTCGGTTTATGTGATATTGCTTAGCATAAATTTACATGTATTAGTAGCATTGCATGACTTGTCTATGCGCCGTCAATACATGCATGCATAACTGTGTGCAGAAATGTTACTCATACGCCAGGTGGTCCCATTAGTAAGTACGTGAGCTTCTTCGGTTTGGTTTTGTGGGTGTTTGTTGGCTGTGTTTGTTTGTGGTTTTAACCTTTTAAAGTTAAATGTTTGGCATTATTTGAAAACAACTGCAGTTTTGATTCACTTTCTAAAATATCTAATATCACTTCGGACTTTATTACCCAGTTTATATGTGATTTATGTAGTTTGTGTTGTGTTTCCAATTGCCTTTGGTTGCTTTGTATTTATAATTCGACAGTAAGGATTTGACATGCGAGAATATCGGATTTAAATATAACTTAAATGGTTTTAAAAGGTGTTGAAAACATTAAAAATAAAATGACTGCAGCGCATTGAATAAGTTTTACTTACTTCAACAAAAATAATTTTATTTTCGGTTTTTGTAGAATAATAGCACTTAAAATAATATGGTTTATTTAAATAAAGTCATAGATAAAATATTATTTTTTGATGAAAAGTTACTTTCTTTAATAAAAGCGAATCCCTTTGGGTTTATATTTTCATGAAATAATAATATTTTATAAAATATGGTTTACTTAAAAAAGTTTTTGATAAAATTGTATTTGTTAATTAAAAATTTTCTTTTTAAAGAAAATTTTTTCTGTATTAAAAATACATATTTATTTTTACTTTTCGTAGAAAGTAGTAGGAAAAATAAAAATTGAAAAGTATTTTTCATAATTTCATTGGTATTTATATGCACTACAGTTTAATTACTATATGTATAGTATTATTTTAAATTCTTAATACTGAAATGTATTTCTTTTAAATAGACATACTTAAATACAATTAATTGTGCACACCGAATGTTAGAAGTGGCTAAAAATGTACAAAAAGTAAACATATAAAGTGTTTAAGATGTTTTAGATTAAGCAATTCATATATAAAACCATTTTCTTTAGATAGAATTTTGTGAAAACATTAAATAGCGTAGATTTTATTTAAGGGATATTTTTCGATTTACTAAGAGCAAATATTTGAGAAATAATAAAGAGTTTGAAAAATGCAGAGAATACACTTTTAAGAGAATAAAAATAATATTTAAAAATGTGTAATTCATGAATACCATAAACCTATTTATTTTGCGTTTATTGATATAAGTGAAGTCTGAAACATACTAATAATCTAAAATGTATGGAATAAGATAGAGTTGAAAATATACAGAAGAAATTGAAAATATTCAAGTATAATTGGAATGATTTATATCGTGAAGATCGTTGAGGATCTACTAGTATCCCTGAGAGTAAGGAATATCAATAAGTAATAAGTAAGTAAGTAAGTAAGTAAGTAAGTAAGTAAGTAAGTAAGTAAGTAAGTAAGTAAGTAAGTAAAAATATAAGAGATTGCATTTTCATCGGCTTTAGTATTAAAAATTATTTTGAATATAAATTAGAGATATATTAAAAAATAATTAAAAATTTTTTTGTTTTCAACATGTTTAATAATATGCAGCCAGTAAAAATTTTATAACACCTGTCACTGTAATAATGTATTGGAATGTTTACTTTAAGTAGGATTCAAGTATATTTATTTTTTAATTATTTATGCGAAGAATTCTTTAAAATGAGTTACCTAGTAACAATAAATATTTTCACCATACCAATTTACGACTATTTTATATATATATTTTTATGTATATTATATATTCTACTTTATAAATGAAGTGGAATGAAAAACCGTTTTCGTTCATGAGATATAAGAAAAGTTGACCATACTTTATCAAATATTTAGCAATTTAATAGATAATATTAAAGACCGAAAACTGGAAATGATAATTCTCAGAAGAAATTGGGTTATATATAGTAATGAATTTGTCTTGTGTCTGTCTTGTGTTGATTTGAAAATATTGACTATCAATAGTTTACTTTAGATTTACAATAGCAAAACTGTAATAGTTATTTAACATGTAAAACATAACATTGACTCTGAAGTATCTATAGTTTCATCGTAAAAACTATAAAAGGTTATTGAACGATTTAAATACCTAAGTTAACTTTATATAATTTAAGTTTGTTTAAAACCTATTAAAAAAATAAGTATTTTGCTGTATTTTTTCTATTCATTTTATTAAATAAAATGTTTAGTTAAATTAACAAACACTAGTCTGAACTTTCAATTAAGCTTCTGTATACTGCAGTAAATTCACATACGTTATTTGCATTAACGCATTCCTCGGAGACCTATATAGATACCGTGCTGTTGTTATATTTTTCCCGATTATTGAACTTTAACACTGGAAATGACTTCACTCCTGTAGACATACTTTGGGAATTGAGCCTACGCTTTTAAGTTAATTATTTAAATTTTAAAAAATTAAATATTTTTTTTTTAAATTAATGCGTAGTATAAAATTAATTGGTTTTGCAGGAAAGTAACCATGTTTGCAATAAATTGTTTAGGAATTTTAAAATTTAAATACTTTAATGTAAAATTTAAAGCTTTTGGTTTATCAATTTCAATTAAAATTGATCAATTAGAAATTGAAATATGTGTAACAAGAACAAAAAATAACAATTTATAATTGAATACCAACTGCAATGGTAAAATAATTAATTAAAATTTCTCTCTATTAAATTTCATCAAAATTCTTTGATGTTTTCAGTTTTGAAGGGCTGAACGAACTCCGCCATATCTTTAAATTCGCTAATAATACACAAATCTTATGTAAAGTATACGGTTTTAAAGGACTCTACACTTATGGCACTAAAGATCTTAGATCTTAGAAGTCCATTAGTAGTCTCATCTAGCCAGCTTTACCCATATATTTAAGAAGATTGCACTATATATATGTCAAAGTGCTGACTAATACCACTAAAAAAAGAAAACAAACGTGTTTCGGAAATATTGTTTATGTTATATATCTGCTCATATATATCTGATAACATATCCGATCCATGATTGATTTGAAGAAGACAAACTTTCCTCTGACTTTAGAGCAAAGCACCCTGTTCAAACGGATTAAGAAATTGGTTTGGTATGAATTATAGTAAATGGTTTCGAAAACAAAACCAATATTTTAAATATAAGTAATATATTTGTAGTGAAATCGTCTGTTAGTAGTTAACTAGAAATTTAGAAATAGTTTAGCAAAATGAAAGCAATGTAATGAATTGTGAACAATTGGCATCTCTTTATTAATAACCTAGATACGTATATGTATTTATTTTAGTGAACATTTTGGTTGGCTTAAGTGATAACGAAATCTTTAAGTCTAATTAGCGATTCAACGACATTTCGATATCATATCCTTCTTACCAACTGTTTAATCGGTTGTTTGTATACAAGTTCAGTTAAATTCCGGTTGAATTGTTTTAAATCTTAGTAATATCTTAGTAAACATTATAGTATTCTTAATTAACATTATTTCAATATTTCTTCAATATGAAAGAATTGTTCTTACGAAATAATTACCTATCAAATCTAATGCGTTAAACTTTCTTTGGAAATGAAATTATTAATAAATTATTTAATTAATTTATTAATTAAAAGAATTAGTTCAAAGTTTAATTAATTTTTTTTTACTATTCGAAACCCTATCAATTTAAAAAAAATTGCTTTAATTCACATTAGCTTTGAGTTCGCTTTTTTAATTTATGTTTGATTGGTGAATTAAAAGGCTGATGTGAATAAAAATTAAAAGCTTATAAATTACTATTTATTATTTGTTTTGTTTTTCCATAAGTGGGCGATATTTATACAGACTGCTAGGTAATAATAAAAACAAAAATTAAATCTGAACTATAAGCTATTATTTTTTTATTTACATAAGTCCTTTTATTCACTAATTAAAAATCAATTACTTTAACTTTATACAAAAAGCACTTTAATATTAAAAATATTTATTAGCTCAATGGTAATATATTAAGTATTCGATTTTAATAAAATTTTCAAATAATGTGCAGCTCAGCGCTAACACATTAAGTATTCATAAATGATTTTAATTAAATGTTTAAAACTTTAATACTGAAAATATTTCATTTAAATGCAAATAAATTAAAAATAAATAATTAAAGTCTTTTATAAAAAACTTTCCACTTTTTCATAAATTTTCTATTTTATTGCACATCCTTCGAAAAATGCACAATTCTAAAGCGTTCACAGCAATTTCTTTCTCAAGGCAGTAGGACTATTAATATTTCAATGTATGGAAGAATTTCAATCATTTTAATTTGCAGTTCATGCATAATGAAATAATGTCTTTTATTTTACAAAATTTTAGTTATCAATATTAAATAAGTTTCAGTTTCAGTTTATAGATGCTTCCATTGCACACTGCTAAATCTGTGTGGACTAAACAAGGTAAGTTGCCATCACTAGTGAAAGGACGAAGCATAAATATTTGCAACAAAACCCAGGGCCAAAATGCATAAAATTTTAAAAATATTAGAGAAAAATCAATGTAGGCAATTTGGTAAGGAAGAATCAAGCTGCCATATAAAAGCACTACAATGCACTGTGATATATCAAAAAATTTAGAATCTCATATGAAAGGCTTTAAGTGAAGCAACCGCAGTGCAATTTAGTATGCATACTCGTTTCTGTGCCAAATTATAAAAAATTTATTGTGCCACTTAAAAGAGAGATGCTTATCGATACAATAGAAGCAGTTTAAGCTAAATTATAACTATTAAAAGTAAATAATTTCAATATTTTACGAATACTTGCTGGAGATACATAAATTATAAATATCTCATATTTACATTTTGACAAGTTCATGTTTGATTGCATGATATATAAACATTTTGGCGATGTGTAATCCAAGACCTTCTGTTGCTGCATACAAAAACTGACGACGAACAATGGAAAAATCACTATTTAAACGAAAAAATGAACACGCACTTTTTATTGCACTTAAAAGAAAGATAAAAGAAATTTAATTTTTAAACACATTTTTTCTTATACAAAAATGGATTATTCACATTTTTTGCTTTAGATTTGCTAATACTTTTTACTAAAACACTTTGCGAATAAATTTTTCTAAGCAAGGCAACAACACTTCCGTTTCCGTTTGCATATCATCGCCACTCAAAATAAAACTGCAAACAATTTTTTGCCAAAAATCAACAACGCACACATTGCACAGCCCAATTGAATGTCATTTGACTAACTGAAACAATTTTGTTTAGTTTTATTTTAGTTTAGTGAATTTTTGTAAACTTTTCCATTATTTCCGTTTTATTATTCCATTTTTTATTATACGAATATTTCAGCGAGCATAAGACAGAAATTTTTCTACCAGTATTTGTCAACTAAACTGTAACAGAACTGCCGCAGGACAAACGACCCAAGAGTATCCTTTGAGTGTGCTGCTATGCTTATGTGTAAGTAATATGCACAGTACACATGCTTGGATACTTATTACTGACACATGTGCCGACATACTTATCCATGACATAGCAGCACTGGTACATGGCACTTTGTACTTGGTACATGGCTTCGGTCTATGGTGTCAACTCAGTGTGTCTCGATGGCGTGTTGCAGTTGTTGTCGATGCTGAAATGGAAAATGTCGCGCGCGTCTTTAAGAAAAATGGCAATAAAAATAAAACAGAACAACAACAGATAAAACAACAACAACGACACTACTAATACTAACTAGAATACAATATGTATTTTTGGAATGCCTTCAGCATTTCTTTAAGTTTCCATTAAAAATTCTTCTTTTTATTATTGCCGCCGATGTTATTTTTTTATTACCACCACTGTTGTTGCTCTGTTGCTAACATATGAACTGAGGCTAAAAGCCAGCAGCATTTATTTGTAAGCCTTTAGCAAAAATATTGAATTTATTGGAATTTATTTTGGTATTTGTGGTCAAAAAGTTACGACAAACAAACAGCGAACTCGGAAAAGAAGTGTGATTTAAGTTAAAAAGAAATGATGCTTTCATGGATATTGATTGGATTAAAGATAAAAAAACTTGATTTTAAATTAAACAACGATTTAACAGTTAAGTTAATAACTGTTAACAAATTAACAATGAAAGAAAACTGTTCAAAAACAATTTACTAAACAAAGTAAAAATCAAAACTGATAATAAAATAAAATAAAATATGGAAAATATATTGTATAAAGAAACAATTAATTATTAATTAATTGTTTTAAATTAATTAATTTAGAAATAGGCTTTTTTGAAAAACATTTCTGCACGTAATAATAGAGATTTTTATTTACCAAATAAATAATATGGGTTAAAATTTTATTTAAAGTGAAATAAATCTAATTACTTCAACGACAAAGTTAAAAGAAGTTAGTAGAGTCTACATTTAAAATACGTTTCCACTGCTCAATTACTTATGATGCAATTTTATTACAAAGCTACATCCTACAAAATTAAATAATATTTAAGATGTTTTGGAACGTAAGGAAATTTGGGTTTACATAGCGTATGAGTGCCCAATTTTTACGCGCTGATTTGTATAAAAGTGAGATGAACAATATAAGACTGAGAGTATAATGTGAAAAAAATAAATATAATACTAACTAAAAATTTAAGTAAAGAATAGTACACTGCTGATTCTAATAAGGATTAAAGCATACACTGAACTTAATAAGTTGCAGCTTGTACGGCATTTGTTGAGCACTGTCTATAACCTTACATATGACTTTATTCTTAATAGTTAGTATAGTGGTGCTATCGTCCCTACATATAAAATGAACGATAATAATAATAATATATATTATAGAACTATAAGGATACAATAGGATACTTTGGTTTATTTGTGAACTAATAAGTGTTTTTATTCTAAAAGAAATATAGTTTTAGTGTTATAACTAAATCCTGAAAATATCTAACAGTTCATTAACAGTTAAAATATTTAAATAAATAAATATTTATTTACATTTGAATGCATTCAATAAGTATATTAAAAAGTAGGACGCAATCAGCATAAACAAATTTTTAAATCGATAACACAAGGGCTGTCTGAAACTTATTATAAGTATATTTAGCTTGTCATTTTCTGAGAAAAAGCTATAATTTACTTACAGAGAAATTTAAAATTAAGTCAACCAATCCTTAACATTCGCAGTGCTTGACAGTATAACATATTTTGAACGATCACTTTGAAATGTCTTTAAAATAATATAAAACAACACATTGAAACAACAACAGATTTCTATATGTTTAACGATAAAACTGTCTATAAGTAGCAATCCAATTCCAACTTTGTATTCTTAAAAGGGTAAGAAAAGAGGAAAATATTATAAAAAGGAGTGTAGCAGGCCCTGGCAAGCATATTTGAGTCAGAGACAAAATTCTTAGTATTATTAAGCAAGCACACTAATTCTTGTTCAACACTATTTTAAGTGGAATTATAATCTAGCATTAAGTATATTTACTTCCATCTGTAATATAGCAACAAAATCAATGAATGGTTTGTATTATATCTAACATTTACAATTAATTAGTTCATCCAGTGATATCAAACTGCTGAAAAAGGGATGAATTGCGAAGAACATAATCGTATGTGACAATTAAATATAGATTCAACAGATTCTGTGACACATTCTTATTGAAGTCAGGTAATATATAGAATAAGTTACTGTGGAAAAAAGTAGGAAAAAAGAATTTTTAGACTTCGAAGAAGGCAATAGGTGCATGTTAATTAAAAACGAAAAAGAAAAGTTAAGAAGACTACATTAGAAAAATTACTCATCATATTCCGCATTGCTTTTAGACACACTTTGAAATCAAATCGATGTAAGAATTTTTTAAACTTAAAAAAAAATTTAAACATTATAAGGTGATTAGATACTATTATCTAATAACTTTACTAAATTGATCACGTTAAGAAGGTGTGGATTGAATAACCACCACAATAAAGTGGAATTTGAGTTTCAAAAGATTTCTGACAATAACGTGGGAGCACCTAAATTAGAGCACAATTACCGTCAATCTTCTTAAAAGGATCAAAAGATCAAAAAATAATGTATCTGGTTTGGAATATAGCATACAACTTCTTACTATTACATTTATATAAATATATTTTATATATATATATGTTATGTAAACTAAATAAAAAGAATTCAATAAATACTAAAAAAATAAATAAAATAAGAGGAAAATAATTTCATAAAAGTTTAATGAACAATTATTCTAAAATACTTGAATGTTAAATATTCTCCTACTAACAGGTTTAAGTACCAAAAACGTAGCTCATTTAATTTATGCCAAGAGCAACAAACAACAAAAGTCGAAAATAACTTTCTGAAATATCTAATCGACTGCAGCATGCAGCATGGAACACAGAGCATATGTGATATCTGCTCCAAGGAGATTCTCGTATACGACAATTTTAATTTAAAATACTTTTGCCTGCAGTTTTATTATCGGCTGCTGCAGATACGACTTTGCAAAACCGCACTTGAAAGATGAGAGGAGTAGAGCAGAAAACTGGGAAGTGGGACCAGAATAATAACAACAATAGCAATTGAAATTATTTGCATACGAATTCAGCAAATTGTGAAAAGTACTTCACAATTGGATCAGAATAAAGTTCAAGGAAATTTTTCACAACTTTTGCTTAATGTAAACAAAAATTACTGATAAAGTCAAATAAATGAAAGAGAAAATTAGCTTTAAAACTTTTTAGTTTAAAAAAAAAAAAAAAGAAAAACAATTTTATAAAACTTAAAAGCACTTAAGTCAACAAACTGGCAAATAAGTTGCCAATGACTCAGGCTACGACTATTAATGGTTTTTCGAAAAAAAAAAATAGTCACCTATTTTTTTTATGCACCCATAATGCAGTTATTTTTGCAGTCAAGTTAGTATAAATGTATTTTATGTCTAATAACTTCCTTAATAACAAAAATGTCAATTTTAACACTAAAATGCTTCCTCAATATTGACACGCTAAGCCAGCTGCCTCCATTTGCGGGTCAAATATTTCTATGGAATTCTGATTTAAAACCGTCCTTGAAGAAAATTCCAATTTCTTGGTTACTTAAGTTGCTTGTTACCACAAAACTACCAAAATAGTTTCTTCTTTTTTTTCTTGCTTTATCTTTGACCTTAAAACATATACTATATATATTTAATGTATTTTATAGGAAATCGAATTTAGAGAAAGAATGCATGCAAAATGTCAAAAATTCCAGTGTTGGTAATGTGTCATGAAACGGAAGGAAATGTTGTACATATTCTGTAATATCACAGTTATTTTTTCAGAAAGCGTTATAAAATAAATAACTTCATTTCATTTAGGAACAAAATTTGGGGGTTTTATAAAATGTGTATTTCACGTGATAAGAAAATTTCTTTGCATAAAAATCAAATAAGGCTGGGGAAAAAATCTCAAGCACATCCCATAAGCAATAAATTATAAAAATTAAATTTTATTATTTGAATATTTATATATATTATATATAAAAATACATTATTTAAGCAACAATATTTATCGATGGTCTACACAATTTTTTTGATTTTAAATAAAAATTATTATAAATAAAAATAAATAAAATAAAGAATTATAAAAATATAAACTATATCATATTATTATAAATATTTATATTTGAAATTTTTGCCGGGCTTAAGGTCGTGGTTTTTAATTTTAAATTTTTATATAATAACTTGTATTTTATATAAAATAAATAAAAACAAACTTTTAATTAAATAAAACATCACAAATTTAATTTATGTAATAAATTATTTTATTAACAAATATTTCGGCCTACTTCGTAGACCATCTTCAGTGTTAAACCACGACCTAAAGCCCGGCAAAAATTTCAAAAAAAAATTATTATAAATAATATAATTGCTATATTTAAAATTATTATATATTATAATACATAATTATATTTTATACTAATAGAAATAGAAACTAATTTACAAGCTCTTATTTTATTCACTAAAGCCTTTTTAAAAAATAGTAGCCTTTAAAAAAGTGAACTCACAGCTACTTTATAAATAATTTCATAAAATTTTCTTGAATATTTTTTACAGGTTACTGTCATCTCCCCTATAACGTGGAAGATTCGTTCCGCGTATTCCTGTATACCCCGTATACGCACGTGCAAAGGTACGCGAAGCTAATTATGAAATGTACAAATCTCCGCGTTATATCGGGGAATGCCCGTGTTATACGGGGAATTGAAATCGCGTATTATGAAAACGTGTTATAAGGGTACCGCGTTATAGGGGGAATTACTGAATATAAAAATAATATTGAATGTTTCTGTAATATGATAAAGTGGTTTCCTGATTCAGAATAAATGCATCTCCATTTTAAATATCAGCAATCAATTAGCGTCCTTAAGAAAGTTTCTGTGACATCACCATTTAATAAATAATAATAATAAATAAATATTTAAACTTATATATTTTTTTTATATATATAATATTTATTAATCACCAGCGTTAAAAAACAATGCTGTATGGAATAATATAAACTTTTCAAAATTTCTTATATATAATATAATTCCATAAAATTAACTTTTTTATTCCCACATCCCACATTATTATGAAATATTTTACTGTTTCATTTTTTAACTATATAAATTATTATTACTTTTATGAATAATATTTCAAAACATCACAGAGTATTATTAGTGTATAAATAAAGCTTTTAGCAAACCTCTCTAATGTAGTAATTTAATTTAAAAGGTTGCACGTTTACTATACTTCAGTCACGTGATCATGCAACTCGTCAGACATAAAACCAAACTAATTTAAATAAATTATTCATAATTGTAAAATGCAAACAAGGTAATTCAAATTTTCCACCATACCAGCGGCGAGACGAGTTAGTCGGTGTCCATACAACAAAACGCCCTCTCCGATTTGTGGTTAAAAGTGGCAATAAAATGGTCTAACATGAAGTTAAGCGTGATTATCACAATGAAATATCTCTAAAGGCCATACGGCGGCATTGGATAGGCGGGAGGTTATATACAATATAATTACAAATGCAAGGTTGTTAAGAAGATTATTGAAAATTGTGTAGGGGTGTAGTGTAGGGGAACGAATATGGTATATCAGCATATATTGAAACGATTATCAACCAAAAGGTTGCACTTTAAATAGAACTTCAATGTAAATATTAATTAATTAAATTAAAGTGTAAAAATAATTAAAATAAAAACTATTCAAAAAAAAATATATGACTAATATATGATTGATTGAAAAAATATGTGGGTTGTTAGAAAGAAAAACAAAACCCAAAAAAAAAACAATATAATATTAAAATAATTAAATTTGTATAAAGTTTCCAGAATTTATATATGTATATATATGTTAAAAAAAGGACAAAGAAAATCAAATTAAATATTTTATCATCAACATTTTGTCAAGATTGCTGCACTTTTAAATAGAGCACTTTCATAAAAAGGATCTACCGCCTTAATCGTTTTAAATAAGGCCACTCAATTCCCATAACAACTAACCCATGTTGTCTAATAAGACAAGCTCACCTAGACTTTCGGAAGCGAGCCAGTTGTGATGCCACAAAAAAAATTATTGCCTGGTTAGTTTAGTTAGGTTAGGTTATACCGGTTAGGTTATGAGTCGGTAACTTATCATAGAAACATGTCAGATCCTTCTGCGACGCGACCTTATACAAGAAATAGATGCCTTTATGGGTTGAGCTAAGATTGGTACCGTCTATACCAGTTGTGATGCCACCAAAAAAATTATTGACTGGTTAGTTTAGTTAGGTTACGTTATACCGGTTAGGTTATGAGTCGGTAACTTATCATAGAAACATGTCAGATCCTTCTGCGACGCGACCTTATATAAAAAATAGATGCCTTTATGAGTTGAGCTAAGATTGGTACCGTCTCATAGAATTATTTTTGATAATGATTGTAGGATCCACGGTTTCAGTAATAATATGCATGATCAGTTGACCAAAGAATGCACGATCAGTAGATTAGTTAAGTTATGAGAATGACGTGATCTGGTAAGTAACATTGCAACTATCAAATTTTGCTCAGAATTTACGGTCACTTACAAATACCATACAGAGGGCACACTGCGTTATGAACAGGAATACCGATCTGTGAGGAACACCTTTGAACTATATAGTCGTACTTGTGGACCAAAGGAAATAAAAGATCTATCATCTAATCAGTTACAACTAGGATGGATATGTGTTCGTGAGAACATTTTTCAAATATCTCTATTACCGAGAAGGATATTTTTATTGATCAATGCATGCTAAATGCTGAAGAAATGCTCTCCCCAGGAAACTAATATGGTAAGTTGTATGGACTATTTAATATATACATATTGTAAACATACTATAAATTGAAATGTGTTTTCCATTTAGAAAAGTGGCGACTAATTCTGTTTGTTGAGAATATTCAATTATATATATATATGAATACATCAAATATATATATGTGAGTTTGAAGGCAATGAAATAAACGAATGAATGATATGCTGCATATATTCAAAATCAATAACGTTTAGTAAATTGTATCTATTATGAATCCATATCATCTCTTTATCAGATGATGCTTGTCAATTGTCATAAAAGCTATAGTATGTAACTTAATTTTACAGCTTTAGATATAGTAAATCTCTTCTCATGTTCAAAACAATTTTCATATATACACCACATAATATATATATATAAAAATATTGAAGTAAGTTTAAGAACTTAAATGCTGAACGTGAGCTACACTTGTAAACATTAGCGGCTCTGTTTAAATAGTTCACAACAAAAATCCATACAATTTTTCACATACCAAACTCTGACTATGCAAAACGTGAAGTTGAGGGTGATTTGAAGTTGAACAATGTACATAAAATGTAAAAATGTTAAATTATTTCTCATATGACGACATTACTCGGTTATTTGTTGTTGTTGGCATTGACATATTTTTTGCAAAAAAAGAAAATTAAATCAAGTTCTTGTAAAGAAACCCAACAGAACCGTCAATGCACGCAAAGGACATAAAATAATTTTCTACCGAGTGCAAGTACACGACAGGCGCTCCGTACAATTTCATGGATACAAGGCAATAGGCCTTTGGAAACATTGTTGCTACAATGACGCAACGTTAACATTCAATCAAATTGCGGCTTGAAAGTCAACATTGGACAAATATTATTTTTTTTCTGCTATCTGGCAACACTGTTAACTCTATGAGTAATTGT
>NC_051846.1:188140617-188149997 GCF_002237135.1 Teleopsis dalmanni | reverse complement strand
GGCTTACAGGGTGTTGCATTAAATTATTAATAAAATAAACATTTTTCCCCAAATTTTGGCCGTTTCACTGTATTTTCCAATATAAATTAAACGAAAAAGTAATTAAAATTCTCTACTTGGTAGCATTTATAAATAATTACTTGCATTTTCGTCAGCACTACAAATAAATATTTACGCACTGCACTTTGCTCCCTTACAGCGGCAGCAGCAGCAGTAGTGGTGATGCGGCAGCAGTGATGACTAATATTCATCACAATAGGGTCAAGGTAATCCCAACTTTTTTATCTTATTTTATTTATTTTTATTGGGTTTTTTTGCTTTGCTGCAGTTTCAACTTCAACGAGAAAAATCCTACTCAAATATTTGCTAAAGCAAACTCAAAAATACGATGAACTGTCGTTGGCAACAAATTCTATTTACTTTCGAAAAAAAAGTTTTACTTTATTCAATTATTCGTGAGAGGTTACCATTTTTCCCTTATCTCAGCTTTTGCAGAATTTCTTTAATTACTGAAAGCAAAGTTAGAGAAGTCACGGCTTAGAGAAATGAATTCACTTTGTGCAGAATTTATAGCACCAATCTGCGGTTCTTTTAACGAAAGGGGGAACCACTTTTTGTGATTATAAATTTCTTTGAGAAATTCATTTCCAGTCGAAAATTTATTACGAAAGCGAATTTTAACCTCAAGTAAGGATTATTTTTCAAATTCTTCCTTTTTTCCTTATTTCTTTTAATTCAGAAAGTATTGATACGGAATGTGAATTTCAATGTGTATAGTATGTTAAGTTATAACAACACAACATATATTCATATATTTGCCAGAAGTAAAATTACTTAATTCTAGTCCAAAGTAATGTTTCGGAATTTAATATTTCAGTCGAAATTGACTTATTAAAAAGCTATAGAAGTGGTACACGGATCTTGAGTTATAGTTAGCCTTAATGATTACGTCAGGTTATACCGTCGATTCTTAGAATCCACTTAAGCTTATTGTTCCATTGTGTTGCTTACTTACTTATTGCACTTCTCTTCTCCCAGTGGAGCATAGGGTCGTATAGGAAAATCAAATGTATAAAAATTACCTTAATCCTTTGGCAAACTCTGAAATGCTGCTTAAAGGTCGGTTATGCTAAGAATCCCGATCCACTTAAGCCTATTCACTCATTGTTTACCATATTGGAAATTCAGAGATATGAAAACCATCTTTAGTTCATCCTGAAGTCTAGACTGTTTTTTGAATGGGTTAACCTAGATCCTCAGAAAAGCCTTTTAAATTATAATTCAGCATTTCGTCGTCCTCAACGCAATTAAGACAGAAGTGATTAATCTGAAATTTTAATCTTTTAACATGGTCACCTAAAGGGCTTTGTCACGTTAATAAGCCAGTCATAAGACTGATACCCTTACGAGGCTTTTTAATAAAAGCGCTGAATATTGTTTTTTAAAACGCGGTCTACTTGCACATCGTTGAGTCCACCCATATTTTCTTAAATTTGCTCAGCAGTGGAAGAATTCAACTAATAATTGCATAATGTCAACGATATGCCCAGTTCTTTTAGGTATTTCGAATGAATACCCCGTTTCTATTAGTTTTACTATATAATATAAGAATTTATATGGAACTTCAAATTTTATATCTTCACTTCTTTTGAAAGTATTTTAAAGAATTTTTTTCGAACAGCCAAATACAAAACTATGGATGTTTTAAGTAAATATTAATAAATTGTCTTTTGTATTCATATCATAAATTTTTTTATATAAATAATTAGAAACACAAAACGAAAAATGAAGTTCTCATTGTTTTAGATAAAAATCAAGAGAAATTAAAATTTTGATTGTCAAACAATGAAAATGCTATCAAAGTTTCACTTTAAAGCAATCTTGTTCAAGATATTCTCAAAATATTTTACACACTTCTGTGTAAAATCACTTCTTTTGAGAGACTAAATCTACCATTAGTGCTTGTAAATCAAAAATAGAATAAAATACGTACTCATCTACTTTGTTTGTTGCAATTGAGAAAAAGGCGATAAAACATGCATAGGTTTAACCATAGCCTGTGTGTCTATCCAAGTGAAATAACTCCGCTGAAGTCATTTTTTTAGTGCTACTGGCTGGCACTTCGACTTTTGCTTACTTTAATGAATATATTGTAACTCAAAAGCTCACAAATTCAAGTTTTAAAATAGTTTGTCAAAGAAATGGAACACTTGGTCTTTAAGTAATTTATTTAAGTAATTTTATTTCAGTCTAAGTTGTGTTAAAATAAATAAAGTGGAGAATTTTTTCATTTCATTTTATTTTTATATTTTTCGTGTTAATATTTAAATAAATACCGCTTATCTTTAAAATTATTCCATTCTTGAAAACTGAAAACCATATAAGGGTTTCTCCGTTCTTAAGGGTTTTCCCTTCTTCAATTTATGAGTCAAGAACTATAGTATTAACCCAATTATCTTTTTTATAAGGAATGACAATTTGGTTGTTTTTATTCTTGCTAATAAATCAGCTCGATTTTCAATTTATTTATTTAAAATATGATACACTTTCTATCGATTATCTATAGTATCTATCGATACTATTTGACAGTCTCATCTTTTGTTTACAAGAAGATTAACTCTTCTGTAATGTCTCTTAAAAAACATTACTACAAAGGAAGTGTTTTAGTTGAGATTGTACTCTCAATATCTATATTTTGTTTATTTGTTATCGTAAATTGCTATTATTTTTTTATATATTTACTTATTTTACAAAATCATTATAATCTCTCAATATAAGTGAAGAGTAACGCCGGTTTAACCACGAAGCACATGCTGAGGATCCACCTTCCATTAATATATTAACAACTGATTGTCTTAGAAGGATATACAAGATTTCATGATAAATTAGAACTTTGAACAATGGAATAAAAACTAGTATATCTTTATAATAGGTCACTCTTAGTCACAGATAAATTACAAGTTCTTATCGAGATTTTTATCACTAAAACGCTTGACAAATTAAAATAGATAAATTCATTTAAAAATTTTATTCTTTTTACTTGAGCTCCAGTTCTCTAATTAAGTATATTCTTTAAAATTTAATTTGATTAGTTTCAAGCATATTTAAATGAAGCATTTATTAAGGCATAAATTACTAATCTGTGTATTAGAGAAAATTTCAAATTTCTTTAATTAAGTTAATTGTTTTAAATATAATGAGACTACATATCTCAAATAAATGTGTATAATTGAATATATAGTAAAAAAAAAATTATTAATATATTTCTTTAAGAAAATTACATATTCTAATGTGCTGCCAATGAAGATATAACCCTTGGCAATACTTATATTTTATGTGTGAAACTTGTTATTTTTCCAAATGCAGAAATTTTTTATTGTAATATGACTTAATAGGATTAAATAGTATTGCCAACTTTTTTTCTTAAATTTATTAATATAAAAAATTTTATTATATTTATTTAAATAACTTTATAGTACTGAAAAAGTTTTCCCATATGAAATACATTTTTATAAGGTTTTATTTATTTGAAATGCAAAATGTGACTTAATAGTATTAAATAATATTGCCAAATTTGCTTCTTAAATTAATTAATTAACACTAAGAACTACACTGATGCCGGATTGCTTCCTTTACAACACACGATTCCTTTTTTTAAAACACACGATTAAGAGTCTTGATAAAGTAATTTCAGATGCTCAAAAATCTTTAGTCTGTCTCTACTATCATTGGTTCTGAATCTTCTTTTTAATACAGAATATAATATATTTTACCTTTAATGATCCTTTTAAGTGTGCTGTCGTCCAAAAGACGGATGAGACCAAGTCGAAACATTATTCTAGATTTTATATATTTTTTTCAATTGGTTTCGTACTTGTGAAACTATGCTATATTAATTTAAAACCATATTACAAATTTTTATATATAAATAGATCAGTGAGATTAAAATATTCTAAATAAAACTATATTATTTTAAAGCAATATTGTAATATCGACCTACAACTATAGCACTTATAGATAACGTAATTAGACGGTTCAACATCCATTTTGTTAAAGGCCAATGTCTGTGCGACCAATTTTTTTGACTCGGAACGTCTTTTTTAATCAAAAGTCCTATATTAGAATATTATGATCCTTTCTTTTCCTTACAAAGAGTTTGCTTAAAAAGATTTGGTAGTATTATAATTTAGAGATTTCCTTTGCATGAAATCTAACAGATGTAGAAGAAGACTATTAATACTTTCTCTCTTCATATAAAATTTTTATCAATGAATATATATCCCACACATAAGTATTAGAGTATTAGTAAATATTACTCCCTTTTCCATGTTTTCGTACTGTTAACTAGCAATGTAATATTTTTTTTATTATATTTAATTATAATATATATCAATAATTTATTAGTGATGTTCATACTTTCAACTAATGCTCTTTTTCTGCTTTTTGATGTTGTTAGCTGGCACTTTGACTTCATTTTATTTTATTGTGTAATAGTAAGTTGTAATTGATTCTATTTGTTTATATATTTTGTAACAGATAAACAAATTTTTAAAATTTGTTTTAATTGAATTTAATAAAATGCTAACAGAAAGTTTAGATAGATTAGAATAATGCTAATCTAATTTAATTAAAATTTAAATGCACATATTTGAGCCAAGTTGAACACTGACTGCGTGTGTGAGTGCAGTGAAATTGTTCACTTAATAAGAGTTAAAAAATCAATTTCGTATTTTCTAAGTAATCTGACATTCTAAATATATAACTGCATAGTTTATGGTTCCCAAATTTAGATCGGCAAAACATAATAGTCACAAACAATTGTTAGGTTTTAAACTTAAATTAATATGTGTAATGCGCCGCTTAAATAGAAAAGAAACTTCTGTTGCCATTGATGCAAACTAACCAAGAGTCAGTAATTTTGAAAAATGCAATGTAGTACTCTGAATGTTTAATGATGAAAGTCTACAGATTAAGAAGTATGCCAGTCATTTTAAACATAGTTCTTTAAAGAATCTTTTGTATTAACGAAATGTCTTCTATATCCTAGCTGAAGAGAAGATATAGCTTTAGCCGCCACTGAAGCCAATAGATGAATTGTACTTTTTTAAACGCAGTTATGCCAAACACCACTCTCTAAAAAATAATATCTGTTATCAATTTTGTATATTGGCTTAAAAACTTAATTATGACTTGGTATGTGGTAACAAAAAGATAGCTATGTGCAACCTAAATATAAGAGAAGGCTTTAGCGTAACTAAAACCAATAAAACCTGGCTGTATAGGAATTTATGTTGCATTACTAAAGAAAACCGTATTAAATTCCACGATTTCTATGACAATATATATTCTATGACAAGTTGCTTCACAAAGTTTATTGTTTATATTAATCTACAGTGATAATTAAAGTAATTCGTTCACGAATAAACCTTACTTTTAATCGTGCTTATGTTATATGCTTTCAAATAATACATGTTCTAAATATTGAACAGAAATTGAAATATTATTTTTTAGAGGGTATTCGAATAGCAAAGAAAGAAACAAAGGACAAACACAAAAATTTAGGAAATAAGAATAAGAAGAATAATCGAATTTTTAATTAGTTTATAGTCCGAAAGCGTGGCTTCTTCTTCAGCAACACTAATATTTACTTCAATAATATTTTTTATAAATTTGAACCGGCGTTGGTGAAGAAAATATATAAAATTAAGTTTTGAACTTATCTAATATTGCTAACTATTTTTGACTTCTTCCTCAGGGCATGTGAGTTCATAATATCTACAAATATAGTCTTATTTTTCTTCATAGAACGGAAAATTCTGATTGGTCTGATTTGACACCTTTTTACTATTAGAAATAATATTATTAGAAATAATATAATTAAAAAAAAAATAAAAGAATTAGAATTTATAATTAGAAATAATATTATTATTGAAATACAATTTCATTACACACTTTTAAGTTATCATTCCTTTGGAATATAAATTGTGCTTTCGTGCTAATAATGCACCCTGTAATTAATAGAAAATTTCTAAATTTAGTATGTATGATGCAATGTTGAGAATTGTGTAACACTTCGTATACTAACTTAAGTACAAGTACACCAACAAATATAGCAAAAACAACAACAACAACTATAACAGCAACAACTGCTGTTAGAACAACAACAACAACAACAACAACAATATTAAAATCATTACTTAACGTATAAAACTGGAAAGCATTTAAATTTTTCAAAAATTCTGCAACCGCAGGAAATTGCAGTAGTAGAAATGCATTTGTTGCATAAAAAGCACGTCAAACGCTTTTCAATTTTTTTGCCAGAGTTATAAAAATATAAATGAAAATTAAGACAAAAAAATAATCAATTAAATTATTAATAAGAAATATTAATAGAAATTATAATTGAATTTCTAATTTCTTAAGTAAAGCGAAAATAAATAAAAATGCCTTTGAGGTATTTGTAAATTCTCTTTTTAAAGTGATTGTACGGCATTGTCCTTGTTTCGTGCTGCTGGCATAAATAAGCGACAAAAGGACGCCAAATAATACAATAAAATAATAACATGTAAAGGAAGTAGTAGTAACAGCAGAACAGCATCAATATCGCGCAGACGAGAAAAATACGCACACACAGTGCTACCAACCAACCAACTAACCAACTAACAGCAGCGGCAAAAAACGTTAATAACATTTCATTTCAATTCAATTGAGTAACGAAGAAATGGAGAAACGGCAAGTGAAAGTGGAAGTGGAAGTGGAAATGAGGAAGAGGCACAACTACAAATGTTATGAGTAATAAAAGCAGCCACAATAACAACAAACTTAATTCAAACAACAATAAAGCGTATCAAAACAATATGAAAACTTATTTTTAACAGAAGGATGCAATCAGTAAGCATAGAGCAGCATTTAAGCGACGTCAGGTGCCGCGCTGCTGGCAACAGAAAAGTATAGTATCAAAAATAAAAATCCTTTGAAAAAATCGCAGTCAGCAGAAAGCGAATACTGGTGTGTTTGTAATATATGCGCTCCTTTCTTGCATACAATCGGTATGCGATATATACGTTGTCGTCGTCGTCCTAGTCGTCGTAGTCGTCATTGTCGTTGTCGTTGTCGTTGTCGTTGCCGCCTACGTCGCTAACATAGTCGTTTGTGTTGACTGTGTTGGGTTCCTCGCTCATTTCACTCGTTTCGTTTACTGGTTAGTTGTTGGTCTGTGCGTTAGTACAATTGTCGCTGTGCGTTTGAGACGAATTGTAAACGCGTCTAAGCTTCCGTCCTAAAAGTATTGCTGCGACTGTTTGTGAGCCAAAAATAATATAAACAAATAAACAAAAATAAATATTTAAAAATTACAAAATACACAAAATAAAAAAAAATCCATATCATATATAAAAAAGTTTTAATCTACCCGAAAGTCAATGAAAATTGAAATTTTTCTACTCCCAAAATGTGTATTTCAACTACTGAAATGTGTGTTAGTTTGTGTTGCCAAAATTGAGGATTAATTTTTATTTGCCAAAATATTGAAAATTTGCCAATTTAAGTTGTGGTTTAAAAGTTTGCCTTTTCCAAGCAATAAAACTTTTAATTTGTGCTCTATTAGAGGTAAAACGTGTGTGTCTTCTAAATATAACAACTTTTATTTTTCGAAAATTTTCAGCTGATATAAAGAAAATCGCGTAACTCTTTTAGTGTATATGCATTGCGATTGTGTTATATATACGCTTAAATTACAGCACAAACAAAAGTATAATGCATATATACTTTATACTTGTGCACATAATAATCCTTATGTATGCATATAGAAAAGTTGATATATGTGTATGGACTTGTGTTTTGGTATATCTACAGCACTACGATTAAATAACACACTCTGTATGGCACTGTGTCAGTATTACAAACCGGTGGTAGCATTTTGTTGTTGCTGGTAGCATTTTGTTTGAAATGCTATGGGATTTGGCATTTCTACAGAACGAAACTAAAAATCGCAAATGGAATTATTTATATGTAAATAAAGTTTATAATAATGCCATCGGGAGTTTGTTCATATTTTATATTAAAGTTTTCTGTTTACATATAAAAAATTTAGAAATAAAGTATGCAATATAAAATATTTGTGAAATACATTATTTAAAAAAATCACTCATACGCTGTGTGGTGCCGTTTTTATTTGGTACAAACATAAGAGCAAATGTTATAATAAAAAATAAAAATAATTTTTTTAACTTTCTTCTTATAAATAAATAATTTGTTATTAAAATTTTATAAGCATTTGAAAATTTGCAAAAATTGTTTATACTAACCTAGGCCAAAAGTTTATTTACTTTTCGTTTCATATTAAAGACGTTTTGGTTAGTGAAATGCTATGAAATGCGCATGTAATTTCATATTTCCACTCTCATTGTTTAAGTTTCTCTCACTCACATTCTCTCCTTCACACTCTCTCGCTATTTCTATCCTACTGTGAGTCTCTACTCTTCAATGCCTTTGTGTTTTCTTTGGTTCCTTTCTAGTGCCTTGTACTTTTAACCCGGTTTATGAATGTAAACAACGTACTTTTTGTCACTCTTTTTTGTTAGTTTCCATGCTTTCTTGTTGTTTATCTTTCGTGCACGTACACACGTATACGGTCAATGTGATAAGGATGTCGTGACATCCTTTAGCACATAAGTAGCAGTTGATAATGACATTAACTACTCAACATCAACATTTACTCATGTTCTCGCCTTAATAATGTTTATATTGATGATTTAATTGTTTAATGATAATATTGTTACGCCCACAGTGTTGACTTAGCCTTTGTTTACCGCATCAATGGGAATTCAAATTAGTTTGAAGTGAATTTTATAGTAAAACGAAATGCCTAGGGTATTTGTGATATAAAATAAAATAAAACTGTTTTAGCTTTAATAATAAAAACAGCAATCAATTAATTTTGAAAATATTAATGATAATTCTAAAGAAATTGAAAACGTTTAAGTGATATTTAAATAATAATTAATAAAGTGTTGCTTAATTATTTAATATTTGTTAAGTACTAAACATGTCTTCCCGAAAAGAGTAACAAGTGATTTAATTATAATTAATTTAGTTTATATTCATCATGTTGTTGTACATTTAATATAATATACATATATATTTAATGTAAACTGAAATAATAATTAATGAAGTGTTAGTTTATTATTTAATATTTAATAAGTACTAAACATGTCTTCCCGGATAGAGTAACAAATATTAAATTGCTTTACAAAATTGTTTTTAATAACTTCTACTAAAGTCATATATTGTCATATCCCATTGCATTTACTTCTTTACTACTTTAAATTTGTATGAGTTACGCAGTATATAAAATTTTTCATTAATAGAAAACCACAAAT
>NC_051846.1:188131165-188140517 GCF_002237135.1 Teleopsis dalmanni | reverse complement strand
TAGTTTAAGTACTGCTACATTATTATTACAACTAATAATCGAAGTTTAGAATGTGGTTTGTTAAAGAAGCGGTCAAAACCCACATTTCGCATTTCAGAAATATGCAGTTCAAGATTTCATAATAGTTCCATTTAAAAAGTAATTATGCTTTTTAAAGGTTTAAACCCCTCTAGTTTTTAAAAAGTATCACAACACGCAAATCGATTTAAATGGATTCCTTGGAACCTCATTATTATGTAGATTAAAAGTTTTTGTTAATTTTAAATCCTTCCAGTTTTTATAGGGTACCACAACCAACAACAAAATGTTAATTGATATAAATGGATCAGTGTTATTTCCAATTTAATGTATATATAATTTTTTATTAAGTTTCATAGCTATCCATCCTTTTTTTAGATATTTTTTCTAACATCGCCTTCTTGTTTGTATAGCAGCTAAAATAATTTAATTAGGCCAAACCTGAAGGCTTGTGATACATTTTCTAGACAATCTTAGTCAGTAATGAATCTATTCTTAAATAGCAATTATGCGTTGTACATTGTGACCGAAAAGTTTCCGGTCATAAATAAATAAAACGCAAAATTCTTAATCTTCATCAATATTTATTTTATCTCCTTCAAAATATGCTCCATTAGAAGCGATACACAAATGCCAACGTTTCTTCCAATCATCAAAACATTTTTATAGGCGCTTTCCGGTATGGCTTTGAGTTCCCTCTGCGAATTCTGTTTTACGTCTTCTATGGATTCAAAACGCGTTCCTCTGAGTGGTAATTTGAGGTTGGGAAACAGGAAAAAGTCACACGGTGCAAGATCAGGTGAATACGGTGGCTGTTCGATGGTATTTATTGAATGTTTGGCCTTAAAATCGTTGATAATGTTGAACAAATTGAGGTGAATCGGAACAAGCCGGGCGTTGACACGTCGCATACACAAATTGTCCACCAAAATCAAACGAGCCATCTCACGACCGATGCCTAGCTCTCGTGCTATCTCTCTAACACTCACATGAGGATTTTTGAACACGATTTCCTTTGCCTTTTCAATGTTTTCGTCGGTGGTAGAGGTCGAAGGTCGTCCAGAACGCGGCATGTCTTCGACGGTCGTACGACAGTCCTGAAAGGCTTTGTACCACTCATAAACTTGAGTTTTCGATAAAACTGATTCCCCATAAGCCTTTTGTAGCATTCGCAACGATTCTGCACACGAAATTTCGTTCGAAAAACAAAATTTGATGCAAACTCTTTGTTCAATATTTTTTTCCATTGTTTTTTTCGCAACGCACTACTGAGGTGAACTGGTTTCAACAGCTGCCGTAAACGAACTGTTCGACAGATCGCGCTCATTTTTGGATAGTAATTAGGACAGTGCTGCCAACTACATAACTTAAAATATCGAAAAATATACAGCGCGCGAATTTTAAATGAGAACCTCCGAAAACCTTTCGGTCACAATGTAAAAGTTTTTTATAGTTTTGAGATGATTGAAATGTATAACAATATCATATAAAGTTTGAGATATGAGTGATTGAATTAAATTTAGATGATCGAGAGTTTTAGTAGTTGCCGTTTGATGAAATATCTCACTATACTTTTAAATTATATTATTAAATGAGCTTGATTTTAAGGTAAATATTATTCCTTAACAACAAGCGCTTATAAAGATTCTATATATGATTCAAGACACCAAAATTCTATTTATACTTGGATGTTTGAGTATTCTAATAATAGCTGTATGTTAAACTACACCTAAGTCTATATTAATTGTAATAAAAAGCACGATTTTAAAATACACAGAACTTTTTTAAAACAGGTGTTTATAGTAAAGTCATCTATTGGTGTTTCCATGCATCCATAAGTCATATTTTTCAATTGTGTATGAAGTATTGGATATAAAATTTATGACGTCGTTCGAGACATTAAGACCTATATTTAAATCTATAAAAAATAAGGATATACATATATTGAAAACGTATATAAAATTTCTAACTTGGTTCGAGGTACTAAAAACCTATTTATATTTGGATCATAGCGTATTCTAATAATTGTCATTTAAACGTATAGTGTGATTATGCTTTTGAGCTCCATGATAGACAAATTTTTGCTTCCACATATCTGAGATATTCGTGATTCAACTTATAATACATTTTGTTTAGCTTATATTATAAATTAGCAAAACATTATTAAAAGTAAATTATATATAATTATTACATTAAATCAGACATTGTACTTTTCATCAAATTGTAGCTCTTTAATTTTCAATAACTTGATATATATAAAACCCCATAATATTTATTAAGAAAGTAATAACAGCAAATGTTATTAATATCAATAACTACAAATTTCCCCTCATAAATGCTATTAAGCTTCATTGTCACAAAATTGAAATGACAAGTGAAACATCTGTGCTTGACTACAATAACAAAAACGACAATAATGACAGTAACAACAACAACAACAAAACTAACAACAACAACAAAGCACAAGCAACTATATTGACAACCATGAACCAAAAAAAAAAAAAACAAAAAACGAAAAGAAGAGCAAAAAAGGATTAAGCAGCAAATAACAAGAAAATTATTGCTGCAAAAATAAGCTTAATAAGTAAAGAAAAATGTAAAAATGAACGCTAAATACAACAAAATAAAAAGTAAAAAATAAAAAATAAATGTAGGGTAAAATAAAAAGAAAGAATTGAAAAAATAACAAGCAAAAAAGAAGCTAAGGCGGCGTTAAACTCGAATTATTAATGTTTGAATTGTAAAATCAGAGAAAGGAAAGTTGCTTAAAATATTTTTGGTGAAGTCAATATAAATATTGTTGCTTGCAAAATCAATAAATGATGCAAAAAAGTTGGCGATAATAATTCTTAATATTGATAAAAAGTCAGAAGAAATTATATTGCTCTTTAAATCAATAAATCGAAAGTTATAATACCTATAAATTAATAAATATTGTAATATGACAAATATTTGAGAAAAAAATATATTTTGAAATAATCCCTTTCGCCTTCAACTTCTTTAAGTTCATCTGCTACTATTGAAACCTTTTTATTTATTATAATTTATATTAATATTGATAAAATTAAAACATATTATGTCTCTTATAAAATCAATGAATGCAAAATATCCGAGAATACTGAATATTTAAAAAAAAATATTATAAAATAACCACTTACGTCTTTAACTTTAAATAGTCTTCTAATATTGAAACATTTTTACTAATTCTACAATTTTACCGAAGTTTTGCAGCTAAAACTGTTGTTACTTTTTTTATAAGTAAAAAAATAAATATTAATACAAAAAAAAAAAAACAAAATCACACTGTAAAAACAACAACACCAATAGCAATAACGGATGCTACAGTCTACATCTAAAGCTGTTGTTATGCTTGCTGTTATTGTAATTGTTGTTATTGTTGTTATTGTTGTTGTACTCATGCATACATGCTTTATTTGCACGCGCTTGCTTACTTACATATGAATAAAAATTTTATTTAATGGAGTAAACAAGTGTGTGTTTGTTCGTGTGTGTGTTTTGTGTGTCTGCTTGTGTGTCTCCTAACATATTTACATGTAGGCAAGTAAGCCCGAAAGGTTCAAGGTTGACAGTTACAAAACGAAAAGTACATGAAGAAAAATTGTTCAAAACTGAAGCGAAGAAGATGAAGTACAAAGGCACGCAAGCAAATCAAGAAAAAGAACGTAAAAATGTTGATGAAGTTTTTCTTGATTTAAGTTTTCTGCCAACGTAAAGAGAAAATTAGATCAAAATTATATGAAATAATTTATTTTTATTTTTATATTTTCTTTTTATAACAATTCAACAAATTATATTTAAACTACAATTTTTCTTTATTTCTTAGAAAATCTTTTCTTGATTGACAATTCTTTTGCCATTTTTATCTTTCTATCATATTTTTCTTAATTTAGATAAATCAAAAAATATAATAAAATATTAGTAGATATCGATAAATCGATATTTTAAATTATTCTTCACGTAATTGTAATAAAAAATGAATTTATTATGAGAGTTTTCCAAAATAATCACATATATAATTTAATTTAATTAATTTAAATATTTTTTAAGAACTTACTTAATTTTGATAAATCATTAAATTTAATAAAATAGTAGTAGATATCGATATATCGATATTCTAAGTTATTCTATAAGCAATTATTATGCGAGGTAAATATAATTTTTTATTTTTCCAAATAATCACCATATGTAAGACTATGACTTTAATTATTTCTGAAAAGTTTTCTTATTTTCGATCAATCTAGAGATTCAATTAAGTTTTGATATATCAGAACTTTAATATTTAAAATTACCCTCTAATTAGTTAGCATAAGAAAACATCTATCTCAATCTATCTTAAATCTATCTTTAATCTTAAAAGCTTTCTAAATAGTTCAGATTCTAAGCAATAATATTTATAAGTGAATTATTTTTTATTTATTCAAAGATCTTTCAATATAAAAAAATTAATTAAGATTTATAACTGTAATATCAAGAAATAGTTAATGTTGGAAAAAGTCCATAATTTTTTTTAATCGGTGAAAAAAATGCTGACGTAAAAATAATTTATTAAAAATAATTAAAAAAGTCAACTTACAACTATTTTAATTTTTTACTTAAAAAATTATTATTACTACTGCAAAAAATATAAAAATAAATTATATTATGGACACATTCTTTTTAATACAGATATTATATATATATACTTAAACTACAATGATATAATTTTAAAAAACATCCCTGAGTTCATTTATAATATAGCATATATAAGGTATAGCAATATATATCCTTTTTGAAAGATTAAATACATAAGAAAAATATTTTCTTGAAAATAATATTCTCCTCTTCTAAAAACCTTTCTACTTAACGCAATTATGATTTTTTAAAGGTTTCTGATAGTTTTAAACTCTTAAAATTAAACTCTTAATAAAACGCATTCAATTACTAGTATAATTTACTATCAAATTCTATTCACAGTAATCCATCAATTTCTTTGGATACTTTCCTTAACATCATTTTAATATCATACGCTCGTGATATATATCATGATCAGTTTTGAATTTATGTCTGTAAACTCTATTTAAATTTTCTAGCATCTTTATTATTAAGTCAAGTTGCCCAGTAACCAAGAAAATACTTCATAGTTTACGGTGTATATTAAGAGGAATACGCAGCTTATCTGCTTAGACTCCTATACACCAATGAACAGAGACATCTTTAGTAAGCCTAGCAGTATTCACGCGATTCTTTTTATAGAGTTCTCAGGATCTGGTCATGTCATATAAGCTCTTCTATTTATTAGTGGCATTATTTATTTTATTTGAATTTCGTTTATTATTTTTCTATAATATATAGTTTAGAGTCTATTAAGAAATGTTTTAAAAATTCTTAACATTATATTCGAACACCCTGTATAATTAAGTCTTATACTAATTTTACATATTATACACACTTTAATGTTAGCCTAATTTTGTTTTATATAAGCATTTCTTTTTTTATTAGATTTTACACTTCTATTTTTGTTTTGCCTAAAAACGGAAATTAATATTTTGCTATTTTGTTGCTGTGTTGCTATTTCCGTTTAGGCGCCACTGCCACTCTGGTTTTATTGCTTAAAGTACAAAATTGATTTATATTATTTTTAACTTCACAGCCAACCCTGAAAATAGTAATTTCAAAAATAAATCAACAACAAACTTAATTTTGCTGGTTTTTTGATTAAAGGCAATCATTTTTAATTTGCGGTTCACATAGCGTATGAGTGATAAATTTGCTTACTTTTTTCTTTATTATGAATTTTGTGTAAAACATTATGATGACAACATAATTTAATATTGTTTCAATACAGAACGAACCGGAATGTAAATCAACTAAGTATGGTCATAAATTAGTACAGTATAAATAAAAATTTTAACTCACAAATTTTATTCAGTTGGCTATATGCTCTAATCATCAATTCCGAATTATATAAAATAATATGTTAGTGCATTTATTATATATATTTTTTTTTAATTATATATTTTTATATATTTTATTATTATTGTATTTCATCATATTATTTGTTTTAATAATTTTTTTGTCAGAACTTCTACTATTGAAATTTTAAAACTACTACATTTTGTAATTTTTTTGGTATTTATTTAAAAACTAAAGAAATTTTTTTTGCTTTAAAGTTTATTAAATATGTCAATGAATATCAAATGAGTTGTTAATATTCTTTTATGAATAATTTATATTCATTCTATCCTGCAGCCAATTTTACAATTAATTTAAGTCAGATATTTAAAAATATGTATATTACAATATGTTATTTAATAAAATAATATCTTTTTTTTTCTATTAGCATTTATTGAAGTTTTTGCATATCAGAAAACATTTCAAAAATGTTCTTTATAACAAAAAAATAATAATACAGCAAATAAGTGCGAAATAAATAAATAATGTAAAAAATTTAAATTATAATCGTAACAAAACTGCCAAAAAGTTTATATTCATAGTTAAAAGTTAAATTAAGTGTTAAATTGTTAAAATAAATACGCAAAATATTAAACCAAAAATTATTTTCAATTTGATAATGTGTAAAAAATAATATATAATATAAAAGTTATCAGAGTGTTATTTTATTAAAAAATATTTAATATCAAGTAATAAAAAATTCAAGCAAATATAAAATCATGATTTATATTAAAATTTAAATTTAAAATTAATATAAAAAAATCATTGATAATATAATCAAACAATATTATATTAATAACATAACTATATTAAAAAAACTCAAATAAAAAAAATAAAAATAAAAACATGCATTTAAGATAATAAAAAATTAAATGTGCCACATTTATATTAATTTAGTTAAAATTAAGTAGCTAAAATATATTTTTTTTTAATTTTTTATTTTTTATAAATTATTTTAATAAAATTTCAAGTGTGTGTAAGTGTGCAAAAACGTGAAAGAGCGCAGATGTTGTCAGTATATTTGACAATTTTCTGCACTTCAGTTTAGAAAAAATTTAAAAATTGGCGAAATTACAAATTCCACCAACTTGTTCGTCATCAACCATTTCCCGCATAGATTTCATTGAAAGATGGGGTCTAACACCAGTTCTACGACCGCGACAAGAACAGCCACTGAGCGGTGAAAATTTGTCAAATGTTTCGCCCCCTCTTCTGCGTGATAGGTAAATCTATAACTTTGTAAATTTAATGAAATTAATTACATATAATATTATTTACATAAGTTAAAAAATTATTATCTTAAGTTAAGCTATAAAGTTGAAAAAAATATAAAAGTTTCTATACTAAAAAGGATAATGGAAGTATTAATGAAATAAAAATTTTAACTTTAATATGTAGTTAATTTATAGAAATGCAAAAAGAATATTGCTTTTTAATGATAAACAAAATAATATTAAATTTCTTATAATACATAAGATATAAGAAAAAAGGAAACTAAATACATTCCATCGAATTCAAATAATTTAATGGATCTTTCGTGCTTACCACTGTACAGTCTGACAAGGTTTCAAATACTTTAAACCTTAAATATTTAGTCTGTTAGTCTATTAGTAGCATTAAATAACCTTTTATATAGTTTTCTCCTCTCCATGTCATACTTAGGCGTTGGCTTACGATATATCTGTTCTAGTTTTCGTTTTTTATGAATATTTTGGAAGTTTTCCAGGTGGAAGCTACTCAGATTCTTGTGTTTAAATTGAATTCATTAACTTCTTGTCCTTAGGCGTTGTTTTCCTGTATTTATATACTATTTTCCATTTCTTATAGAAATACTGTACATTATAAAATTCTTGTTTCATACAATAGTTAAATTGTTAAATTGTTTAATATGCATTCATCAACACTTTATTGTCCTTAGGTGTTGTTTTCCAGTATGTATGTTCTATTTTTCATTTCTTATAGAAATCCTGTACATTCTCTAACACGAAACTATTCACTTTCTCGTTTCTCATAATAATTTCTGTTCTATTGTTTGTTCCCTATAGAATTTCTAGGCGCTCTCCAACAAGAATGTACTCGGTTCCTTATTTTTACCTTTAGTTACTACCTTATCTGATTATGTTTTTCATACGATTGCCGATTGAAAACGAAATTATTCAAAAATATAAAGAAATACTTAAGCCGATTTCATAACTTCACAAAACAAAACAATCAGAATAACAATAATGTGGCAATGATATTTCCTCTCGTTATAAGCCATAACAACTACGTCATCGACACTTTGCATATTATACTAACCGTTAACAAAAAGAAACCAATTTCAATGACTTTAACTATTCACTAATCTTTTTCTATAACTGATTTTGATTAAATCAAATAGAAATCCTCTTACATCATGTCATCTTCACTGAGCTACGCAAAAGCTGACAAGACAGTAAAAAATTGGCTCAAAATAGAGGAAAACACACTATGAGCAACAAACAAAGCATAATATGCTAAAAAATAAAAAAAAATTATTATTCAAAAAAAAAAGAATGTCAAAAGCTGAACATTTTTATTTAAAATTTTTAACATGAAATGAAATAGAAGTGAAGAAACATACGAGCACAAGTGTCAAGTTGTGTAGGTTATACCATATTTATTACTTACACACACAAACACACACATAAACACATTCATGTCATGTTCATTATTGTGAAAAAAAAATGGGTTGACATCTACACAAACACATATGCAAATAGCAGATTTCTGTTAGGTTCTATGCGGGTTATTGCATATGACAGTGCTGTAAGCTGCTTTCTTTCTGTTTTATTTGCTGCTCTTTTGTGCTCTGCCTGGCTTGCTATGCCGCCCTTCAGCCCGCGTGTTTATATTGTTGTGTAAGCTGGCACTTTCAGCTTCTTTGTTCTTTTTTATCTGCGTGTAAATATGTCATTGCATAAGTCACTACAAATAAGCATAGAATGGCGTCAAAATTGGTTTTAAATGGCATTAAATAATAACATATATTACCCAACTTAATAAACTATGCATATTTTCATTTGGGCCCACTTGGCGTTTGAGTTATACAATTTTCAAGTCTTATTGACATTTCCTGCAATATTCAATTTCCAGCTTATTTTTTTTTTTTCAATGAGCAATTTTTTCCCTCATTTATAAACAATCTTTTATCGATTAATATGCATAATGTTTGATTTTAAAAGGCATTAAATAATGACACATATTATTAGTCAACTTAATAAACCACACATTTTCAATATGGGCTCACTTGGCGTATGAGTTACACAATTTATTTATTTTAAAGTGCAAATTTTTATTAATAATCAAAATATATTCTGATTATTATATATAATTTTCGGTTTAAAATTTTAAATTAATTCAA
>NC_051846.1:188120983-188131065 GCF_002237135.1 Teleopsis dalmanni | reverse complement strand
TTATTTCATGTTATATAAAATTATTTTATATTATATTATTTTATTGATTTTATTTAATTTAAATGCGTCAAATGAGTGATATAAAAATTTCATCATAATGTCGTGATATATATACAAAGGTTGGTATTTATTAAAATTTTAATAATTAATATTACTGTAACCACACAAGTACAGAGTTGTTGATCATTTCTTTATACTTCTTCCAAATATTTTATGTGTGGTTCTTAAGCCTAGTAGTAAGAATATTGAAATTCTAAACATCTAATGTATATAATAATATTAGTAGACCCCAACAAATGTTGTCTTGCCATAAACAATCATCTATTTCAAATATTTTAAATATTTTAAATAGATAATCTATTTTAGATAAATTACATTTTAAATAACCACCTTTTATGTGGTAACACTGTTATTAGATATTGTATGCATTAGATATACAGATCATATGCCACTTAGATACATTATATCTTAATATTAATACACTATATATTAAAAATAAATATATTTTATTTTTATATATATAATATATTTTTTATATTATATATTGAGTGTGAAAGATTTGTAAATTTCTCTGATATGTTTTTAAAATAATTTTATTAGCTTAAATGTTTAACAGTTCCAATTAATATAGATTCCTTTAATTTTTGCGAACTAAAGAAATTTCATTTTATAATCTTTTATAACATAGAGCTAGAACGACAAGCAATTTTATTCTTTAACATAAGAATTAATAATCTTAATCCTATTAATCCTAAGTACGAATTATAAATTGCATGAAATGCTGCAAAACTTCTTGTTAATTTATAAAGATAGATAACTATTTCCGTAAGTATTAAATTTAAGCATATTGTAATATTAATAGTTCTTATAAAATATTACAACCATGAGATTTACTTTGATAGTAAAGTTTACTATTTTTTTATTTTTTCTATTTAAAGTCTTATTTTAATGAATTTTATTTGAAATGTAATTTCAGCTTCAGTTATGATGGTAGTAACTATTTTACTTAATTATTATGTTGAAGCTGTTTTGAGCTAGTGCGCTTTTACTCTTTCTTAACTCGAGATATTTTCAAAACCCCTCTTTACACCTTGACTAGATTATTGTTTATCACTTCAGCAGACTAAGCAATAATTGATCTCAGATCTGCATACCTCCCCGAGGATCCTGTAACCATTTTGAGATTTGATAACGCGGTGTTGGTAAGTCTGTCAGTTTGCGCAAATAATTTCAGGGCTCTATCCTTTATGTATTTTTTGATGGAATCAATCATGATGTCCCTGAGGATGTCATTCGTCCTAATGTACCATTGAACTTAATAGAAAATATTGTATTTAATCGAGAGATTTTGTTTAGTAGTCAATTGCAACAAAAAAATTTTAATTGTTGTTTACCATACAACCATACAACTGTTTTGAATATAGTGAAATATTCTTCATCAGTAGTCTCGATATTATTTCTCAAATTTTTTTAACCCGTAAATAATTTTTTTAGACTGCAAGTAGAAAGGATTGAACTCGTACCGTGCCAAATTTGCAGTTCAGAGTTAATATCAATTGTCACAATAATATCCTTAAAGGTTGGAGTGACGTGATGACATGGTACTCAACCCTTTCAAAATGTAGTGTTCATTAGCCAAACTGATCCAAAGCCGTACTTGACTTATATTTTCAAACTTGGAGTTTTGTTAATTTGCTATAAAAACTCTTTTACGAATTCATTTGTTGTGTTATAGTGCAATGGTAACATAAATCAGCAGTAGAATAACTGAATTAATTCATTATAATTATTTTTAATTATTAAATTTCAATTTATTTTTCGTAACAAATTTAAAAATATAAATTTTTAAAACCAAAGTAAAGTAATTCCAGTTATCAATTCGTTAGATTGTCTTTTTTTAAAATTTTTAATTATACCCATTTTTAGTAATCAAATTTCAATCTATTTATTTAACTAAATTTCAGAGAATAAATTTTTTGAAACTAAAGCAAAGTATTTCCGGTTATTATTTACTGAGATTGAAGTTTTTTTGAAATTTTTATGCTGTCAACAAATGTAATAATTTAAAGAAACCACTTAAGATAAACACATTCTTGTAGATCTGACTCATTAAAAAAGTGTTTTCCTCATAATAACTAATAAAAAAGTCTTTTGAAAACTGCACAGCAATAACATCTGAAATTACTCATTAAGACAATAAAAATTCATTTCGAAAAGACGGGCATGTCCCTTCAAGTACATGGAACCATGGAACCGCCATTGCCATGGCATCAGTGGCTCCGTAAGTTTTCGTAAGTTGTTTTTATCTCATTTCATTTTCATACTCATTTATATTTGTACTTTGTGCCTTTATCTTTTTACTGTCTGTCAGGGCGGCTGAGTGTCAGCCAAAAAGAATCAAAATAATTGCCAAACTTATGCAAGTAAAGAACGGTGGAGGCAATGTCACAGATTGTAAGTGTCCATGTAAGTTGCACAAAGGCGCAAAATAAAACTAACAAATAAAAAGGGAACTCTTTCACAAGAAAAACAAATATAAATAAAAATAAGAATAAAAACATTCATCGTACACATACACGCATACATAGTGCAAAAACTATAGCACAAAGTAAAGTCTTTGTGTGAAAATGCATTTAAGTTTAGAGTTGCCAAACTCAATGGCTTGAGGAAATTTAACTTTTCTTAAAGTTTTAATTATCGAATATTTAATTTTCAGCTGAGCTTGAAACTTGCGCTTTATGTTAGCAATACGTGTGCTGTGCTCCTTCTAATTTATGTTGCTCCTTCTATTACTTATCACTTCAACTTAAATCTTAGTCACACAAAATATAAATTTTCTCAATGTCCTTGAGATAATTTAGCGTGAAAATGCGATGCTGGATGCTGGAAAGCGTTGAAGATGCAAGAACACGATAAAATGGACTGCATAATTTCACTACAGAAATTTATCATTGCAATTTTAGAGTTGCCAACAGCAGTTTCGGAAAATAAATATTAAATTTGCAATATTATTTGAAAGGCAACAACAACTACAACAGCAGCAACAACAACAGCTACAAAAGGAAGAGGAATCGCTGCAAATGAAAGCAAATTTAATTTCACAATTCTTGACTTTTAAATTAAATAAAATTTGCAGCATATTTCGAGTGCATAAAATTCAATGCTCGCAATGTTTTCACTTTTAAAATGGTAATAAAATTCAGAATATTCCATTGATGCTTTCATTAAAGCCAATAGCCACCAATAGCAGTTGTGTGCCTTGGCATAAAAATCGCAACACCTTGCAGCGACATTAACATTAAAAACATATATATGTAGTATATCAGATATCAGAAGAAACAGTATTCAAAAGCAATCCAACTGATATGGCAGATTCGACAAAAATGCCTTTAGGGGCGCGTATTCAATTCAAAGCGCTCAGTCCATAACTAATAGGACTGGGATGGGTGAACATGGGATATGTATATGTCTGTGTAAGGTGTGAAAAGTAGCTGACATTAGTGGGTATTCGTTATAGGCACAAGGCGCTTAATGATGTGCACATATTCATAACTATTATGGCAACACATTTCGCATTCACAGTACAAACGTGCAACTGCTGCCGAAAAATATGTTATTTTTTTTTCTTCTTGGATTGTGACAGACGGAAATAAAAAATTTTTTCACTGACTTTTCCTATTTGGTTGAAAATTTCACTTGCCTTTCACTGTTTTCAACAGCAGCCGTTACCGTTGCCACCACGACACAATTGCACAATTGTACAAATGCACAATTGCACAAATGCACAAGTGCACAATTGCACAAACAATAAAATCAAAAGTTGCTACTTCTGCTTTCATTCCTCTGTTAGTTGGGTTTGCCTTTCCTGGTTTTTTTTCTCTTTTTTAGGTCGATTTTATAGTTGTCAAGCCATTTTCGGAGGAGCCAGATTGTGATGCATTGCGAAAAGTTGAGTTGGTTGGTTTTGCTTGGCATGCCACCGCGGCGCCAACTTGGACCAAATACCAGAAACATAAATTTCGATTTTGTTTTTCGGTAAAACGTGAAACGTGTTTTTCTTTATGTTTCTCTTTTTCACTTGCAAAACAAGAAAGAAAAAAGAAACGTTGAACAAAACAAAAAAGAAAAAAAAACAAAAAAAAATTTGTCGTTTTTATGTTTCCTTTTAGTTTTGCCAAAGTTTTAATTTATTAAAATTTCATAAAATGCAATCGTACACATGTAAACAGATATCCTTTTGAATCCTTGTTTAATGTTGTAAATATTTGCATTGAAAAATCTCAGCGTACGATTTTTTTGTGATTTTAATTAAAACTACATATGCCTGACGCCGGTATCGGTGTTGCATTTCACTTGGTCGGCTTAAAATATTTTATTGATGCCTTACTTTTCGCATATCCGTTTCCGATCTATCTATCCGCATATGTAAATGTATGCAAGCATACAAATGTCAGCAGCAGCAACACTCGCAGCAAATTAAATAATAAATTAAATGGTATATCAAGTAAAAAATTTAAAACTTTACATTTCAAGTTATTAAGTAAAGTAACGCCAAGAGAAAAAATTTTACATGAGAATTTATTATTTATGACTTGTAATGTAAATTAAAAAGAAATAACCTGAGATATGTATTCACATATTAAATAAAATATTTAAAATTAAAAATAAAGTTTGAGGCTTTTCTTACTATAAGTGAGGATATACTAGCAGGCCAAAAAGACAACGTGTAAGCCATTTAGGTCCATTGCCATACTAGATCAGAGTCTTATATCTAACGATAGTATGCATTACTAAGGATATGCGTGCTCTTAGCAAATTGTATTAAGAGTTAAACAGCAACCTCAGGCTTGTCCACCAGTCCTGTAAAAATGACAGCCTTAAGTATTTTTGGCGAGTTCTCGAGGGAGTCGGAAAGGAATATAGAAAAAATTGAGTAATTTGTCATAGGTGCTCTCAATGATGAAGTTAGCTTTCGATAACAACAATTATTGTATTTTTATAAAAGCAATTCTTTTTTTCTCGATTCGAATACGTACTTTTTTATAAAAATCTCATTATTCGTTATTCAAAGTTAACATTCTCTTTATAGAAGTCGTGAAAATATCCTTAATCGAATTCGTGGGAGTCTTTTTAATTGAAGTCAATCGAAATCGTGGAAGTCTACTTATTCTTAAGTGTGGAGGTCTTTTCATAACTCGGTGGCCATCTTCTTATTCAGAAGTGTGGACTTCTTCTCATTCAAAGACATGGACGTCTTCCTAGTTGAAGCTGTAATTGTCTTTTTTTTCGAAGATGTGGATGTCGTTGTAATTGAAGGTGCAAACTTTTTCTTAATCGAATGCCTAAACATATTTTTATTCGAAGGCATGAATATCTTTCTCGTTGAAGCTGTGGACGTCTTTTAATTTGAAGCCATGGATCTCTTTTTATTCGACTGCATAGACCGCTTCCTAGCTTAAGGAGTGGATGTTTTCTTTTTTGGCGACATAGATATTGTTTTAATTAAAAACTTAAAGTTCTTTTTAAACAAATGTATAGATGTATGCTTATTCGAATGCATAGACATCTTTTTATTCCAAGGCATAAATGTCTTTCTGGTTGAAGGTATGGATGTCTTTTAATTTGAAGGCATGTATGTCTTTTAATTTGAAGGCATGTATATCTTTTAATTTGAAGGCATTGATGTGTGTTCATTTGAAAACATGCATATTTCTTTGTTCGAAGACGTAAACATCTTCTTATTTCAATTAGTGGGAATCTTTCTTTGTAGACATAAACGTCTTTTTCGAAGGGGTTGACAGCTTCTTATTCCAAGACCTGTACGTCTACGGATCAGAACACGTCTTAATTTTTATCTGCCTTCTAGATTCGAATCTAGTGAATTAAATGATGTGAAATTAATTTATAAAAACTGATGTTTTTATATTTACATTAAAATGTAAAATATTTTATGAAACATTTACGTTTATGCTTATCTTCAAACTACATTATTACTTTTTTAAGCTCTTTTTTTCTTCCTTTTTTTATTTTTTATAAATAAAGCGATCTATTTATAAATTACCATATTTGTAAATATTTATTTTCATATTGAAAGTATAAAATACTAAAATATTGATATTTGCTCATAAATAAAATATTATAGAAAAAACACAAATGGTTTATGAAAACAAATTGAGTTTTTCAATTACAATTGAACGATTCCACGATGAGTCCTCTGAGTAGCAATAATAACAACACACAATATAATATTTCTATATATTTTCAAACATTTCACATTGAATTTCCCTGCTGCATACATTTTACAATATTTTCACTTAATTTAGTACTAAATTACCACAAAATGTTGCAATTCGTTATTGTTGCCATACCAAAAACAAGCAGCAAAACTGCTCCATTAGCGCAATAAATTTCAAGCCAAACTGCATGAAAAAAGGAGAACCAAATAAAAATGAGCTGAAATAAAAATGAATCCATTTTCAATAGCAAGAACGGCTCATAAATTTTGGTGTAGTGCGCTTTTTAACTGCAACTACAAGTATTACGAATGTTAAACATGACACTAAAATTTTCATATACGTAGCAGTACCGCCCCCACAACTCCTATCGGAAAAGCCAAAGAAAAAACCTATAACAGACCGAGCGACGTGCCAGTATTCCGCAGCCAACGGAAAGTCAACCTCCAATGACACCTACATTATTTTCGTAGTTTAACAAGCACAGCTGGAGATGAAATGGGGGCAGCGTGGTGCTACTGTGCCAGTGCTTTCTTTTCATGCCAGTGCACACATTTCTCGCCTCCTGGGACAGCAGCCAGCCAATGTGTGTGCGAAATGCACTTTTGTGCTATAAAAAAAATTTATCTGCAGTTGATGAAAAATAAAATAAAAAACTTAAATAAAATAAAATGAGGCATCATGAGCTATCATTTTCTCTCACTAAAAACGTACGAATTTCAAAATGTGTAAATAAAAAGAAAAATAAAAAATAATACATATAATGAATGTATCTGCGCCTACTTCAACTGCAATGCGATAAAATAGTAGCAGATTTTTATTTTTCTGCCATTTTCTCATTTTATATCTGCACAAATTAATCAAAGCTAAAAGCGTTACAAAAGCATTTGCAACTACTAATTTGTCGTCATTAGCACGGTTAATTTATAAATGATTTATGTTTTTATATTCGTACCCGATTAGCCGCTTCCTTGCGTTTACACTGCACTGCACAAAAAATCACACAAATAACACACAAAAATTACACAAACACAGAAACAAACATAAACAAAATCGAAATCGAAATTGAAATGCCCACCAGAATTGCTTTATCAAATTCATTAATGTCAAGCCCATTTTTGTTTCTTTTTTGGGGTTAAGCCGTGAAGCCCACTTCACGTAACTCCTACACTTCCACAGTTGTCCAATTTTTCTTTTTTGGGTGGTTTTTTTTTATTTTTGCTTCCTGTAAGTAAATAAGGTCTCATAGGCGATTGCTTGAGTATAAAATCAAACGAAGTTTATATTTGTGTATGTCGAGAGGAGTTTAGATTAGCAGTAGAACGACTCTACGATGTGGTGTGCTACGTACACATTAATGCCAAAATGGTTCATTAATTAATGTTAACCTAGTTGTTTGGCTGATATTGGTGTGTTGGTCGGTCTGCTCGATAGGATTCGGTTTTTCAGTTTGGTCTATTTGATTGTGGACTGTTGTTTGCCTGAGTGTTCTTACGGTAAATTGATTGGTTTGATTTGGTTTGGTTGCTTCAAGCGTCATTGGACTCGCGAATTCGTAAGTTATACAATCGCAACGATCGATTGGAATTGATTGCCTACACATACGAATTTATTTACAAACCGAAAGAAACATAAAATGAAATTAATTCTCATACATCTATTAATAAACCAGAAGAAAATTTGCAAAATATCATAAGTTTTATACAGGGTGTTTTTAGTAAAGTGACATCATATCACAAGTGATTGCCTACACGTACGAATTTATTTATAAACTGTAAACAAGGCATAATGCCTCTTTGATTCTACTAGAGTCATATAGTAACATAACAGACAAGTTTAAGACAGGTATAGAACAATTTACTATATTGACAAAATGATTAAACTATGGATTAAATGGTTCAATGAGTCCTACTAAGATCTTGTTGTGTCACAATGAGCCACTTTGGAATAGATACGATTTTTTATATTTACAAAATAGTTCTAAAACGTGTAGTGATCTAAAGGTTCTACTAGGATCACGTTATATCACAAGTAACTAGCTGAAAAAAAATGTAATACAATTTGTTATATTGACAAAATTGTTCAATACCGAATAGTGTGTTATGGGTCTTCTGGGATCATATGGCAATACAATTTGTTTGATGAAACGACATCCTTGCTAACCCATCTATCTATCAAATATTTAAAACGGAGACAATCTTCACTCTTATACGATTTTTTTTTCTTAAACACAGAAACTGTCTTATAAATATTGTAGAGTTACATACCATCAAATATAGAACTTAACAAAAAACATGCTTTACATATCATATCATCATATGGAATTGTTCATAGAAGATTTATAAAGAAATAGTAACAGAACACAAAATATATAATTTTAAAATCTTAAGCATTTAATTCAGATAACGCATCAAGAGTCATCTCATATGAATCACTTATTTGCTTTTTTGTTAGAGTCTCAACGCAATAAGTCCATGGATGTTCAGAATGATCATTATTCTTGCCCAACCTATACTAAGATTACACACGGTGTATTTCTTCTAGTCTATCATTGCGTTACTTTACGGTTTTTAAATAAAAATTTCTAATGCTTTCAGTTTGAAAATAAATTCTCCAAAAAACTGTTTTAAATATTTTAAGCTCATTTTTATCACTCTTTTATTGTTAAAGTTCTTATCTTAGAAATCATAACGGAACCGAATTAAGAAAAACGTATCATTTATAAAAAAAAAACACAACCTCGCTTTAATTATTGAGCAAACTTTTATTATTTTTGCACTGACTTCAATGAATAATATTATATCTATGGAAAATTATGTTCGGGGTCTGTATGCTTGAAAGCTTATCATATATTTTATATTAAAGTCATAATTGAATACATTCCTGTAGTGTTTAATAACTCTATATATATACATCCACATCTCTGGTAGCTAAAATAGTGTTGCATTAAAGCATAATTGTGCTGCTACAGCAATTGGAGATAGACAAATTATTTTTTTTTATTTTTAGTTAAGGAACCAAATTATAAATCACCACTACTTAGTTACTTTTAATGATCAAATTGTATATATAGGTATATACATACTAACCCTTTTAATTTTTTTATTTTGCTAGCATTATCTTACAAAGTTGAATTAAAAATAGAGTTTTGATTTGACGTATTTTATTTCTCTTATAATGGACAGAGAAACTATTAATAGTATTGATTTGATCAACTCTTGATATGGTCTTGTAAACTCCATTTATATTTAATTTATATTTCTGCAAAACCAAGTTTAGATTAATTATTAAAAAATTTCAACTATTTAAATTTTTATATAAAGTATGACGTTTTTGTAAGACCGCATAATTTAGAAAATATATTTAGTTTTAGATACATTACTTTGTATTCGTTTTGTCCAGTGTTACAGAACATGCACTCTATTGACTCTGTATAAGGCTTTAGAAAGTATTTAGTCATCCACTTTAAAGCTTGAATATATTGTATATTTCTCGTCCATTTCTCTTCTTCTTATATTTCTCTTCTATATTGTTATCAAAAACCCTTCTATTCCTTTCTTCTTCTGTGAATATCGTTGGGTTTGGTACTTGTTTCTTCTAAGACTTATGGACCGTTTTTTCGTTATGATATATTATGATATAAGATATAAGTTACTCAACACTCTTAGGAAGGGGCTAATATCTTATAAACCTCCCAACGATATGTCATATTTCGAGGAATGGGTTAAAACGAATGGGCTTTTGTTTTCACATTATAAAACATGATATATTATATCTGTCCCATTCTTAGGAACTCCTAATGGTTCATAAATTACCAAACGATATATAACATAAATAAATAAATGTTTA
>NC_051846.1:188111438-188120883 GCF_002237135.1 Teleopsis dalmanni | reverse complement strand
TGTGTATATGTATATGTACATATATATGTATATGTATATATATTTATATATGGAGTTATGTTGAAACCAAAGCCAATGGAACTTTTACGCAAACCATAAACACTCTTATCAACACATTTTAATGCTGCTCAGTGTTGCCAAAGTGTTGAATGCATAAATTTGTGTCAATGGTTGCCACTGAATGCTGTTTTCATGTGCATAAATCATTTTGCATTAAAAAGAAAATTAAAACAAAAATTTATTAAAACATAAAATAAAATTATGTTGTTTCATTGAAAATGACGTAGGTAATGTTGTTTATACGAATTTTTAGCTTTTAAGGATATCACATGAAATTAAAGGAATTGCAATATTTACTTTAAGTATGTTTCTGGACTAAAATAAGGGAATTTAAAATATTATTTTGAAAGAAAATTACTTGTAATTAGAACTTTTTATTTTAGTTTAATTTGTCTTATGTTTTCATATAACAAAAAAGTGGTATATGTATGAATTCGCTAAGGAAGTTGCCCCAAGGTAACCAAATTAGTAGAAGTCAATTTTTGGAGTCAGCAAAAAATACTTCATAAGTTTAATCAAATTGGACTTTACCAATATAGCTAACCACAAATGGTTTTCTAACTGTGAAGATTTCGTTATACAAAACCCTTCTACCTGAACTACTCAGAGAAGAAAAGCAAATCTCTTACTCAGATCTCCTTAATTTGTACAAACTGGATTTAAAAAATTTGAGAGGAAAGCTAATCGGTCATCGCCTTCTCAATTAGTCAAAGTTGCTGATGGAACTATCGACAACTAACTAACGACTATATATGAAAGACACAGGAACATCCTTGTATCTTTATCCATATCCATCCATACCTATATTCTTGAAATATTTCCTGCTTTTCTGCAATAAGGGAGAAAAACTTGCCGAAAAGAAACCACGAATCAAAGTCTTCGTGGATAACATAAAGATTTTTCTGAACACAGCTAAAGTGAAACAAATTCTTCAGTAATTATGGATAGGATATGGATACAATAGTTTATTAAGAATTTTCCACAAAGTATTCACAAATCAGAGTATTCAAATATTGTTCCAGAAGAGATTAAGACTTTTCTGGATACAGCTAAAGTGAAAAAAGTATTTCTATGGTCTGGATCCATTGTCGCGAAATGCTTATGTTCAAACCCACCAAATGCAATACAATAGTCGATGTTTGCTTTCCATTAATGTTACTAAACAGCACATTTTAATGGACATCCATACTTTAAACAAAAAAATATTTTTACTAATATTTATCTTTATAAATAAATATAATTAAAGCAAAAATTAAAGCCTGAAGGCGAAACTAGATGGAGCGAGATCTTTACGTTGATATACATATAGTAGTCATCTGGTGGGATGTCTATGGTATATCTTTTGGGAATCACAGGGTTGTCTTTTGTTCTATTCCTGAGATGTCTTTAAGTATTATATTGTGTTCGTGACTATACTGGATATAAATATGTGAGATTTATGCGAAATTATTAAGCAAAATTTCTATGATAATTTATACAAAAATCCATAGCAAAATGTCTAAGCTTTTTGGGTAGCAAGAAAGTGCTTGAGAGTTTGAAGTTCCATTCCCAAGACCTTTTTATGCATTCAACTGTGACTTTTGACTTTACTAGATATAAATATAAAAGATTTATGCAAAACTATTTGAAGGAATACTTGCATTTTTACGTTGATTTGTAGCAGACATATAGTCTAAGTCTTTTGGGAAACTAAGGATTGCATGAGTGCTTAAATTTCCATTCCGGAAACATCTTTGAGCATTTCACTATGTTTTTGACTATACTTGTTAATACTTTAAGATATGCTATGTTTTTGATTATACTGGTTAATACTTCAAGATATTTATCCAAAATTGATCCAAAAATGGTGTGAACAACTTTTTTGTAAATCAATTTTTCATTTAAATTTTATCAACTACAATTAAACTATTAGATATTTTAAAAATATTAAAAGAAAACTTTCCAACCATTAAAAAGTTTAGTTAAAAAAACCGAAAAATTCATTTTCATAAATGAATTTCTTTCGCCATCTCATATTAAACTTCAATAAAATAAAATGGGAGACAATTAAGGTAGCTTGTTATCGGGCTGCCATCCTACTACTTTATCACACTGATGTTACTAATTGTTGCTTTTGTTATTATTGTAGTTGGCAGTTGTCACTATTACATTTGTCATCAACGTTCCAGTTATCGTCCTGAAGTAGTCACCCTCATAAAATTTTCAATGTGATGACGCGCTGTTGCTCATGCGTTCTAATTGGAGCCCAGATCGTTTACCTAACAATTAGGTACGTTTCCAAAGCATATGTGTGCTGCTTTTATGCACTACAAAACTAAATAATGAAAATTGCAGTAAAAGTATCTTGTGCAATGTGTCTTGTGCAATGTGTGTTAGAGTTAGTATGTGCTTTTACTGCATTTTGATAGCAGTCAAAGTGGCAGTGGCAGTACAATTTTGCTTTTCGCACACGTGACTTAATGAAGCACAATTAGAGAATTACACAGTAATGATTTTGTTGTTGAAGTCCTTTTTCTTCCTCCCAAGCTAGTTGGTGTTGTTTATATTTTTATTTTAATTTATTTTAGTATTTCGTATTGTTTTGTTATTTTTTAGAGCACATTTTCTTTGAGTAGCATATAAGGACACATACGTATAAGGACACGTGATTGCAGCACTTTAATCCTTTGAGAAGTTTTTTAAATTAGTTCTCTGCATTTTCTGTCTTCACTTTTATTAGGTCTTTTCGGTAATTACCTTTACCTGCATTTCTCGTCTTACTTAATTTTATGTGCATTCAAATGAAAATTTCTGCTACATTTATTTTAATAGGAATTTGGAAATTTCAAACAACAACAACAAAAAAAAAATCAAATAGAAAACGAAAATTGTTTTCAGTTTTACTTAAAATTTGTAAAAGTTACAAAATTTGTAGGTCAAATGGCATAGAAAATAGTTCGAAAAAAAAGTTGTATCAATTGAAATACAAAAAAAAAGTTACAAATGTGGAAATCTAAAATTCAATTTGAAATTGTGGAACGTTTTAGGATCTCTATGGAATGTATTTTTGATAACTTTTGGTCTTTTTAATATAAAAATTTAATTCATATCACATTTCCAATCAAACGATTTTAGTTTTGCAAAAGTTTGTAATAAAATGGTGTCATATATATTCCTTGTAATATGCGATGGTATGGAAAAACACTGTTTCAAATGATTTCAGTTTCAGTGAAGGTGCATGAAATAAGGATAAAGTGATATATGTGAATTTGATATTTTTTAAAAAAAAATATAATTTATATATATATATATAAGCGCTAAATGGTTGTAAATTATTAAATTATATAAATCTGTTCTAATATAATTACTCCTACATATTCTATTCGAATGGTTTTTATTGGCTCAACACCCTTAAAATAATTGGCTTCATATAAAGAAATTAAAAAGATCAGCTAGATATATACATTATTTGATGAATTTTTGAAGGGAATTGAAATTCAATGAAATAAATGATTATTGTTAAATAGAAAGGCACCCAGCAAAACTAGGTCTGCTTTTTAAGATTTTTAAGATCAATTGTTTCAACTAAAGCGAAGCTTTTCCGCACGACGGTATCAGTTCAAACAAGCTATTACGTAATAGACAGGCACATCTGCCTTTTTAGATTTTGTCATGATTAGGGTCCGTGGATGATATGGAGACTATGTTTCACCTCACAGCGTTCTTTGACCTGATAAAGTTGTTATCCTTCAAAAGGAGGAGCATAGCAAAATTTATAAAGTGGTAACCTATTACACATAAAGTGGATAGGTTACCAGAGTGGTAACCTATTACATGAACAAAAGAGTCGATTCTTTTCAAACAGACGCTATATTTCTTTAGACTTTTACTTCGGGCTTTTACATTTAGAGTAGTCAGTTACGGAAACTGTCTAGTCTGTGGTATAACAAAAAGAAGAAGAGTTCGAGTATACAAAACCGTATCATGACCTAATGTGGGACAAATAGTAATAAAGTATGTTTACTTCAAGCAATTTATTTATTTATTTATTTATTTATTTAAATGCATTAAGGGACAACCCTTTTTATTGGAGTATCTTAAAGCTAATTTAAAGAATAAAAATAAAAATAAAAAATACAATAAAATAAAATAAAAGAAGTAATTAAAGTTTTCAGAGAATATAGTAATAACATATGTAAAAAGTATTAAAATTATAGTTACTGATCAACAGCGAAACAAAAAAGAAAACAGCATGAAATATTTAAATAATAGAATTTATGTTAATAACAAGCAAATTACAGTAAACTTAATTATATAGCAGCAAAACAACCAAAACAATGAATAAAAAACAAAAAAAAATAAATAAAGACAAATAAACGTGACGTTAACACAGTTCGTTTTTTAACAGTTTCTTAAAAACACTCGGGTTAACTGCATTTCTGGTTGTGCTTGAAAGAGCATTCCATATTCTAATAGACTAAATAAAGAAAAACTTAGTAGTGGAGGCAAAACTAAATCTGGGAATGATGAAAAGACAAGATCTGTTAGATCTAGTTAGCTGCAAGCAATCAAAAAGATACTTCGGCGTAGTAGTGGATAAAAGTTTGAACAAAAATAAGCATACTCGAAACTGCATATATTGTTCAATATCACACCCTAGAATCACATTTCTATAAATACCTAAGTGATCAAAGCGTCTAAGACCAAAAGCATATCGCGTGCAGCAGTTTACTAAGCTTCGTAACTTATTGAGGGATTCAACATCAAGTTTTGAGTACACTAAAGTGGAGTACATAACAATAGGAATAATTAGTTGTTTTACCAACAAAACACGCATGTCAACCGGTGTATACTTCACAGAAAGGTTCAGACCTCTTAAACATGCAAAAGATTTTCTAATAACTTGGTTAACATGTTCGCCAGCATGCAGATTAGTGTTCAAATGAAAACCCAGACATTTTGCCGAATTAGTATATTTAATAATTGAGTTGCCAAGTGTTATAGATGGCAAGAAATCAACATTAATATTTAGCCTAGCAATTGGTAGAATTGAAGACTTGTTTATATTAAGGAACATATTATTTTGCTTAGCCCATACCACTATATATGATAAATCTGCAGTAGTCATTTGCACGAGGTCATTAATATCAGAAATCCGACAAGATAGATACATTAGAATGTCATCTGCATACGCATGCAATATAGCATACTTACATATTGAAAAAATATCATCAATATAAATTGAAAATAAAAGAGGTCCTAGTACAGAGCCTTGAGGTACCCCAGTAAATAAAGGTTTGAAGTTAGAAAAAGCATTCTCTACGAGTACAGCCTGTTCCCTTCCAGTTAAGTAGCTATAAATAAATTCTGATGCCGACCTAGAAAAATAAAAGGAATGAAAAAGCTTTTTACATAATAGAGAATGGTCAACACAGTCAAAAGCTTTGGTGAAGTCAAGGAGACATAAAAATGTTACTAAGTTTTGATCATAGCTACATCAAATATCTTCGAGAATCTTAAGCATTGCCGTCGTGCAACTATGACCTTTTTTAAGCCCAGACTGGAGAGGAGAGAGAAGTTTAAAGCAGTTAAGATGAGTACGTATTTGATCACCCATAATGTTCTCACACACTTTAGAGAGTGAAGGGAGAATACTGATTGGGCGATAATCGGAACATGAGGATGCATTAGCCTTTTTTTCAATTGGAATAATCTTGGCTTTTTTCCAAGATTTTTTTTTTCTTGGCTGAGGTATCTAGTTTCGATTTAATGAACCTAGATTTAGCAAGATAGATAGCCATTCGAGTCAAATTTCGAGCTGCTTTAAACCGCGTCCAGTTAAAAACATTCGGATATCTTTTCCACACTGCATACTTCCTATTTCTCTTGTTTATCATACGTTTGATGTCAGTACTGAACCATGGACATGAAGAATTCTTAACATGTATAGTACGATACGGAATATACTGATGGAAATAATTAATAAGCAACGGAATATACTGATGCAAATAATTAATAAGCAATGTTTTGTCTAATTCTATAGCAGTTTTGAATGGTGACATACCATCAATTCATTGTCTTTGAAGCTAATATTTGGTTTAAATTTATGGACTGTCAGCGTCCGGAAGGCATGTGTTTAAAAATTTGAATTTGCCAGAGAATGATGACTTTTTTAAATACTTTTCATGTCATGTTTAACTTTAAATTGATTAAATTGATGATTTGTATATTTAATTTAAGAAATTTTACTTAAAATAATCAAACGATTTCTTCAGTTGAAAGAAAATTTTTCTAAAAGAAATGAATGAAATTCATATCCATAGAGTAAGATTTTTCTTTCGGTTATATTTTATATTATTTATAAATTATATATAAAATATATTTATTTATATTTATATTATATCATATTATATTATATTTTATTATATTATATTATATTATATTATATTATTTTTTTATATAGTAAAAATATAAAAAAATTATAGAATAGAAATTAACCTCGTAAGTCAATTGAGTAAAATCATCGTTTAACCATATATTACATTATTTAATAATTATATTTAATATATAATAGTTTCTTTATATGATAATATAATTGCAAGATATATATTGAAAATATTTAGTAAATAATTAAAATAATTATTTTTAAATAAAACTTCACCCTTCAAATGATGCGCGCTGCAATTGCTGTTCCCGTAAATATTTACGTTCTGCAATTTTTTTCTGTTCTTCCTTTTGTTCACGTTGCTCCTGTTGATGTGTTTGTGATTGTTGTTGTTTTTTGCGATGCTGGCGATCTTCGCCAAGGCCGTAAAGGCCAGCGACGGCCGCCATTTTCTAGACACGAAGTCCGTTCAAATGTTAACAATGTAAAGTACTACGCGCATTTGAACACATTGTTTTTGGTTTAAGCTTAGTTAATTAATTAAAATTTATTTAGAATAAAATAAAATAAGAAATTGAAAAAAAAAATAAATTAAATATTAACTATTTTAAATTGTTGTTTGTTAGGGAAACTTTAAAACTAACACTTTCCACTAACAAATTGTATTTGGTTTCTGCATGTTTAGTACATTTTTTTCCGCTTAGTAGGTGTGTTTAATTTTCAATTTTATATATTAAATACTTTTTATAATTTTTTTTAATATACTCATTTCTTTTTTTTTCTTGATTTAAGAACTTCTTTTATTATTATAATCTACACTTTTTTATATACATTTTTTATTTAACATATTAAAAATATTTCTGCTTTTTAAGCGAACTGAAATTGTAGAAAATTAAATTATATAAAATAATTTTTTTTTAAATGGGAAAATTATTTTTTAAAGCATTTAATTTGTATTCTATTTTATTTTAAGCAAAAGTTTTTATGATTGCTAAATTTTTTTTCCATTTTAACACTTTTGTGCTATGTTGTGGCTTTAATTTTTGTTGTTGTTGTTATTATTGTTGCTGTTGTTTAATTATTAAAATGCAATTTTCTGTATAGTTTTTGACACAATGACACATTTTTTACACTATTTTATTGCTTTTGTTGTTGTTGTTTCTGTTTTTATTGTTATTGTTATTTTTATTTAACCTCTTGTACATTATACATTTTTATTGCATGGCTTGCTCTTGCTCTTGCTATTGCCTTTGTCTTTTCTATTTTTTCTCCTGACATATGAGCTGTCAGGATTTTAGTGCAAAGGCAGAAGAAGCAAAGTCAGTCACTCAAGTCTATTGTTGTTATTATTGTTGTTGTTGTTGTGCTTGCTATCATTTTGATTGTTTTCTTGTGTTATTCATTTTTTTTTTTGCTGAGTTAATATTTTCTTTGCTCTCTACCACTTTTTGTTTTCTTAGTTAAACTCACTTTCCTGCAATTTGATTATTTCTTTTGTTGTGCCTCTGCTGGGTTTGAGGTTTTGTGCTGATTTCAAATGAAAATGCAAAATCAAACATATTTTGTGAAATCAACTTTTTATTCAGTTGCTTCCTTCCTATTTCTTAGCAATTTGCGGTTGAAAGCATAATTTTCAATTATTTTTTTGTGTGTGGATTCTTGATTTTTGATTTTTGAATTTTGACTTACACTGCAAAGACCTTAAAATTTCATTTTGATTTGTTCAAAAGAAAGAAATACATGAAATATTGCATTGTTCTTAATTATAATTTTCAGTACATCAAGCAAATATTTGCTTTTTATTTAAAATAAGGTTGGAACAAAGGATTCTTTCTTTACTTGAGTTGCAATCAAGTGAGTTGAGTAGAATATGTGAAGATAAATTGATTTATATAGACTATAAATTACAAATTATTTTTTAAAAAAAGATTCTTCCAGTTGAAGGTAATAGTTGTATAAAAAAATAGTTGCAGAAAAACAATAAATTGAAACTAAAGAAAGCAACATATGTCAGTGTATAGTATTCTGGACACTGATTACACTAGAGATGGAAAGTGCAGAAAGCCACTTTAATGATAATGACTAATAGTTACCAATAAACGATAAATTGAGTCGCTTCAGAGCAACATATGTCAGTAATATATACCCCTGGAACTACGTATAGCTTTGTAGAGACTGAATGGCATAGAAATGGAAAGTTTAGAAAACCACGTTAATACAATAACTTGCAGTAATAGAAAAACTATTAATCAAAGCAAATGCCATAAATATGTGTTTCTGGAACTATCTTGGGTTTACTGAACAACGAATGGACTAGAGATGGAAAGCGCAGAAAGTTACTTTAATAAAAATAACTTACAGTTAAAGAAAAATGATAGTTTGGTTCTACGAAAAGCAACATATGTAAAAAATAAAGTGGATCTGAAACTATCTAGAGTTATCTAGATACCGAATATAGTAGTGAGGGAAAACATAGAAGGCCACTTTAAAGAAAATAAGTTATAGTTACAAAAAGAACTACAAAAAGAAAATTGAAGAAGTTTTCTGAACACCTAATGGTCTAGATATGGAAACCGCAAAAGGCCAAAATTCGTCGTAAGGAGAAGATGGAATTAGTATTATAGAATTGTATGTGTAAAAGTTATTAATAGAATTAATATTTTATTATTAAAACTTTAAAATTCTTAATGAATTTAATCGTAAATACAGCAACACAGTAAATAACTTGCAATTTATTCACACAATTTAAAAAAACAATTTTCCATCTAAAACAGATATCAAAAATTTCGGAATTTGGGGGTATTTAGTCCAAAGCATCCAAAACATAATATCCGTAATTATATTGTGGTGTCTAATTTTGGAGTTTTTAGCCCAAGGCGTCCGAAACATAATACACGTAATAATCTTTTAATATTGAATTTTGGATTATTTAGTCCAAAGCATCCAAAACATAATACACATAATTATATTGTGATATCTAGCTATGGACTATTTAGTACAAAGCGTCCAAAATAAAATACA
>NC_051846.1:188102841-188111338 GCF_002237135.1 Teleopsis dalmanni | reverse complement strand
TGGCTTACAGCTATTGATGGATATAATTTATATGTATGTCTTTGCCTACCATATTATCAAATAGTATATAATACCCTGATAATAATTACTTCCTAGAATTTGGATGAATTTAGTTCCTGAATAAATTTCTGTCAATTTATCACAGATGCACTAAATCATAGAATGTCTAACATGAATTCCTAATAAGTAATAATAATAAATATATTTAAGATATTAAAATGGATTCTGTTTTAATTAAATGTTCTTAATTTTCTTCTATATTTTGTTTTAGAAAATACATAAAAACCATTTCATTTCCAATAAATACACACTATAGTGTGGAAAAAATTATGCAAAGTTTAAAAAATAAATTAAATATACAAATATATCTTTTTGAAAGTAATGCAATATTTTCTGTTAGTTAAATAGTTTTTTTTAAATAATTTATTTTTATTAGCAAAATATTCATAACCATTAAAATACAATTTTAAACTGCATGAAAATATATATATTTAACAAATTTATTTATTTTATTTTTAAAATAAACATTGAGAAATTATTAGTTTTTATGCTACATAAAATTTAAAATTTAAACAAATAACAAAAACGGTAGCTTATATCTTTTTCCACAAATATTTACACAAGCCTGGAAATCAATATCATATTTGCCTTAGGATCACATAGCGTATGAGTGATTTCATATCAACACTTGAAATACAGTCCATATTTGTTTGCTTTGTGTAATAAAATTGAAATTTTAGTTAAGTTATATATTTATAGTAAAAGATGAAGGGCACTTAATGAAAAAGATTAAATTTATTATTTAATTAAATTAAAATTAAATAGAACTTGATTAAAATTAAGTACATTAATTATACACAACATTATTTCTATTTGCTTAATTTGAAAAATGTGAACAAAATAAATATAATTAATTTTATACAATTTATCTAAATAAAACCACACCAATTGAATTTAATTAACACTATTTACAAAATAAATTAGCAATGAAAATTTGTTAAAAAATTTCAAATTCATTTAAATAGCTTAAATTAGAATGATAGCAACTAAATTAATTGAAATGAGTTTAAGTTTATTATGCGGAGAGAAATTTATTTAATTAAATTTTATTTTTATTTTATAATTACAGTTAAAAATGAATTATTTTTATAGTGAATGAATTATAAATCAATTTTAATGAGTTTTAATTTGAGTTAATAATTTTTGAAGTGGAAGGAAATTTATTTAATTTTGTACTATTTTTATATTATAATAATAGTCAAGAATCTTTTATAGTCATAAGTTATGATTATTATTTTAACATATTTTTATATATCAAACTATATGTTTATCTATTTAACTATTGCATATAATTAATAACTATCTAATACTTATTGTTTGATAATTACCTAGAACTAATACAACGTAGTTCCGTGGTAGAACAAGGTGTCTAGAAATGAGAGTTTTAATTCATGCGAGTTGGGCACTCATTTTCCGGGTCGCCGGATCGTGGTTAATGCGTAGAAATTCCTCTCATCCCCATGGCTCAAAAATTAATTGATAAATAATATTTTTAATAAAAGTAGTGCATGGGCAGTTTATAAATATATATGATCAGTATTACTTAATATACTTGAAAACAAAATTTTCTTGAAAAATAAATAAATTTCTAATTACTTATTGGACTAAAACTATTAAATAAAATAATAGTAATTACTATAAATATAATAAAAAATAGTAAATATTTAATACAATTTAAGTATTAATTGCTTATGCAAATTTAGGAATCTTTATGTTATTTTTTAAACTTGATGACTTTTAATTATTAATTGCTATATTATTAATTTACTTAGCTTACTATAAATCTATGAATTTAAGTTTTTTTTTAATTATTTTCTTGTATTAATATTAAAGCTATTTTAATTATAATATTATTATTAATTTATTTAGCTAACTTTAAAGTTTTATGGAATTAAAAAATTGTTTTTTTTTATATTAATATTTATATTAATTGATTTTAATATAATACTTAATTATAATACAATTAGTTTATTTAGTTCACTATAAATAGATGAATTCAAGTTATTTTTTTATTTATCTTTTTGATTAAGTGTAAGTTCTATTTTCAATTATAATATTATTAATTTATTTATTCAGAATTTATTTAGAACTTGAAATATTTTTGTTTTAGTTTTATTTTCATAATATTTTTAATTTATTTTTATTTATTTTTAAATTGTCACTAATATAGAGTAGTTGTTATTTTTTTTATTTAATGTTTCTGTTTTTCTAAATGACATGCAAATAAAATGTAAAAATTGTGAATTAGCTCTTATTTTGATTTTTAATTCACAATACCTCTTCAAAAAATATATATCATTTATATTTGTAACTAATTCTGCATTTAATTGTAATTAATTTTAAAAATATTCTATATTCATAGTATATATATTAATGTAATATATATTATTTAATATCATTATTATTATCATCTTCATTAATTCCTGTATTTCCTATTAGAGTATAGGACCTCATTATCATTATTATAATATTATTAATTTATTTAATTAATTATGAATTTTTTTATTGTTAAGAAAATATAAAAACATATTTCATTAACATTATAAGTAAATAATGCTTATATATGTATTATATATTTACACTTATAATACAAGTATAAAGCATATATATTCTAATATTAAAGTGAAAGATTCTAATTTCAAAACACTAATTTCTCAATTTTATTATTATTTTTAACTCCAAATATCTTGTGTTAACAACATTAATCATATTAGGTACTCCGAAAACACTTCTATAACTCTTTCTATAATTATAGCTTAAAGGGCATTACAAAATAATATAAATAAATTCTAATCATTTAAAAGCTAACTTCCTCAATTCCGTTTCCGCAAACAATTCAACATGAAATTTGTCGACTTCCTTGTTTAACACAAAAGCGAAAAAGCAAAAAAAAAAACATGAAGAAAATTAACACATAGAGAAACCATAAAAAAAGGAAAAGTAAAGTTCAAAATAAAACAGAAAATATCTACAGTTTTCATATATATATGCACAACATTTAAATAAAAAAAAACGAAAACATTTACCTTTACAACTACAACTCGTTGCGTGTATGTCTATATATATTGAAATGTGTATGCATATATTTGTCTACTCGTCCTGTAATCCTTTTGACCGTCGACTACATCAACAATTTAATACCTAAATATCCTTTTAACATAACATAAGGCACTGCTTATGATTGCATGTGACCAAAGTCGAAATTGTCCCCCCTTGGGCTGCCATTTCGAATTTATTTATCGATTTCTATTTAAAGCAAAGCAATAGAAAGGAAAGGAAAGGAAAGGAAAGGAAAGAGCAAAAAAGGACATACGAGCAGGAGCAACAAAAATGTGTCATACACATTGTTAGAGCGTTTCATTGTCGTTCACCGTTTCACTTTGCTACAATTGTTAGACTTTCATACTAAGTATCAGAATATCTGCTAGTATATGGTACTCGTATGTATCTTGATATGAGTATCTAAGCATTGTATTTCTGTCAGAACAGCAAATTAATTTTATTTGCTATTTTTATGTGCAACTAGAGATTCGAAAGCACATTTATTTTATAATTTATTTTATATATTTTTTATTTTATATTTTTTTAAAAATGTTATTTCAATTTTTTTTTTGTGTTGTTCGTAAAAATTCTTTGAGGATTCTTAAACCATCAAAAGTTTGAAAAGATAATTTAAACTCAGCGTATTGGTTTCTTGAGTTTAACTCTAAGACAAATCACAAAAACAAAGAAAACAATTCGCTGAAGGAAATCGTAAAGTTTTAAAAGTCTTATCTTTTTTTGTGAAATTACTCTTGTCAAAAATATGTTATACTTAACTGATATTCTTGCAACTTTTTTGATTGTAATATTATATCCTTTTATTACAAGATACAGACTCAATTACTTATAATAAATTCTAATAGATCATTCTAGTTTTGATGAATTTACATTAAACGTTAATAGTTTTAATCACCTAAATTCTATTTAAAGTACTTTGAAATAATTTTTAACTAATTGGTCCAATTGTTAAAATAATGAACCGAATTTATATACTAATAAATAAGATTTTTAAGACATATAACAAAACCATTATGTCTTGTCACCAAATATTCAAAAATAGTTTCAAGTTCATCGGTATTTATCATAAATATGCAGCAGTGTCCAAGTATATGCTGTAATTGATTTAAATTTTTTCTCCTCCGTCCACAAGTCCTCATATTGCGAATTTTGTCGGTCCAGTTTGGGTTATAATTTTAACCGGCGATCTAATTGAATACACTAGAAGGCCTATTAACCTAATTGGATACGTATAATTATAAGCAATTAAGGTTTTAGAAACTCCTAAAGCTTTTGGCGAATATTAAAATGCAATTTAGTTCGATGTCTTATAGTTGATCAAGATTTTCAAAGAAGGGGTTTCCCTTAGTGCAGAATCCAAAGACTTAAAGTAATTAAAGATTTAAAGTAATTACAAGGCTTAACACAACGGTATAACGCAACCATAAACACACTCATTCAAATTCCAAGTGGCCAGCATTTCGCCAATACCATTTGAATCTATACGTTTGATAACAGTGTTCTCTTGGGGGAATAGGGAGGCCTGTCTAACACTTATGTTGTTCTTTGCGATATAACATCTGGTAAAGAAATACAATTTTTCATTGAATGAAAGTAGCAAATATAAATAGCAAACTACTTTTTCAATAGTAGCAATGCAGTAGTTGAAATAACATAACGACTTCATTAGATATACTAGAAGTAAGAAATAAGTTAACACGATGAACCTGCAGATTTCATTTTATATACTTGATGCTCTCGTGCTAAATCAATATAAACGAGCGCCTACGAAGCTGTCAGTATGACGTCATCAATAGTCCAAATCAATTTTTAAACAATGAATTTAGCTTATATATTAAATTAAAGTAGTTGACTTAATAATCGTCAATGATATGGTCAACGATATGGCTCGTTGTCTTTATAATACTTTATTTGTTAATTACAACGAAAATACAATGAAAGAATAAATTCTTCTTTATTATTTATTTAATATTAAATCCTTCTTATAAACTACTGTAAATGATAAGATGAACCCTTTGGTTGGCTTTAGCAATAATTAGTCCAATATTGCATTGATTTGTGTTATAGACTTGCATGGATTAGTAGAGTATATCGTTTGATTAGTGATTTTAGGAATCACTCCTAGATATTTCTCAATAGCTCTGTGTATAAGATATTCAAGCCATTTTTAGTCGGAACCAAGTAAAGCTTATATAGGCTCGAATATTAGCTGTTCGTGACAGTATGTCCATTATTGAACTATTGTGTCCTAGTTTGAAACTAACAATATAGGTATTATAATTTCGTTCTTGTCAATTTTTTCTTTTTCATACCTTTTAAATTTTTAACCATTGATATAAAAACGTCCATATTCACTTCGAATCACCCTCTAAACATGAAATAATAAAATTTACACAATCGCACATTAATCAGCATGAGAACACGGAAGCACTTATAATGTTATAAACTCAAATGACACTTTAAATGTAATTTCCTGTAACTAACGTCTACCCTTGATTTATTTTTTTTTTGCTTTCGCCCTGACAATCTCTGTCTAGCTGCAATGATTGTGCAATGTCCTTTTCCTTTTCCACAACAACAATAACAACAACAACACTGACAACAATTTTCTCATCACTATTAAATACACCATAAAAAAGCACATCACCTACGCTCCTAAACTATTGTAAGTGGTATATGGCATTCAGCAAGGCAGCAAGACGACCGCATTTAAGGGCAAATTACTTGCTCGGTTGAGACACCAATTACCTCTACAATACAATACCTTCCATTCTACCTTCGCTACCTTGCTAAGCTATTCTTCTGTGAAAAGCAGATAATAAACACACGGAAATACACATAGAGACACATAGAGAGACATAGAGAAGAATGTCTCCATAAAACTATAAAAAGCAAATAGCATTAAATTCCATTCGAAGTGTTCCTGTTCGCATTCTCGTATATTTGACGTTTGATAGTTTTCCATTTTCATATTGATTGGCTCGAAATGTCTCAGGAAGACTGGTGTGCTTGAAAGGCACTTGGGCACTTGGCGTGAAATGCGTGTTCACGTGTGTGAATTCTAGTTTCACATACCCTGCTTACTTTTCATAAAATACACATAATATGAGCGTGTATAAAAGCAAAAAATGTGATACCTCGGAAATTCTAAAGTGTATTGACATATACATTAGGAGACACTCAATATGCGTACTCATATCCATATTGAGTTATTAAAGCCTTGAGGTTATTTCAATAATTCACAAATTATTTCTGATGGTTATTTAATTGATATTTGTTATTTAAACACTCATTATACTTTTTTATCATATATTAAAGATATGTAATAATAATAATTATATGATATTAGTAAATTGTTATTAAATAAACAAAAGCTAAAAAAGCTAAAAATATTGTATATTTTTAGTGTACCTAAGTAAAGAGATAGCCAGATTTAAGTCTTATGAATTTAATAATAGCTGAATTGTTCGTTTTTAGTAATATTAAATTGTATGTTTTGCATTAATATTAACAATTACTCAAGATTTGAGAATTATTTCTGTCTACTTATGTCTTCAAAACACTATTTTAACAATTTCTGATAAATGATTTGTAATAAATTTTGACTGTTTTTATGGCTTAATTAATAATAAATTTATCACACACTCTTAGATTATATTAGAATATGAATGAACAATTAAAAGAAAAAAGAAAATATTATTTTGCTGAGCGCACATACATATAATAAAACCAGATTTTGGGAACTTATTTAAAATACCTCGTGAATACTGTAGATCTACCTCCAGTTCTCTCTGGTCTTTAGTGTATATAAACCCAAGCAGAGAAACTGCTAAGTCCTTTTAATACTCAATGTAAAAGTTTTAGAAACTTACTGTAAAAAGAAACAACAACGTATTGTCTCTGTGAATGCCCGGTTTTGGTCTCCAAAAGAAATCAATTAGCTCTTTGTTAAAGGAAGTATCTTTTTGACAGTTTGTTAGACTATTCATCGTTAATGATAAAAGATTTATCAAATTATCTAAATATGATAGGATGCCTTTAGCATTTGTATTTATATGTCTAAAGGTTTCCAATAAAGAATATGAAAAATCGCTTTTTAAAGTTATGTTAACTTGCCACTGCATAGGTTTTCTATACTTTGAAACAGTTTCCTTATTCATTGCTTAAGAGCACTTCAGTATTTTTAGTAAAGACTAAAAGTTAAGTTTGAAATTTAGAGCAAAATTGCACTATTTTTTTGAACGCTTACGGCTATACAATCCATAGCTAGATACCAGAATATAATTACTGTTATTATGCTTTCGGTGCTTTGGACTAAGTAATCCTAAATTCGATATTATAAGACAGTTACGTGTATTATATTTTGGACGCTTTGGACTAAATAATCAATAGCTAGATATCACAATATAATTATGTGTATTATGTTTTAGAAGCTTTGGACTAAATAATCTAAAATTCGATATTAAAAGATAATTACGTGTATTATGTTTTGGACGCATTCGGCTAAAAAATTCAAAATTACATATCATAATATAATTATGGGTATTATGTTTTGGATGCTTTGGATTAAATGATTCGAAATTCTGAAATTTTTGATATCTGTTTTAGATGGAAAAATGTTTTTTTAAATTGTGTGAATAAATTACAAGTTATTTACTGTGTTAAGAGATCAAAACGATTAAATTCATTATGAACTTTTAAAATTTATTAATAAAATATTAATTCTATTAATAACTCTTACATATACAATTCTGTAATACTAATTCCATCTTCTCCTTACGACGAATTTTGGCCTTTTGCGGTTTCCATACCTAGACCATTAGGTGTTCAGAAAACTTCTTCAATTTTCTTTTTGTAGTTCTTTTTGTAACTATAACTTATTTTCTTTAAAGTGGCCTTCTATGTTTTCCCTCACTACTATATTCGGTATCTAGATAACTCTAGATAGTTTCAGACCCACTTTATTTTTTACATATGTTGCTTTTCGTAGAACCAATCTATCATTTTTCTTAAACTGTAAGTTATTTTCATTAAAGTAACTTTCTGCGCTTTCCATCTCTAATCCATTCTTTGTTCAGTAAACTCAAAGTAGTTCCAGAAACACATATTTATGGCATATGCTTTGATTTATAGTTTTTCTATTACTGCAAGTTATTGTATTAACGTGGTTTTCTAAACTTACCATTTCTAGGCCATTCAGTCTCTACAAAGCTAAACGTAGTTCCAGGGGTATATATTACTGACATATGTTGCTCTGAAGCGACTCAATTTATCGTTTATTGGTAACTATTAGTCATTATCATTAAAGTGGCTTTTTGCACTTTCCATCTCTAGTGTATTCAGTGTCCAGAATACTGTACACTGACATATGTTGCTT